>NC_092713.1:168190913-168502010 GCF_047496885.1 Scyliorhinus torazame | reverse complement strand
GCTTTGTCAAAGCGAGGTGATGCCTCACAAATTTGATTGAATTTTTTGAGGAGGTGATTTGGTGTGCAGATGAAGGTAGTGCTATTGATATAGTTTGTATGGAATTTCAGCAAAACCTTTGATAATTTTACAGTGGAAGGCAGGAGGTTGAGAGGGGCTTTGTGGAAAGAATTTTTCACCCAGAGGGTGATGGAGAATGCTCTGCCTGGTAGGGTAATAGAGGCGGGAAACCTCATCATCTTTAAAACATACGTGGGTGAAGACTTGAAATGTCATAACATTCAAGGCTATGTGCCAAATGCTGGAGAGTGGGATTAGTGTAGATTAAGTGTAGCTTGTCGGTGCATACTCGATTGGCTGAAATGCCCCTTCTATACTGTATGACTCTAAGACTTGGCAATGGAGCTATTCCCTCTATACCTCGGAGAGTTAGGTTCACCAGTGCCAGGACCATTCCTTTGAGTTCCTCTGAAGCTGTCATGAGGGACCCAGTTTCTGTCTGTCATCACGAGGAGGCGCAACTGAGGACAGTGCTAAAGTAGAGGCTGTGTACTGACAGAGAGACTTAAGCATTTGGCTCTTTTTTGCATCGCTGTTAGTCAGTGGGGTAGGCTGAAAATGAGAACCAATCTAATACCCATCAGACCATAAGACAGGATTAGGCCATTCGGCCCATTGAATCTGCTCCACCATTCAATCATGGTTGATATGTTTCTCATCCTCATTCTCCTTCCTTCTCCCCATAACCCCTGATCCCCTTATTAATCATGAATCTATCTATCTCTGTCTTAAAGACACTCAGTGATTTGGCCTCCACAGCCTTCTGCGGCAAAGAGTTCCACAGATTCACCACCCTCTGGCTGAAGAAATTTCTCCTCATCTCAGTTTTAAAAGATAGTCCCTTCAGTCTGAGGCTATGCCCTTGTGTTCTAGTTTTTCCTACTAGTGGAAACAGCTGTGTATTTAGGCCACTCAGTATCCTGTAAGTTGCAATAAAATCCCCCCATATTCTTCTAAACTCCAACGAATACCCAGAGTCTTCAGCCATTCCTCATATGGCAAGCTCTTAATTCCAGGGATCATTCTTGTGAACCTCCCCTGGACCCTTTCCAAGGCCATCACATCCTTCTTTAGCCATGGGGCCTAAAACTGCTCACAATACTCCACATGGGGTCTGATCAGAGCCTTATACAGCTTCAGAAGTACATCCCTGGTGTTGTATTCTAGCCCTCACAACATGAATGCTAACATTACGGTAGGGCAGCACGGTAGCATTGTGGATAGCACAATTGCTTCACAGCTCCAGGGTTCCAGGTTCGATTCCGGCTTGGGTCACTGTCTGTGCGGAGTCTGCACATCCTCCCCGTGTCTGCGTGGGTTTCCTCCGGGTGCTCCGGTTTCCTCCCACAGTCCAAAGATGTGCAGGTTAGGTGGATTGGCCATGATAAATTGCCCTTAGTGTCCAAAATTGCCCAGTGTTGGGTAGGGTTACTGGGTTATGGGGATAGGGTGGAGGTGTTGACCTTGGGTAGGGTGCTCTTTCCAAGAGCCGGTGCAGACTCGATGGGCCGAATGGCCTCTTACTGCACTGTAAATTCTATGATTACATTTGCCTTCCCAACTGCCGACTGAACCTGCACATTAACCTTAAGAGAATCAAGAACTAGGACTCCTAAGTCCCTTTGTGCTTCTGATTTCCTAAGCCTTTTCCCATTTAGAAAATAGTCTATGCCTCCATTCATCCTTCCGAAGTGCATAACCTCACACTTTTTCACATTGTATTCCATCTGCCACTATCTGCCACTTCTTTGCGAACTTGTCAGGTCCTTCTGCAGCCCCCTCCCCCCCCCCCCGCTTCCTCAATACTACCTGCCCCTCTGTATTTCTTTGTATCATCTGCAAACATCTGTACATTAATGTATATTGTGAAAGGTTGTGGTCCCAACACCGATCCCTGAGGCACACCACTCATCACCAGATGCCAGCCTGAAAATGACCCTTCTGCCAGTCAGAAAATCAGAAAATCCTCTTTTCATGCCAGTATCTTACCCGTAACACCATGGCTGCTAACTTATTTAATAGCCTCCTATAAGGCACCTTGTTAAAGGTCTTCTGGAAATCTAAATAGTTCACACCCATCAGTTCTCCTTTGTCTAACTTCCTTGTTACCTCCTCAAAGAATTCTAACAGGTTTGTCACACATGACCTCCTTTGACGAAGCCGTGCTGACTCAGTCCTGTCATGCACTTCCAAGTATTCCGCAACCTCATCTATAATAATGGACTCTAAAATCTTACCAATGACCAAAGTCAGTGATTCCTGAAAGATCACCACCAATGCCTCCACAAACTCCTCCGCTATTTCCTTTAGAACCCTGGGGTGTAGTCCATCCGGTCCAGGTGATTTATCCACCTTCAGACCTTTCAGTTTTCCCAGAACGTTCTCCTTAGTGAGAAGGTAGTTCTGCCACTACACTCTCCTCTGCCCCCTGATTCTCCTGAAGTTGATATCCCAGTGGTGTCTTCCACCGTGAAGACTGATGCGAAGTAACTATTCAGTTCCTCTGCTTTTTTCTATTTTTTCTATTATTACTTCTCCAGCCTCATTTTCCAGTGGTCCAATGTCTATTCTTGCCTCTCTCTTAACTTTTATATATTGAAAAAAAAATCTTCCTATCTTCTTTTATATTACTAGCTAGCTTGCAGTCATATTTCATCTTCTCCCCTTTTATTGCTTTTCTCGTGGTCCTCTGCTCACTTTTAAAGGATTCACAATCCTCTGACTTCCACTAATCCTCGCCACATTGAATGCTTTTACTTTTGCTTTTATGCTGACTTGACTTCCCTCGTCAGCCATGGGTACCTCGTCCTCCCGTTAGCATGTTTCCTACTCCTTGGGATGAATTTCTGTTGTACCTCCCGAATAACTCCCCAAAACTCCTGCCATTGCTGTTCCACTGTCTTCCCTGCTCGGCTCCTTTTCCTATCAACTCTGGCCAGCTCCTACCTCATGTCTTTGTAGTTACCCTTATGTAGTTACCCTTATTCAATTGTAATACCATTACATCTGATTTCAGCTTCTCCCTCTCAAACTGCAGGGTAAGTTCTATCATATTGTGGTCACTGCTCCCTAAGGGTTCCTTGACCTGAAGTTCCCTGATCAAGTCTAGTCAATGGTATTAAAAGATATGAAGCCAAGGGAGGTGGAAGGAATTAGGATGCAGATCAGCAATGGTCTCAATGAATGGAGGAACAGTAACGAATGGGTGCCATGGTTACTTGTGTGATCTATTGAAAGAACATTAAGGCTTCCTGTAGTGTGAAAAATGTTGGCAAGACAGGGGCAGCAATGTGGCACAGTGGTTAGCACTGCTGCCTCACAGCGCTAGGAACCTGGATTCGATCCCGACTTAAGGTAACTGTGTGGAGTTTGTACATTCACCCCGTGTGTGCGTGGGTTTTCTCCGGGTGATCCTGTTTCGTCTCTCAGTCCAAAGATGTGCAGGTTAGGTAGATTGGCCATTCTAAATTGCCCCTTAGAGTGGAATTGCAGGAATGGGGGATTGTGCCTTGGTAGGGTGGTCTTTCGAAGGGTCGAATGGCCTCTTTCTGCACTGTAGGGATTCTACGATTGTATGATTTTGTCCGCTGCTACCTTTGCTTGATGAGTACGTGTATGACCGTTCCCTGGCTTCGCATCAAGTTAGAGCAATGATGTGTGTCCAGGTTCTGCATTTCCTTCAATTTAAGTCATTCCTTCCTTTGCTTTATACACCAAAGGGCAATGCTGTACTGCTCGAATTTGAGAAGATACATCAGGAAAATGAGCCATGGGAATGAAACATTAGCTTACCAAAGGATTTTTAATTGTTTATTCTTTCATGGGATGTGGGCGTCGTTGGCAGGGTCAGCATTTATTGCCCATTCCTAATTGCCCTTGAACTGAGTTCTCGCTCGGCCATTTCAAAGGGAATTTAAGAATCAAACCACATTGTAATGGGTCTGGAGTCACATGTAGGCCAGGCCAGGGAAGGATGGCAGATTTCCTTCCCTAAAGGACTTCAGTGAACCAGATGGGTTATTACGACAATCAACAATGTTTCATGGTCACCATTACTGAGGCGAGCTTTTATTTCCAGATTATTCATTGAATTTAAATTCTACCAGCTGCCACGGAGGGATTTGAACTCTTAACCCAGATCATTAGCGTGGGCCCTCTGGTTTACCAGCATGTCACCATATGTTATTTGATTTGAACTGTGTAGGGGGGATGTGGGACCCAGGGAACCCACCATGGTTCTCTGAATGAGGACTAAAGATGGGGTATTTCTCCCCCATATTTTCAGCAGACCCTGTACATGGCTGCCTATCATTGGATACCCGCAGTCCTTCCAGACATTCTTTTTCCCAATTAAGGGGCAATTTAGTGTGGCCAGTCCACCTACCCTGCACTACTTTGGGTTGTAGGGGCGAGACCCATGCAGACACGGGGAGAATGTGTAAACTCCACATGGACAGTGATCTGGAGCTGGGATCGAACGCGGGTCCTCGGCGCCATGAGGCAGCAGTGCTAACTGCACCACCATGCTGCCTAGTCCTTTCAGGCATGATGATATTTGTTTCATAGTGTGTTTAAATACTGATCCAGTAATTTGGCAGATTTGATTTTACCCTTATGCACTTGTACACCCTGCCTGATTTTTAGTGCATTGAGTGGAATGTGAATCAGGAAGGTTGAGTCTTGTCAAGGCAGTGAAGAGGAAAATCTTTCCCTAATTTATCACCTCAACAGCTATCAATATTTGAAATAAGTAGATATTTCCCTCCTAAATGGTCCAGCTTGAATTGTTAGATTGTGACCCCATTGTTCTGGAAGAGTAAATAGATCCTTTCTTTCAGCTCAATTAAATTCATTGATCATTTTAAGCACCTCAATCAGAATCTTCAATGCTTGAGGAAAAGCAGCCTATCCACAGCATATAATTTAACCCTCTGACCCTGGGCATCGTTTTGGAGAATCTGCAAGGCCAACAGATAATTTGTAAGGTGCAATGCCCAAATGCAGTCCTCCAGACTGCCCAACTTGGAGAATAATTGGATCTTGTGATTTTGGGTATTGCAGCCGTCTTATTTACAGTAGTAAATACTTCAACCTCTCAGTTCTTGGCAAAGGAATGGCCTAAATTCCCTGAACTGTCAACAACACAATTTTATTTATCTGAATTCGAGTAACTTCCCGTCATCAGACTCTTGTGTTCCTTTCTTAAAATATACTTGAGCATTTCTACGTCAGCAGCCTAATAGATTAACAAGCTCCTATAAGGAAAACGCAAGTTCAGAATTGGACTGCATGTTCTCAGTGCATGTTTCCTCTAAAACATGGTCTTGTACATTAAATGCAAATTGTCTGCGTCACAGAAAATGAAATTGTTATGACTATTGTCTCTGGGTTCAATTGTCAGAGGAGAATAATCCACTGCCTGTTAGTAATCCTTGTATTCTATGGGCAGAAATCATCCCCCTACCTCTCGTGCACACTGAGTTGGGCTATTTAATGTTAATGATGGACCATGTGATGTACACATCAGTTGAAGACTGCCCTGTTTGAAGCTGTAGTACTTAATTTCCACCACTAGATGGCAGCTTGGACAGAGGTAATTGCAGTTATAAATGTGGAGAGTTTTATTATCGCTTATTGTCACAAGTAGGCGACAATGAAGTTATTGTGAAAAGCCCCTAGTCGCCACATTCCGACGCCTGTTCGGGGAGGCTGGTACGGGAATTGAACCGTGCTGCTGGCCTTCCTTGGTCTGCTTTAAAAGCCAGCGATTTAGCCCAGTGTGCTAAACCAGCCCCAGTTATAGAGCTGTTCCTGATTTCCTACTCCTAATGTAAGCCACAATTTGAAGTTGTGAATGAAAATATTAGTTGATATTAAAGTAGGTTGTGCTAGTGATTTAATCGTTAGAGTGATAGGAGAAGTCATGTTTCATGGTCCACTGGTAAGGGATATTCTTCACCATTTTGACATAGATACAGATTTTGTGGCACCATTTAAGCCTCAAGTTTCCTTTTGTGTTTTCAGTGTCATGTGACGTTTGCCACATTTTTTCCTTTTTCAGGTGTTTTGGCATGCTCTTGAGTCCAGGCAGAAACATCCGGAATAGTGACATGCACTTGCTCGACATGGTGAGTTTGGTGGAGCGAACAAACCTTTTAATCTTTAAAATGCGATTGCAGGTGAAACTGTAAAGGAGGATTCCTGGAGCTGGTGGGAAGGCTTACACACTGACTGAATGAACTCCCTATCTCCACATTACGTTGTGAGATATGGTGATAAGAGCACTGTAGCTGGGACTTAGCTGGCAGTACCCGAGTTGGAACTCTGTGAGTTCATGTCCCACTCCTGGGACTTGAGCGCATTATCAATTACAGTACAGCACTGAGAGAATTACATATATTTTATTTGCATACCAAATTGTGGGGGGCGGGTGGGGGTGGGGGGGGGGTGGTGGTGCACATGCTAAAGTAGGTAGAACCAGAGAATTCTTATAGTGCAGAAGGAGGCCATTTGGCCCATTGCGTCTGCACTGACCCTCTGAAAGTGAACCCTACCTAGGCCCACTCCCCACCCTATCCTCGCAACCTTGGTAACCCTACCTAACCTGCACATCCCTGGACACTAAGGGACAATTTATTATTGGCCAATCCACCTTATCCCACATCTTTGGGAAGAAACAGGAGCACCAGGAGGAAACCCACACAGACAAGGGGAGAACGTGCAAACTCCACACAGTCACCCGAGGCCGGAATTAAATCCGGGTACCTGGCGCTGTGTGTCATTATAAAGTGGAGTTGAGACTATAGCCAGATCAGCTGGATTGAATGGTGGAGTAAGCTCGAAGGCTGAAGGGCCTCCTCCTGCTCCAAAGTCCTATGTTCCAATTTTTGTCCTATGACCACACCTGGAATACTATGTGCCGCTTTGGACTCCAAATTTAAGGAAGGACAAATTTGCATAGGAGGCAGTGCAGTGAAGGTTTGCTATATTGTTTCCGAAAAGAAGGGGTTGTTCTATGATGAGAGACTGAGTAAATTGGGCTTCTGCACTCTGGAGTTCAGAAGAATGAGAGGTGGTTTCATTGAAACATACAAGATTCTAAAGGGGCTTGGCACTGGGACATTATTCCCTCTGGCTGGGAATCTAAAACATTGTCTTAGGATAAGGGGGCTGATCATTTAGGAGTGAGAGGAAGAATAAATATCTTCACTCAAAGGGTTATGAATGTTTGGAATTCCCGACCCCAGATGGTTGTGAATGCTCCATTGTGGGAAGCACGGTGGCACAGTGGTTAGCATTGTTGCATCACGGCACCAAGGTCCCAGGTTCGATCCTGACTCTGGGTCACTGTCTGTGTGGAGTTTGAACATTCTCCCATGTTCGCCCCCACAACCCAAAGATGTGCAGGGTAGGTGGGTTGGCCACGCTAAATTGCCCCTTAATTAGGAAAAAGTGAATTGGGTACACTAAATTTATTTTTAAAAAGTGAATGCTGCATTGTGACTATTTTTAAGGCTGAACTGGACAGATTTTTGGTTTCTCAAGGAATATGATTCTGTAAAAGGGTCATTTAGGTTTGAAACGTTAATTCAGTTTCTCTCTCAACAAATGCTGCTAGACCTGCTGAGTTTATCTTTTCTTATTTAAGGGATATGGGGAATGGGCGTGAAAGTGGATTTGAGGTAGAAGTTCAGAATAGGCTCAAGTATGGTCTACTCCCTTTCTTATTCCTACGTGTGTCTGTTCTTAATTCGACAGCCAACTTGGCAGCAAAGCCTTTCAAATGGCCATGAAATAGCGGACCAGCTATTCTGATTTTTGGTGATGGCAGTTGAGGAATGAATGCTGGCTAGGATACCAGGAAAACACCCGTATTTCTTTCTAAAAAATGCCATGGGATCTTGTGCATCCATTTCAGAGGACTGGTCAGCACCCCTGACAATATGGCGTTCCCTCAGTTTACTGCACTGTCATTTTAGCCCAGAATACGTGCCAAGCTCCTGAAGTGGGGTCTTTAATCCATGACCCTGAACTGAGGACTCTCTAATGAACCAAACTGCCCATAAATAAGGTTTTCCTTTTGAAACCCTGATGCCTGTCGTCTGGCTGATTGAATTATTGCCGTGTGTGGTGGTATGTATTAGGGGTAGTACGCTACCCAGTGATGCCGAGAGGCTATTGGTTGACAGACTCTGGATCAGGATTGGATCTGTCGCCTGCTGTCTCCACCCAGTAAGGCGGAGTATAAGAACCCGGGTTCTCCCAGCAGCCGCATTCTGTAACCGAGCTGCTGGGGAACACGTCTGCGTAATAAAGCCATCGATTGACTTGATTTCTTCTCGCCTCGTGAGTGATTGATCGTGCTACAATTTATTACGCACACTTTAAAGGACTATGGAGCTCCGGATCGCCCCGGAGTGTCTGCGAATCAGCCCCCACGCAGCAAACTCAGCGGCCACTTTTAAACACTTGCTAGCGTGTTTTGAGGGATACCTCCGAACGGCCCCCGGCAGACTTACAAAAGACCAGAAAATGCAGGTCCTGCATTCCAGGGTGAGTCAGGAGATCTACACGCTCATTGAAGACGCAGAGGATTTCCCGACGGCACTCACCATGCTGAGAGGGATCTACATTCGGCCCGTAAACCAGGTCTACGCACGCCCGAGTACCCAAAAGATTTTTCTGGCAGCGGGATCCCATTCCGTAGAAATCAAAGGGTTCTGCATCGCGAACCTAACGGTGCAGGGGAGAGAGTTTAAGAATTACCGACTGTATGTCCTTCCCCACCTCTGCGCTCCCACTCTCCTAGGGTTAGATTTTCAATGTAACCTTCAGAGTTTGACGTTCCAATTCGGCGGCCCTATACCCCCACTTACTATCTGCAGCCCCGCGATCCTTAAGGTTGAACCGCCTACCTTGTTTGCGAACCTCACCCCGGATTGCAAACCCGTCGCCACTAGGAGCAGACGGTACAGCGCCCAGGACCGAACATTTATCCGGTCAAAAGTCCAGCGGCTGCTGAAGGAAGGCATAATCCAGGCCTGCAATAGCCCCTGGAGAGCTCAGGTGGTCGCCGTAAAGACCGGGGAGAAGCAGAGGATGGTTGTAGACTATAGTCAAACCATCAATAGGTACACACAGTCAGATGCGTACCCTCTCCCCCGCATATCCGACATGGTCAATCGGATTGCACAGTACAAGGTCTTTTCCACCGTGGACCTTAAGTCCGCTTATCACCAGCTCCTCATCCGCCCGAGCGACCGCAAGTACACTGCTTTTGAAGCAGACGGGCGGCTCTACCACTTTTTAAAGGTTCCATTCGGCGTCACTAACGGAGTCTCAGTCTTCCAACGGGAGATGGACCGAATGGTTGACCAGCATGGTTTGCGGGCCACGTTCCCGTATCTCGACAACGTCACCATCTGCGGCCACGACCAGCAGGACCACGACGCCAACCTCCGCAAATTCCTCGAGACCGCTAATGCCCTGAACCTCACCTACAACAGGGAAAAATGCGTGTTTAGCACCAACCGTCTAGCCATCCTTGGCTACGTAGTGCGTAATGGAGTGATAGGCCCCAACCCTGAACGCATGCGCCTCCTTATGGAGTTCCCCCTCCCTCACGGTTCCAAAGCACTGAAACGCTGCCTGGGTTTTTTCTCTTAATACGCCCAGTGGGTCCCCAACTACGCGGACAAGGCCCGCCCGCTAATTCAGTCCACTACCTTCCCCCTGTCGACAGAGGCCCGCCAGGCCTTCAGCCGCATCAAAGCGGATATCGCAGAGGCCACGATGCACGCAATCGACGAGTCCCTCCCCTTCCAAGTCGAGAGCGGCGCATCCGACGTAGCTCTGCCGGCCACCATCAACCAAGCGGGCAGACCCGTGGCCTTTTTCTCCCGTACCCTCCATGCTTCAGAGATCCGCCACCCCTCAGTGGAAAAGGAAGCCCAGGCCATAGTAGAAGCTGTGTGGCATTGGAGGCATTACCTGGCCGGTAGGAGATTCACTCTCCTCACTGACCAACGGTCGGTAGCCTTTATGTTCGATAATGCACAGCGGGGCAAGATCAAGAACGACAAGATCTTGCGGTGGAGGATCGAACTCTCTACATATAATTATGAGATCTTGTATCGTCCCGGAAAGCTTAACGAGCCGTCCGATGCCCTATCCCACGGCACATGTGCCAACGTGCAAGTGGACCGTCTCCAAGCCCTCCACGAAGACCTCTGCCACCCGGGGGTCACTCGGTTCTACCACTTTGTGAAGTCCCGCAACCTCCCCAACTCCGTCGAGGAGGTCAGAACAGCCACCAGGAACTGCCAAATCTGCACAGAGTGCAAGCCGCACTTTTTCAGTCCAGATAAAGCGCACTGATAAAGGCTTCCTGTCCCTTTGAACGCCTCAGTCTGGACTTCAAAGGCCCCCTCCACTCCACCGATTGCAACACGTACTTCCTAAACGTGGTGGACGAATACTCCCGTTTCCCTTTCGCCATCCCCTTCCCCGACATGACCGCGGCCACAGTCATTAAAGCCCTCTGCACCATCTTTACACTATTCGGTTTCCCCGCCTACGTACATAGCGATAGGGGGTCCTCCTTCATGAGCGACGAACTGCGTCAATGCCTGCTCAGCAAGGGCATCGCCTCGAGCAGGACGACCAGTTGCAACCCTCGGGGAAACGTCAGGTAGAGAGGGAGAACGGAACGGTCTGGAAGACCGTCCTACTGGCCCTACTGTCCAGGACTCTCCCAGTCTCCCGCTGGAAGGACCTCCTCCCGGATGCCCTCCACTCCATCCGGTCGCTGCTGTGTACCACAACTAATCAAACGCCTCACGAGTTCCTCCTTGTCTTCTCTAGGAAGTCCTCCTCTGGAACATCACTTCCGACCTGGCTGGCAGCCCCAGGACCCATCTTGCTCCGAACGCATGTGCGGGCGCACAAATCGGACCCGTTGGTCGAGAGGGTACATCTTCTCCATGCGAACCCTCAATACGCCTACGTGGCGTACCCCGACGGCCGACAGGACTCGGTCTCCCTGAGGGAACTGGCGCCTGCCGGAGCTCCCCACACCCCCCCAACACCAATCACCCCCTCCCTCCTGCCGGCGCACCCCACAGCCGCCCCCTTCCCGGGTGGATCGGTCCTCCTCCCGTGCCCGCCCTGGAGTAGTGAAACAGGAACAAACATTGCGACACTCCCAGAGACGACAGTGCCCGAGCCAGCGCCTGCATCACCACTGGGGCTGAGATGATCGGAAAGGACGACCAGGGCACCCACTCGACTCATCGAATCTGCGTGAAAAAGCAAGATCTGTAAATAGTTAACAGTTGATATCGATGCATAGCCACTGTGTTAAGGAAATTCCAGTACAGACCTTGTAAACCCCTACCACCATGCAACCCACCACCCCGCCGGGTTCTTTTTTAACAAGGGGTGAATGTGGTGGTATGTATTAGGGGTAGTACAGTACCCAGTGATGCCGAGAGGCTATTGGTTGACAGACTCTGGATCAGGATTGGATCTGCCGCCTGCTGGCTCCACCCAGTAAGGCGGAGTATAAGAACCCGGGTTCTCCCAGCAGCCGCATTCTGTAACCGAGCTGCTGGGGAACAAGTCTGCATAATAAAGCCATTGATTGACTTTATCTCTTCTCGCCTCGTGAGTGATTGATTGTGCTGCACCGTGTTTATCTAAAACACCGAAGGACTCTCAATTGAGAATACTTTCAGGGGTTTAGCAGATTATTTCTTTTCATGCAGTGGGTACCTACCCTCTTACTGTCAGCTAATTTTGTTTCTTCTCTATCTGTTTGCACTCAGGAATCCATGGGAAAGAGTGCTGATGGCAAGTCCTATGTGATCACAGGAACTTGGAACCCTAATGGCCCTGCCTTTCAAGCGCTGAATGAGGAAACTCCTAAAGGTTAAAAAGCTACTTGCTTTGTTTTACTTTGTTTTACTGGTTTATCATTCAGGCTACTACATGAGGAATTAACTCTGTCTCTTTCACACCCAGGTGTTTATCTGGTGGGTGGTGGGGGAGGGAGCCTTTGCAAATATTGTCACACTCTTTGGGGCCCCCTGTTCTAACTTCTGAAAACTATTGTCAGCAACGCAAAAGTGAAAATGCTAAAAAACCAGACTTTGTACAGAGTAATTGTATTGTATCTTTGCAAGTCTAAGCCCAACTTGGACAGCTCTATCACTGCACTGTGAAATAAAAACAAAGTGCCAGAAAAACTCAGCAGGCCTGGCAACATCTGTGGAAAGAGAAAAACATAGTTAACATTTTGAGTCCAATATCACTCTTATTTGGTACGGTCGGAGTAATATTGGACTCGTAACATTAACTCTGTTTCTCTCTCCACAGATTCTGCCAGACCTGCTGAGTTTTACCAGCATTTTCTGTTTTGATTTCTGATCTCCATCCACAGTGCGTTGTTACTGTTAGTCACAGCAGTGTGGACTGCTTTGAATTCTGCAGCAAACATTCGTCGGCCTCATACTTCCAGTGAGGTGAACACTCTGATGTGGCTGGCCACAGTTACTTCTAGGCTGACATTCTGTTTGTGGAGGAGGTGTGAGGTCCCTGCACAAAGAGTGAGAATCCTGATTAGTCTAGACTGAAGGTTATTCATGAAGGCCCTACCTTCTAAAACCTTGCCCCTTGCCTGAGGTGTGGTGATCCTCAGGTTAAATCACCACCAATAAGCTCTCCACCTCAAAGGAGAAAGCAGCCTTTGGCCATCTAAGACTGTGGTGACGACTTTACTCGACTGAAATAACAAGCAAGGGGATGTGATAGATTTGAGGATCTCCTCTGGATCCACTCAACCTGTGGATTATTTTATTTTGGAAACACATGTTCCACGTTTAAAAATTAATTGAGCACTGATGGTTTGAACTGAAACCTACCTCAAGAGATAGCACATCGCCAGTACAGTCTCGTGTTGCAGGCTCAGCTCTGGGCTGCCTCAGGAGAGAGAGCACATCACCAGTAGTCTCGTGTTGCGGGCTCAGCTCTGGGCTGCCTCAGGAGAGAGAGCACATCACCAGTAATCTCACATTGCAGGCTCAGCTCTGGGCTGCCTCAGGAGAGAGAGCACATCGCCAGTACAGTCTCGTGTTGCAGGCTCAGCTCTGGGCTGCCTCAGGAGAGAGAGCACATCGCCAGTACAGTCTCACATTGCAGGCTAAGCTCTGATCCGCCTCAGGAGATAGCACATCGCCAGTACAGTCTCGTGTTGCAGGCTAAGCTCTGGTCCGCCTCAGGAGAGAGAGCACATCGCCAGTCCAGTCTCGTGTTGCAGGCTCAGCTCTGGGCTGCCTCAGGAGATAGCACATCGCCAGTACAGTCTTGCGTTGCAGGCTCAGCTCTGGTCCGCCTCAGGAGAGAGAGCACATCGCCAGTACAGTCTCGTGTTGCAGGCTCAGCTCTGGGCTGCCTCAGGAGAGAGAGCACATCGCCAGTACAGTCTCACATTGCAGGCTCAGCTCTGGGCTGCCTCAGGAGAGAGAGCACATCGCCAGTCCAGTCTCGTGTTGCAGGCTCAGCTCTGGGCTGCCTCAGGAGATAGCACATCGCCAGTACAGTCTCGTGTTGCAGGCTCAGCTCTGGTCCGCCTCAGGAGAGAGAGCACATCGCCAGTACAGTCTCGTGTTGCAGGCTCAGCTCTGGGCTGCCTCAGGAGAGAGAGCACATCGCCAGTACAGTCTCACATTGCAGGCTCAGCTCTGGGCTGCCTCAGGAGAGAGAGCACATCGCCAGTACAGTCTCACATTGCAGGCTCAGCTCTGGGCTGCCTCAGGAGAGAGAGCACATCGCCAGTACAGTCTCGTGTTGCAGGCTAAGCTCTGGTCCGCCTCAGGAGAGAGAGCACATCGCCAGTACAGTCTCACATTGCAGGCTCAGCTCTGGGCTGCCTCAGGAGAGAGAGCACATGGCCAGTACAGTCTCGTGTTGCAGGCTCAGCTCTGGGCTGCCTCAGGAGAGAGAGCACATGGCCAGTACAGTCTCACGTTGCAGGCTCAGCTCTGGTCCGCCTCAGGAGAGAGAGCACATCGCCAGTACAGTCTCACGTTGCAGGCTCAGCTCTGGTCCACCTCAGGAGATAGCACATCGCCAGTACAGTCTCGTGTTGCAGGCTCAGCTCTGGGCTGCCTCAGGAGAGAGAGCACATCGCCAGTACAGTCTTACGTTGCAGGCTCAGCTCTGGTCCGCCTCAGGAGAGAGAGCACATCGCCAGTACAGTCTCGTGTTGCAGGCTCAGCTCTGGGCTGCCTCAGGAGATAGCACATCGCCAGTACAGTCTCGTGTTGCAGGCTCAGCTCTGGGCTGCCTCAGGAGAGAGAGCACATCGCCAGTACAGTCTCACATTGCAGGCTCAGCTCTGGGCTGCCTCAGGAGAGAGAGCACATCGCCAGTACAGTCTTGTGTTGCAGGCTAAGCTCTGGGCTGCCTCAGGAGAGAGAGCACATCGCCAGTACAGTCTCGTGTTGCAGGCTAAGCTCTGGTCCGCCTCAGGAGAGAGAGCACATCGCCAGTACAGTCTCACATTGCAGGCTCAGCTCTGGGCTGCCTCAGGAGAGAGAACGCATCGCTAGTACAGTCTCACGTTGCAGGCTCAGCTCTGGGCTGCCTCAGGAGAGAGAGCACATCGCCTGTACAGTCTCGTGTTGCAGGCTAAGCTCTGGTCCGCCTCAGGAGATAGCACATCACCAGTACAGTCTCGTGTTGCAGGCTGAGCTCTGGGCTGCCTCAGGAGATAGCACATCGCCAGTACAGTCTCGTGTTGCAGGCTAAGCTCTGGTCCGCCTCAGGAGAGAGAGCACATCGCCAGTACAGTCTCACGTTGCCGGCTCAGCTCTGGTCCGCCTCAGGAGATAGCACATCGCCAGTACAGTCTCACGTTGCAGGCTAAGCTCTGGTCCGCCTCAGGAGAGAGAGCACATCGCCAGTACAGTCTCACGTTGCAGGCTCAGCTCTGGTCCGCCTCAGGAGAGAGAGCACATCGCCAGTACAGTCTCAAGTTGCAGGCTCAGCTCTGGTCCGCCTCAGGAGAGAGAGCACATCGCCAGTACAGTCTCACGTTGCAGGCTCAGCTCTGGGCTGCCTCAGGAGATAGCACATCGCCAGTACAATCTCACGTTGCAGGCTCAGCTCTGGGCTGCCTCAGGAGAGAGAACACATCACCAATACAGTCTCACGTTGCAGGCTCAGCTCTGGGCTGCCTCAGGAGAGAGAGCACATCGCCAGTACAATCTCACGTTGCAGGCTCAGCTCTGGGCTGCCTCAGGAGAGAGAGCACATCGCCAGTACAGTCTCGTGTTGCAGGCTCAGCTCTGGGCTGCCTCAGGAGAGAGAGCACATCGTCAGTACAGTCTCACGTTGCAGGCTCAGCTCTGGTCCGCCTCAGGAGAGAGAGCACATCGCCAGTACAGTCTCACGTTGCAGGCTCAGCTCTGGACTGCCTCAGGAGAGAGAGCACATCGCCAGTACAGTCTCGTGTTGCAGGCTCAGCTCTGGGCTGCCTCAGGAGATAGCACATCGCCAGTACAGTCTCGTGTTGCAGGCTCAGCTCTGGTCCGCCTCAGGAGAGAGAGCACATCGCCAGTACAGTCTCACGTTGCAGGCTCAGCTCTGGGCTGCCTCAGGAGAGAGAGCACATCGCCAGTACAGTCTCACGTTGCAGGCTCAGCTCTGGTCCGCCTCAGGAGAGAGAGCACATCGCCAGTACAGTCTCACGTTGCAGGCTCAGCTCTGGTCCGCCTCAGGAGAGAGAGCACATCGCCAGTACAGTCTCACGTTGCAGGCTCAGCTCTGGGCTGCCTCAGGAGATAGCACATCGCCAGTACAGTCTCGTGTTGCAGGCTCAGCTCTGGTCCGCCTCAGGAGAGAGAGCACATCGCCAGTCCAGTCTCACGTTGCAGGCTCAGCTCTGGGCTGCCTCAGGAGAGAGAGCACATCGCCAGTACAGTCTCACGTTGCAGGCTCAGCTCTGGTCCGCCTCAGGAGAGAGAGCACATCGCCAGTACAGTCTCACGTTGCAGGCTCAGCTCTGGTCCGCCTCAGGAGAGAGAGCACATCGCCAGTACAGTCTCACGTTGAAGGCTAAGCTCTGGTCCGCCTCAGGAGAGAGAGCACATCGCCAGTACAGTCTCACGTTGCAGGCTCAGCTCTGGTCCGCCTCAGGAGAGAGAGCACATCGCCAGTACAGTCTCACGTTGAAGGCTAAGCTCTGGTCCGCCTCAGGAGAGAGAGCACATCGCCAGTACAGTCTCACGTTGCAGGCTCAGCTCTGGGCTGCCTCAGGAGAGAGAGCACATCGCCAATACAGTCTCACGTTGCAGGCTCGGCTCTGGGCTGCCTCAGGAGAGAGAGCACATCGCCAGTACAGTCTCACGTTGCAGGCTCAGCTCTGGGCTGCCTCAGGAGAGAGAGCACATCGCCAGTACAGTCTCGTGTTGCAGGCTCAGCTCTGGGCTGCCTCAGGAGAGAGAGCACATCGTCAGTACAGTCTCACGTTGCAGGCTCAGCTCTGGTCCGCCTCAGGAGAGAGAGCACATCGCCAGTACAGTCTCACGTTGCAGGCTCAGCTCTGGGCTGCCTCAGGAGAGAGAGCACATCGCCAGTACAGTCTCGTGTTGCAGGCTCAGCTCTGGGCTGCCTCAGGAGATAGCACATCGCCAGTACAGTCTCGTGTTGCAGGCTCAGCTCTGGTCCGCCACAGGAGAGAGAGCACATCGCCAGTACAGTCTCACGTTGCAGGCTCAGCTCTGGGCTGCCTCAGGAGAGAGAGCACATCGCCAGTACAGTCTCACGTTGCAGGCTCAGCTCTGGTCCGCCTCAGGAGAGAGAGCACATCGCCAGTACAGTCTCACATTGCAGGCTCAGCTCTGGGCTGCCTCAGGAGAGAGAGCACATCGCCAGTACAGTCTCGTGTTGCAGGCTCAGCTCTGGGCTGCCTCAGGACAGAGAGCACATCGCCAGTACAGTCTCACGTTGCAGGCTCAGCTCTGGTCCACCTCAGGAGATAGCACATCGCCAGTACAGTCTCGTGTTGCAGGCTCAGCTCTGGGCTGCCTCAGGAGAGAGAGCACATCGCCAGTACAGTCTCACGTTGCAGGCTCAGCTCTGGTCCACCTCAGGAGATAGCACATCGCCAGTACAGTCTCGTGTTGCAGGCTCAGCTCTGGGCTGCCTCAGGAGAGAGAGCACATGGCCAGTACAGTCTCGTGTTGCAGGCTCAGCTCTGGGCTGCCTCAGGAGAGAGAGCACATCGCCAGTACAGTCTCACATTGCAGGCTCAGCTCTGGGCTGCCTCAGGAGAGAGAGCACATCGCCAGTACAGTCTTGTGTTGCAGGCTAAGCTCTGGGCTATCCTCAGGAGAGAGAGCACATCGCCAGTACAGTCTCGTGTTGCAGGCTAAGCTCTGGTCCGCCTCAGGAGATAGCACATCACCAGTACAGTCTCGTGTTGCAGGCTGAGCTCTGGGCTGCCTCAGGAGATAGCACATCGCCAGTACAGTCTCGTGTTGCAGGCTAAGCTCTGGTCCGCCTCAGGAGAGAGAGCACATCGCCAGTACAGTCTCACGTTGCAGGCTCAGCTCTGGGCTGCCTCAGGAGAGAGAGCACATCGCCAGTACAGTCTCGTGTTGCAGGCTCTGCTCTGGGCTGCGTCAGGAGAGAGAGCACATCGCCAGTACAGTCTCGTGTTGCAGGCTGAGCTCTGGGCTGCCTCAGGAGATAGCACATCGCCAGTACAGTCTCGTGTTGCAGGCTCAGCTCTGGGCTGCCTCAGGAGAGAGAGCACATCGCCAGTACAGTCTCACATTGCAGGCTCAGCTCTGGGCTGCCTCAGGAGAGAGAACGCATCGCTAGTACAGTCTCACGTTGCAGGCTCAGCTCTGGGCTGCCTCAGGAGAGAGAGCACATCGCCTGTACAGTCTCGTGTTGCAGGCTAAGCTCTGGTCCGCCTCAGGAGAGAGAGCACATCACCAGTACAGTCTCGTGTTGCAGGCTGAGCTCTGGGCTGCCTCAGGAGATAGCACATCGCCAGTACAGTCTCGTGTTGCAGGCTAAGCTCTGGTCCGCCTCAGGAGAGAGAGCACATCGCCAGTACAGTCTCACGTTGCAGGCTCAGCTCTGGGCTGCCTCAGGAGAGAGAGCACATCGCCAGTACAGTCTCGTGTTGCAGGCTCAGCTCTGGGCTGCCTCAGGAGAGAGAGCACATCGTCAGTACAGTCTCACGTTGCAGGCTCAGCTCTGGTCCGCCTCAGGAGAGAGAGCACATCGCCAGTACAGTCTCACGTTGCAGGCTCAGCTCTGGGCTGCCTCAGGAGAGAGAGCACATCGCCAGTACAGTCTCGTGTTGCAGGCTCAGCTCTGGGCTGCCTCAGGAGATAGCACATCGCCAGTACAGTCTCGTGTTGCAGGCTCAGCTCTGGTCCGCCACAGGAGAGAGAGCACATCGCCAGTACAGTCTCACGTTGCAGGCTCAGCTCTGGGCTGCCTCAGGAGAGAGAGCACATCGCCAGTACAGTCTCACGTTGCAGGCTCAGCTCTGGTCCGCCTCAGGAGAGAGAGCACATCGCCAGTACAGTCTCACATTGCAGGCTCAGCTCTGGGCTGCCTCAGGAGAGAGAGCACATCGCCAGTACAGTCTCGTGTTGCAGGCTCAGCTCTGGGCTGCCTCAGGACAGAGAGCACATCGCCAGTACAGTCTCACGTTGCAGGCTCAGCTCTGGTCCACCTCAGGAGATAGCACATCGCCAGTACAGTCTCGTGTTGCAGGCTCAGCTCTGGGCTGCCTCAGGAGAGAGAGCACATCGCCAGTACAGTCTCACGTTGCAGGCTCAGCTCTGGTCCACCTCAGGAGATAGCACATCGCCAGTACAGTCTCGTGTTGCAGGCTCAGCTCTGGGCTGCCTCAGGAGAGAGAGCACATGGCCAGTACAGTCTCGTGTTGCAGGCTCAGCTCTGGGCTGCCTCAGGAGAGAGAGCACATCGCCAGTACAGTCTCACATTGCAGGCTCAGCTCTGGGCTGCCTCAGGAGAGAGAGCACATCGCCAGTACAGTCTTGTGTTGCAGGCTAAGCTCTGGGCTGCCTCAGGAGAGAGAGCACATCGCCAGTACAGTCTCGTGTTGCAGGCTAAGCTCTGGTCCGCCTCAGGAGATAGCACATCACCAGTACAGTCTCGTGTTGCAGGCTGAGCTCTGGGCTGCCTCAGGAGATAGCACATCGCCAGTACAGTCTCGTGTTGCAGGCTAAGCTCTGGTCCGCCTCAGGAGAGAGAGCACATCGCCAGTACAGTCTCACGTTGCAGGCTCAGCTCTGGGCTGCCTCAGGAGAGAGAGCACATCGCCAGTACAGTCTCGTGTTGCAGGCTCTGCTCTGGGCTGCGTCAGGAGAGAGAGCACATCGCCAGTACAGTCTCGTGTTGCAGGCTCAGCTCTGGGCTGCCTCAGGAGAGAGAGCACATCGCCAGTACAGTCTCACATTGCAGGCTCAGCTCTGGGCTGCCTCAGGAGAGAGAACGCATCGCTAGTACAGTCTCACGTTGCAGGCTCAGCTCTGGGCTGCCTCAGGAGAGAGAGCACATCGCCTGTACAGTCTCGTGTTGCAGGCTAAGCTCTGGTCCGCCTCAGGAGATAGCACATCACCAGTACAGTCTCGTGTTGCAGGCTGAGCTCTGGGCTGCCTCAGGAGATAGCACATCGCCAGTACAGTCTCGTGTTGCAGGCTAAGCTCTGGTCCGCCTCAGGAGAGAGAGCACATCGCCAGTACAGTCTCACGTTGCAGGCTCAGCTCTGGGCTGCCTCAGGAGAGAGAGCACATCGCCAGTACAGTCTCGTGTTGCAGGCTCTGCTCTGGGCTGCGTCAGGAGAGAGAGCACATCGCCAGTACAGTCTCGTGTTGCAGGCTGAGCTCTGGGCTGCCTCAGGAGATAGCACATCGCCAGTACAGTCTCACGTTGCAGGCTCAGCTCTGGTCCGCCTCAGGAGATAGCACATCGCCAGTACAGTCTCACGTTGCAGGCTCAGCTCTGGTCTGCCTCAGGAGAGAGAGCACATCGCCAGTACAGTCTCACGTTGCCGGCTCAGCTCTGGTCCGCCTCAGGAGATAGCACATCGCCAGTACAGTCTCACGTTGCAGGCTAAGCTCTGGTCCGCCTCAGGAGAGAGAGCACATCGCCAGTACAGTCTCACGTTGCAGGCTCAGCTCTGGTCCGCCTCAGGAGAGAGAGCACATCGCCAGTACAGTCTCAAGTTGCAGGCTCAGCTCTGGTCCGCCTCAGGAGAGAGAGCACATCGCCAGTACAGTCTCACGTTGCAGGCTCAGCTCTGGGCTGCCTCAGGAGATAGCACATCGCCAGTACAGTCTCACGTTGCAGGCTCAGCTCTGGGCTGCCTCAGGAGAGAGAACACATCACCAATACAGTCTCACGTTGCAGGCTCAGCTCTGGGCTGCCTCAGGAGAGAGAGCACATCGCCAGTACAATCTAACGTTGCAGGCTCAGCTCTGGGCTGCCTCAGGAGAGAGAGCACATCGCCAGTACAGTCTCGTGTTGCAGGCTCAGCTCTGGGCTGCCTCAGGAGAGAGAGCACATCGTCAGTACAGTCTCACGTTGCAGGCTCAGCTCTGGTCCGCCTCAGGAGAGAGAGCACATCGCCAGTACAGTCTCACGTTGCAGGCTCAGCTCTGGACTGCCTCAGGAGAGAGAGCACATCGCCAGTACAGTCTCGTGTTGCAGGCTCAGCTCTGGGCTGCCTCAGGAGATAGCACATCGCCAGTACAGTCTCGTGTTGCAGGCTCAGCTCTGGTCCGCCTCAGGAGAGAGAGCACATCGCCAGTACAGTCTCACGTTGCAGGCTCAGCTCTGGGCTGCCTCAGGAGAGAGAGCACATCGCCAGTACAGTCTCACGTTGCAGGCTCAGCTCTGGTCCGCCTCAGGAGAGAGAGCACATCGCCAGTACAGTCTCACGTTGCAGGCTCAGCTCTGGTCCGCCTCAGGAGAGAGAGCACATCGCCAGTACAGTCTCACGTTGCAGGCTCAGCTCTGGGCTGCCTCAGGAGATAGCACATCGCCAGTACAGTCTCGTGTTGCAGGCTCAGCTCTGGTCCGCCTCAGGAGAGAGAGCACATCGCCAGTACAGTCTCACGTTGCAGGCTCAGCTCTGGGCTGCCTCAGGAGAGAGAGCACATCGTCAGTACAGTCTCACGTTGCAGGCTCAGCTCTGGTCCGCCTCAGGAGAGAGAGCACATCGCCAGTACAGTCTCACGTTGCAGGCTCAGCTCTGGTCCGCCTCAGGAGAGAGAGCACATCGCCAGTACAGTCTCACGTTGAAGGCTAAGCTCTGGTCCGCCTCAGGAGAGAGAGCACATCGCCAGTACAGTCTCACGTTGCAGGCTCAGCTCTGGGCTGCCTCAGGAGAGAGAGCACATCGCCAATACAGTCTCACGTTGCAGGCTCGGCTCTGGGCTGCCTCAGGAGAGAGAGCACATCGCCAGTACAGTCTCACGTTGCAGGCTCAGCTCTGGGCTGCCTCAGGAGAGAGAGCACATCGCCAGTACAGTCTCGTGTTGCAGGCTCAGCTCTGGGCTGCCTCAGGAGAGAGAGCACATCGCCAGTACAGTCTCGTGTTGTAGGCTAAGCTCTGGTCCGCCTCAGGAGAGAGAGCACATCGCCAGTACAGTCTCACATTGCAGGCTCAACTCTGGGCTGCCTCAGGAGAGAGAACACATCGCTAGTACAGTCTCACGTTGCAGGCTCAGCTCTGGGCTGCCTCAGGAGAGAGAGCACATCGCCTGTACAGTCTCGTGTTGCAGGCTAAGCTCTGGTCCGCCTCAGGAGATAGCACATCACCAGTACAGTCTCGTGTTGCAGGCTGAGCTCTGGGCTGCCTCAGGAGATAGCACATCGCCAGTACAGTCTCGTGTTGCAGGCTAAGCTCTGGTCCGCCTCAGGAGAGAGAGCACATCGCAAGTACAGTCTCACGTTGCAGGCTCAGCTCTGGGCTGCCTCAGGAGAGAGAGCACATCGCCAGTACAGTCTCGTGTTGCAGGCTCTGCTCTGGGCTGCGTCAGGAGAGAGAGCACATCGCCAGTACAGTCTCGTGTTGCAGGCTCTGCTCTGGGCTGCGTCAGGAGAGAGAGCACATCGCCAGTACAGTCTCGTGTTGCAGGCTGAGCTCTGGTCCGCCTCAGGAGAGAGAGCACATCGGCAGTACAGTCTCACGTTGCAGGCTCAGCTCTGGGCTGCCTCAGGAGATAGCACATCGCCAGTACAGTCTCACGTTGCAGGCTCAGCTCTGGGCTGCCTCAGGAGAGAGAACACATCACCAATACAGTCTCACGTTGCAGGCTCAGCTCTGGGCTGCCTCAGGAGATATCACATCGCCAGTACAGTCTCACGTTGCAGGCTCAGCTCTGGGCTGCCGGGGCTGTTGAGTTTTTAAAATGTGTTTCCATCTTCTGGCGAGCTGCTGTGAAAACTTAACCTCTTGAACATCCTAGCTCAACATGTTTGTCCCCAAAGACAGTTTTGGCTGTTTGGTCACATTTACGTAAAAGCTTTTGCTAAAATGACAAAAGAAAAACCTTAACTGAGGCGCAGGCAAGGCAAATGAAAGTGACAAACAATCAACAGAAACTGCTGTGACAAATGGAGGCTTTTAGGAATATTAGATTCTTAGTATTGGGCAATTTAACGGTGAAAAGCCTGGAATTGGAGTGTGTTTGACTGCAGTGGTCATGTTTTTAAAAAAACAATCCTATTTTGCAATGACTGGGTGCTTTTAAGAGCCAGAAGGTGAAATTGACCAGATAAATGTGTTTTTCAGCCTGGGCTAATGTACTGTGGTTTAACTGGGGACAGTCCCTGGGGAGTTGACGTGCTTTTCAGTCCCTGGAAAGCTCATTTGCTTTTTAGCTTGGGCTGATGATGTCATGCTGGGTAGACCAAAGAGATCCCGAGATATATTTTGAGAAAGCTTTTGGTGAGAGTTGACGTCTGATCTGGCAACCCTTGTTTTGACCACAAGTAAAGGCAGTTTTGTCTCCCAGTCGGATACTTTAAAAAAGAGTAATAATAGTGTCATGTGAGAGTACCTTTAAGAAATGGATGTTTAAGCAATGTACCTTTAAGAAAACAGTGATGTCAGAGAGTGGGTGGAGCTGAGCTCAGTTCAGCCATTTTGAAGTTTCAGTTTTGAGGAAAAGAGCTTGGGAGTGTCTGTGTTTTGCAGTGAGCTGGATTTGCTGTGATCTCTGCCATGAAAGACTATCTCTGGATCATTTGGGTGATTTAAACTCACAATAGTAAAGCCTTTAACCTGATGTGTTTCTTTTAAAGGTGTTAAGTCTCATGGACGTTGAAAGGGATAACTGAAGGATTATTTAGTGTTGTAATATTTTCAGGGTTATCTTTGAAGTAAAGGGGTGTTAAGGGATCCAATGTTTATTTAAAAGGTTAAGTTGAGTTCATAGAATAAACATTGTTTTGTGTTAAAAACCACCTGTCCATAATTGTAATATCACACCTAGGGAACAAGCCACGTGCTTCAAAAGCAACAATCCATTAAAGGGGGAGGTTGGTTGAACCCCATGATACATTTTGGGGTTCTGAAAACACCTCGCCCATAACAATAGTTAAAGCAGAGCAGTCTTGTCTGAAGACAAGGCAGAGGCTGAAACGACCAAGATGAAGCAGCTATTTGTGAAGATATTCAGCCAGAGTCTTTGGGGGGGGGGGGGGGGGGGGGAAGAACAGGAACCAAAATCTGTTCTGTGAAGCAAATATTACTCATGCTGATTTTCAAAATGTATTGAGAGCTGTATGTTTCATTTCTTGTTGTTAATGGGGAATTGAGTAGGATTCTTTAAGGGGTAATTGTAAGCTGTTCTTTTTGAGTGCGAAGTTAGAGAGTTTAATATTGTATTCATCATAAAGTTTTGTTTTAAAATACCAAATCCCTATTTTTCATGCGATCACTCCTGGAGCAAATCATTCTTTCTGCATAGTCTTACAAAATAAACTAAAACATTGGGGTTTTGGTTCAGTATTCTAGTCACTGTTGAGGTTTGGGCTGGGATTGTAATACTGCAGAAAGAAAGTAGATGTGGTAGAACAGCAGTAAAAGATTGAGAAGGCAGCACACTATGCTGATGTTCTGGGGTAGGTCCACTGCTGTTGTTGGCTGGAAGTGAGCTACGCATTCTGATGGAGGAAAGATGCAAGCAAACGGGGTGGGGGGTGGGGGAAGGACACGACTCGACAGAGGAAGTGATGGTCAGACAAAGATGAGCACTAAGTGGTTGGGGAAGGGGTTGTATTTGCATGAGGTTTGTCAAGTGATTGGAAGAGATTATGTTTGTCTGAGGTTTTTCCAATGATGAAGGAAGACAAAGTGGAGGTGAGGGCGGATGTTGGTGAAGGAAGGGTGGAGTGAGGTGGATATTACTGTTTGAAGGGTGGAGTGAGGTGGATTTGCACCCGCTGCTGTAAATGAGAACTCCCATTGAAGCCACCCTATGTGGTGGCTCAGTGGTTAGCACTGCTGCCTCGCAGCGCCAGGGACCCGGTTTTAATTCCCACATTGGGTCACTGTCTGTGTGGAGTTTATACGTTCGTCCTGTGTCTGCATGGGTTTCCTCCAGGTGTTCTGGTTTCCTCCCACAGCCCAAAGATGTGCAGGTTAGGTGGATTGGCCATGCTAAATTGCTTTTAGTGTCCAAAAGATTGGGTGGGATTATTGGTTTTTGAGGATAGGGTGGGTCGTGGGCCTGAGTAAGGTGTTCTTTGAGAGGGTCGGTGCAAACCCGATGGACCGAAAGTCCTCCTTCTGCACTGTAGTGATTCTATATTGGTGGAGTGAGGTGAATATTGGTGCAGGAAGTGTGGAGTGAGGTGGATATTGGTGCAAGAAGGGTGGAGTGAGGTGGATATTGGTGCAGGAAGGGTGGAATGAGGTGGATATTGATGCAGGAAGGGTGGAGTGAGGTGAATGGTGCAGGAAGAGAGGAGTGAGATGGATATTGGTTCAGGAAGGGCGGAGTGAGATGAATATTGGTGCAGGAAGTGTGGAGTGAGGTGGATATTGGTGCAGGAAGGACGGATAGAGGTGGATATTGGTGCAGGAAGGCCGGAGTGAGGTGAATGGTGCAGGAAGAGAGGAGTGAGGTGGATATTGGTGCAGGAAGGGCGGAGTGAGGTGGATGTTGGTGCACGAAGGACGGGGTGAGATGGATATTGGTGCAGGAAGGCCGGAGTGAGGTGGACGTTGGTGCAGGAAGGGTGGAGTGAGGTGGATATTGGTGCAGGAAGGCGGAGTGCGGTGGATATTGGTGCAGGAAGGCCGGAGTGAGATGTTAATTGGTGCAGGAAGGGTGGAGTGAGGTGGATATTGGTGCAGGAAGGGCGGAGTGAAGTGGATATTGGTGCAGGAAGGACGGATAGAGGTGGATGTTGGTGTAGGAAGGGTGGAGTGAGGTGGATATTGGTGCAGGAAGGGTGGAGTGAGGTGGATATTGGTGCAGGAAGGCCGGAGTGAGGTGGATATTGGTGCAGGAAGGCCAGAGTGAGCTGGATATTGGTGCAGGAAGGGCGGATAGAGGTGGATATTGGTGCAGGAAGGGTGGAGTGAGATGGATATTGGTGCAGGAAGGGCAGATAGAGGTGGATGTTGGTGCAGGAAGGGTGGAGTGAGATGGATATTGGTGCAGGAAGGGCAGATAGAGGTGGATGTTGGTGCAGGAAGGGTGGAGTGAGGTGGATGTTGGTGCAGGAAGGGTGGAGTGAGGTGGATATTGGTGCAGGAAGGACGGATAGAGGTGGATGTTGGTGCAGGAAGGACGGAGTGAGGTGGATGTTGGTGCAGTAAGGGTGGAGTGAGGTGGATATTGGTGCAGGAAGGGTGGAGTGAGATGGATATTGGTGCTGGAAGGGTGGAGTGAGATGGATATTGGTGCAGGAAGGGCGGATAGAGGTGGATGTTGGTGCAGGAAGGGTGGAGTGAGGTGGATATTGGTGCAGGAAGGGTGGAGTGAGGTGGATATTGGTGCAGGAAGGGCAGAGTGAGATGGATATTGGTGCAGGAAGGACGGAGTGAGGTGGATGTTGGTGCAGTAAGGGTGGAGTGAGGTGGATATTGGTGCAGGAAGGGCGGAGTGAAGTGGATATTGGTGCAGGAAGGGTGGAGTGAGGTGGATATTGGTGCTGGAAGGGTGGAGTGAGATGGATATTGGTGCAGGAAGTGCAGATAGAGGTGGATGTTGGTGCAGGAAGGGTGGAGTGAGGTGGATATTGGTGCAGGAAGGGTGGAGTGAGGTGGATATTGGTGCAGGAAGGGCGGAGTGAGATGGATATTGGTGCAGGAAGGGCGGAGTGAGTTTGATATTGGTGCAGGAAGGGTGGAGTGAGGTGGATATTGGTGCAGGAAGGGCAGAGTGAGATGGATATTGGTGCAGGAAAGGCAGATAGAGGTGGATGTTGGTGCAGGAAGGGTGGAGTGAGGTGGATATTGGTGCAGGAAGGGCGGAGTGAGATGGATATTGGTGGCGGAAGAGGGGAGTGAGGTGGATATTGGTGACAGAGCAAGAGGCCAAGTGGATGTGGACTGAAGGAAGGAGGCAAACGGGGATTTGGGAAATTTAGAAGCTGATGGATAGCAGTGATGAAGACGGACTGATGGATAAACAGTGTAAATTGAACCATTTCCACACTGACATGTTTCTGTGATTTGTTACAGGAGTGTGAGCTTCTGTTGGCCCTGGGTAACAGTTGAATAGATGGTTGGCAGAATCAATTCAAGGCTGATACATGCATAACCTGCAGATTAGTAAAGCTGGGAGGTGCAAACGTAAAAGTAAGGTGTAATGACAACCTGACAATATAGCTTGTGGAGGAGCAGTGAGATTTGGAACTCATATAAATGCCTTGGGGACTGATAGGTCTGTAACTAAAAAGGTAGATTCTATCAGGGACAAGTACAAGGGATAATTACAGGGACTACTGGAATGTTGTTATTACTTGATGAGGTTGAAATGCAAAAAAAAGAAAATGATGCTACAGTTATATAAAGCTCGGGTTGAATTCAATTTGTAATATTGCATTGAGTTCTGGGCACACACCCTCAGGAAGGTTAGATTGACCTAGTAGGGGTTGCAGTGTAGATTCACAGGACTAATACTGGGATTAAAAGGGTTACATTATGAGGACAGGCTGCATAGACTTGGCTTGTATTACTTTTTATTTACCTAATTAATGTGTTTCACAAATCTGATTACATCGGTATCAAAATATTATTTCCATATGTGCTGGACTCCAGAACAGTAGGGCATAACTTTAAAATTAAAAGCTGGCTGATGCGGCATGGTGCCGCAGTAGGACCCGGGTTCTATCCCGTACCGGGTCACTGTCTGTGTGGAGTTTGCACATTCTCCCCGTGTCTGCGTGGGTCTCACCCCCACAACCCAAAGATGTGCAGGGTAGGTGGATTGGACACACTAAATTGTGCCTGAATTGGGAAAAAATAATTGGGTACTCTAAATTTTTTTTAAAAAAACTGACTGTTGAAGAAAAATCTCAGGAAGCACATCTTCATCAGAAGCTGATGGAAATCTGGAACTTTCCCCCCAGAAAGCAGTTGATGTTGAGGTCAGCTAAAAATTTCAAGCTGAGGTTGATCGATCTTTACAAATGGAAATACTGCAGACTAAAACCAGAAAATGCTGTGTTATGGGCAGTGCAGAGATGGTTCTCCCTTTTATTCATCTCTTGACTAACCGCAGCAAGGTGTGTTTAAATCGCCCCCCTTGCCTTCCTCAACTGTTCCACCGCTTTCCCTGTGGTCAACAGCCCAAACTCCGCCTGTAACCTCTGCCGCTCCCTCAGTAGCCCCGCGTCCGGGGCCTCCGAGTATCTCCTGTCCACCTGGAGTATCTCCTCCACTAATCTATCCCTCTCCACCCGTTCCGCCTTTTCTCTGTGGGCCCGTATCGAGATTAATTACCCTCTGACCACTGCCTTCAGAGCTTCCCAAACCGTCGCTGCGGAGACCTTCCCCGTATCATTTGTTTCCAGGTAGTTCTGGATGGACTTGTTAACCCGTCCACAGATCGCTTCGTCCGCTAGCAGCCCCACATCCAGTCTCCACAGCAGGCGTTGCCCTCCACAAACCCATAGATGCACCCAATGTGGGGCATGATCCGACACTGCGATTGCCGAGTACTCCGTATCCACCACCTCCGGTATAAGCGCTCAGAACAAAAAAGTCAATGCGAGAGTATACCTTGTGGACATGTGAGAAAAAGGAAAAATCCTTCGCCATTGGCCATGCAAACCTCCATGGGTCTACTTCCCCTATCTGTTCCATAAACCCCTTCAATTCCTTTGCCGCAACCGGCCTCCCTGTCCTGGATTTTGACCGGCCCAATTCCGGATCATGTGTTAAACTGTGTTAAAGTTTCCTCCCATGATCAGGTTATGTGACTCTAAGTCTGGGATCTCACCTAAAACACGCCTCCAGCTTCCCACTCACCATTATGTACCTACCCCCCTTGTCTGACACGATTCTCCCTGCCTCGAATGCCACTCGTTTGCTGATCAAGATCACTACACCCCTGGTCTTTGAGTCCAGCCCTGAGTGGAATACTTGGCTGACCCACCCCTTTCTCAATCTCGCCTGGTCTGTAACCTTTAGTTGTGTCTCTTGTAACATTGGCACATCCGCCTGCTGCCCCCTCAAATGCGCAAACACATGAGCCCTCTTGACCGGCCCATTCAGCCATCTGACGTCTCCTCTCTCCCCCCCCCCCCTCCCTCCCCCTCTCCCTGCCGACTGGCCATCACCCTTTATAGGCAAGTCTCTAGCTCGCGCCCTCCGCCTCCTCGAGCCCCCACTCGGGCAGCCGCCGTACCCGACCTCCTATTTGTCCCCTAGTAACAGTTCCTCCCCTGTCAGCAAAGCAGCTCCCCCCTCTCCCCCCCCCCCCCACCTAGCCACAACACTAGAAACCCAACCCCCCCCAAGTCAAGCTCCAGCTTAACACCTGCTCACCCCCCACTGCGCTTCCGAGAGTCAGCTGACCCATGCTGACTTGATAGTACCCGCCCCTGGCACCAAGCAGTCTGTCTCCCCATTGTTCTATCCCCATTGTTCTATCCCCACATGGATAAACATTTAAAAATCATCACATTCCCCAGTAAACAAACATCAGAAAAAACAGTGAAGAAACAGCCTGATAAATGCGCAACTCACAGTTCTCCCATTTGCTGCTCCGTTTCTTCTTGGCCCATCGCAGAACGTGTTCCCTTTCCAGGAAACGGTGAAAGCATACCACCATGGTCCTCGGCGACTCTTTTGCTCGGGGCTTCTTCGCGGGGGCTCTGTGCGCTCTATCCACTTCCAGGGGCCGAGGGAACGCCTCAGCCTCCATAAACTTCTCCAGCATGTTCGTCATATAAGCCCTCGCATCCGATCCCTCACTGCCTTCAGGGAGGCTGACAATTCTAAGATTCTGCCTCCTGGACCTGTCCTCCAGGTCCTCCAGCATCTCCTGCATTCTTTTCTGGCGGTCGTTCATCATCTCCACCTTGGTCTCCAGCACGGTTATGTACTCTTCGTGCTCGGTCACCTTTTTTTCCACCTCCTGGATCGCTCTCCCGTGGGTCTCTTGATTCTGCATAACTTGATCAATCGATGCCTTAATCGGGTCCAGCGTGTCATTCTTCAGCTTGGCGAAGCAATCTTTGAAAAACTTCACCAGCTGCTCCGTTGACCACTGTGCCATCTCCCTGCGGCCCTGCTTCTCTGCCATGCTTTCCCGCGTTGCCAGCTCTGCTCGCGTCTTCCTTATAGGACTTTGTCTTCTCACACGGCCACTTCTGGTCGAATTCTCCATACACCGGACGGGGATTTCTCCTCACTGTCTCACTCTTCACCAATTTATCCCATAAAATTTGGAGAAAAACTGGGAAAAGCGTCCAAACGTCCGTCACAGGCGGGAGCTATCAAATGTGCGACCTACCCCTCCATGGCCACCACTGGAAGTCCTCGGAACATCCCAAAATATTGATAACCGTTTAATATCCTGACCAGACAAGCAAGCTAACTTTGAACCTTGGGCATTTCATGTTCATTGACAGACAAGAAGAAAGGTAATTTCAGCCCTTTGACTCCATCTCATCCCTACACTGATTGTCCATTCTCCATTTTGAGAAAAAGTGTTATTTTTTTCATACATCCGCGGATCCCCCTATTGGGTGTGACAGCTGGAAATACTCAGCAGGTCTGGCAGTATCTGTGAATAGGGAAGCAGAGTTAATGTTACAGGCCGATGGCATTTTGCCTGACCTCTCGATGAAAAATCGACCTGAAATGTTAACCCTTGTTTCTCTTTCCATGGTATATTTGTGTCAGCAAGGAGGTGTGAATATTTATGGGACCGTGATAAGTGGATGGAGTTGAGGTACGGATCAGCCATGATCCATTTGAGCTCCAGGTGACGTGTCCGTCTTGACTGAAAAGGTAGAGAGAATTCTCTGTGGAATTCGGCGAAGCTGTGATGACAGCCTGTTGTATTTTATGCAAAGATAGCACCAACTACAATTTGATTTTTTTTCCCTCACAGATAAGAGAGTCTACATGACTGTGGCAGTGGACTTGGTAATTACTGAGGTGGTAGAACCAGTCCGGTTTCAGTTGGAAACTGTGGTCCGTGTGTATCCTACCAATGAGCGGTTCTGGTACTTCAGCAGAAAAACCTTCTCAGAAGCATTCTACATGAAGCTGAAACAGGTATGGGTTTTGAGAAGTAAATAAAAGGCACTGGACATTGTTGGGCTGTTAGAAGTGGCGGGTGCGGGTGGGGGTGGGGGGTGGATTTCCTGAAAGCAAGTCCATTGACACATAGCCACCTTTAGTGTGATTTCAGATTGCAATTTTGTACAAAATGTCTGATGGTAGGGTTTCCGAGCTATAAATTATTTATCCTGACACATTATAGTGTGCCCCCCACCCTCGGACCCCCCTGCGTTGTGCTATATGTCCAATAACCCTGTTGTTTCACTATATATCCCCCTACCCTGTCGTTGCATGATCAGTCCAATTCACTTGAAAAGATGTTGACTGCTTCCATGAAAAGATCCAGGTAATAGCGATGGTTGTGGGACCTGGGAATCGTAGAAAGTAAGGCTGATAGGGGAGACAGAGTGCGACTGAGAAATTAGCCCGCTTGAAGGTTACTATTTGCTAATTCGTTCTGACGTAATTATCTTGTCTTGATTTCCGTAATGGCAATTCAGGAATGAAATGAAGATATCAATGCTTGGCATTATCAGAATTGCAATCAATAATTATCAATCATGGCAGATATTTTCTCATCCCCATTCTCCTGCCTTCTCCCCATAACCCCTGATACCCTTATTGATCAAAAACCTATCTATCTCTGTCTTAAAGTCACTCAGTAATTTGGCCTCCACAGCCTTCTGCGTATTGTGGGAGTACCGTCTCTTCCAAGCTCCCTATGAACTTGCAAACCACCCCAACATGGACATTGTCAATGCTCTTTCATACTTGCCAGGGCTAGCATCCTGAAATTTTCCACTTTGTGCCACGATAGGAGCATCACTGCCACCCGCACTGCAGCTGTTCAAGGAGAAGACTATCAACTCCTTGGAGCAGCTAGAGACAGCAGCAAATGTGGTTTGGCCAGCACCACCCACATTCTGAGATTTATATTTTAAAAAACTGCTGTTCCAGCTCTGATTGACTATCTCAAGTCCCGTTCGCCCATCGCCCCTATGCTTGTTAACATCCATAGGCTTCCCGGTTCATTAATGCCTTGAATTAAAAATCCACATCCTTGTTTTCATCTCCCTCCAAGGCCTCACACCTTCTTAGCTCTATAACCTTCTCCAACTTCTCGACCATTGTCCAATTCTGGCTTCTTGCGCATCTGCAATTTTAATCACTGAAATATTGGCAGTTGTATCTTCAACTTCCCTGGTTGTAAGCTCTGGTACTCCCTCGATATGTCTCTCCATCCCTCTTTTGTCCTTTAAAACGCTCTCTAAAACCTTCTTCAAGGAAGCGTTTGGCTCAGTATCAAATTTTTTCTGATAATGCTCCTGTGAAACATTAACAGCTGCACTAAGTCTTGGTGCTGCACTTCAGTGTATTTGCCCACTATTGGATGTGTTATTTGCGTGTTCCCAGCAATGGGACGAAACAGTGTTTTTGTGCTTTTCTGACCTCTCAAAAAATGAATATTGTCCTTCTGAAACCATGGAACCATTATTGCCAGATGAACACTCTGAACAAATTCTGATAATTACAGTATACTAAAGGCATTGACAAGCTGAGTGCTTTCATTTCTTAATGATTTTTACTCCATAATGTATGAATTTGTGATGAATTATTGAAATGACCAGCCTTGAGAGTTTAGCCAGTTATTTTTAGCACAGCACAGCTTAGTTTATTTTCATATCTTTTTTCAATTTTATGAGAGTATAATTTATGTTGCTGCTCGGTATAAAGCTGTTAAAGCAGACGTTATAATCCATAATCTGGCAGTCAGCACTGTAAACTCCACAAGGCAGCACTCAAATGCATTTACATCTCAGAACTTTTCTACTTCACTTTACAGACAAGTTCACATACAATTGTAATCTCTATCAAAAACATACTAGAACTATTAATTTTGAGATTGCCATCGCAATAGTGAATTATACCCTTGAGTGCCTGAAGTTAAAATGGTACCTCTACCGTGTCCTCATCAAATACTGCCAGGGCAGGAACAGCACGGACGAACAGGACTTGAAATAGTCACTGTTACAAAGTTCCCTGTACGCTGTCCCTGTCAAACACTCCCAGGGCAGGTACAAAATGGAATTGGATACAGAATAAAATTTCCTCTACACTGTCCCCATCAAATACTCCTAGGGCAGGTACAGCACAGGACTAGATACAGAGTAAAGCTCCCTATACGCTGTCTCCATCAAATCCTCCCGGGATAAGTATAACATGGGGTTGGATACAGAGTAGAGCTCCCTCTACACTGTCCCCATCAAATACTCCTAGGACATGTGCAGCATGTGGTTAGATACATAGTAAAGACCCTTCCACACTGTCCCCATCAAACACTTGCAGGTCAGTTACAGCATGGGGTTAGATACAGAGTAAAGCTCCCTCTGCACTGTCCTGTCAAACACTTCCAGGGCAGGTACAAAATGGAGTTGGATACAGAGTAAAGCTCCCTGTACATTGTCCCTCAAACACTCCCAGGACAGGTACAGCACAGCATTAGATACAGAGTAAAGCTCCTCTCCGCTGTCTCTCATCAAACCTTCCTAGGGTAGGTATAACATGGGGTTCGATACAGAGTAAAGCTCCCTCTGCTGTCCCTGTCAAATGCTTCCAGGGCAGGTACAGAATGGAGTTGGATATAGAATAAAATTTCCTCTACACTGTCCCCATCAAACACTCTCAGGCCAGGTACAGTATGGGGTTAGATACAGAAATATATGTGAGAAGTTGGGACTGATCTGCTTTAGAGAGAGGAGATTTGATAGAGGTGTTCAAAATCATGAACCTGGATAGAGCAGATGGGGAGAAACTGTTCCTCTTTGGTGGAAAGATCGAGAATTAGAGGGCACAGATTCAAGGTATTGCATAAGAAGCAATGATGACATGACAAAAACCTTTTTAATGCAGTGAGTTGTTAAGATTGGAATGCACTGCCTGAGTGGACGGCGGAGACAGTTTCAACCAAGACATTCAAGAGGCTATTGCATTCTTAACAGAAAAGAATGAATGTACAGGGTTATGGGGAGAAAGCAGGGGAATTGCATTAAGTAAATTGATCGGAACAACGGAGACCCAGCACAGACATGATGGGCTGAATGGGCACATTCTGTGCAGTAACAATTCTGTGGTTCTGTGGACCTGTCTTAGGTCGGGCTCAGTCCAAGCGAGTGATGGTAGTAGGAGACTCAATAATCAAGGGCACGGATAGGTGTTTCTGTGGCTGCAAACGGGACTCCAGGATGGTGTGTTGCCTCCCTGGTGCCAGGATCTTGGATGTCTCTGAACAGCTGCAGGGCATCCGGAAACAGGAGGGTAAACAGACAGATGTCATTGTCCACATCGCAGGAAGAGGGAAGAGGTCCTGCAAAGACAATTCAGGGAGTTAGGTTGGGAACTAAAATGCGGGACCTCGAGGGTAGTAATCTCGGGATTACTCCCCGTGCCATGTGCTAGTGAGGCTTGGAGTAGGGAGATAGTACAGTTGAACACGTGGCTAAAGTGTTGGTGTAGGAGGGAGGGCTTGAGATATATGGATCACTGGGATATCTTCCGGGGAAGACCAGGCCTGTACAAGAAGGACGGGTTGCACCTGAACTGGAGTGGCACCAATATCCTGGGCGGGCGATTTGCTTGTGCTATTCTGGAGGGTTTAAACTAGTGTGATGGGAGGTGGGAACCGGAACAGCAGGCCAGTAAGTGTAGAGACTTGGGAAAAAAGTGAGACTGAGATAAACATAGCGCGGAGTAAGAGCAGGCAGAGGGAAGTCACAGGGCTCAGCGGGACTGTGGTCTGGAGTGCGTTTGCTTCAATGCAAGAAGTATAACCGGTAAGACAGATGAACTGAGAACCTGGATTACTGCATGGAACTATGATGTAATTGCAATTACGGAGACATGGTTAAAGGAGGGACAGGACTGGCAGTTTAACATTCCGGGATATCGTTGTTTTAGATGGGACAGAAGGGGAAACAAAAGAGGTGGGGAGTTGCATTGCTGATTAGGGAGCAGATCACAGCTGTGTTGAGGGAGGACACATTGGAGGGAGCTTGTCGTGAGGCATTATGGGTGGAGCTCAGGAATAAGAAGGGTGAAATCACAATGTTGGAGTGTGGTATAGACCTCCCAACAGCCCGCAGGAGACTGAGGAGCAATTGTGGAGACAGATACTGAAACGGTGTGAAAAAAGCAGGGTAGCTGTGATGGGTGACTTTAGCCTCCCCCATATTGACTGGGAATCCCTTACAGCTAGGGGCTCGGATGGAGAGCAATTTGTTAGATGTGTCCAGGAAGGCTTTTTGATACAGTATGTTGACAACCCAACCAGGAAGGGGGCCATACTAGACTTGGTATTGGTGAATGAGCCAGGCCAGTTGATTGATTTTTCCGTGGCGGAGCATTTTCGGCTTAGCGATCATAATTACATAAGATTTCGAATAGCCATGAGTAAGGACAAGGGTGACCTGCGGGTGAGTGTGTTTAATTGAGCGAGGGCCAATTACATCCAAATTAGACCGGAACTGGAGAATGTGGATTGGAAGCGGCTATTTGAAGACAAATCTGCGTCTGACATGTGAGAGGCTTTTAAAGACAGTTGATTGAAGTGCAGGACAGGAAGGATAGAAATGGCAGGATTCGGGAACCATGGATGATGAGGGAAATTGTAAGCTTAGTCAAAAGGAAAAAGGATGCATAAGATGGATCTAGGCATCTAAAAACTGACGAAGCCCTTGAGGAGTACAGTGAAAGTAGGAAGGAACTTAAAAGTGGAATTAAGAGCGCTATAAAAGGGGCCATGCAATGTCTTTAGCAAACATGATCAAGGAGAATCCCAAGATGTTTTATGCATATATTCGGAGCAAGAGGGTATCAAGAGAAAGAGTAGGCTCACTCAAGGACAATGGAGAGAAGTTATGCGTAGAACCACAAGAAGTGGGTGAAATCCTTAATGAGTACTTTATATCAGTATTCACCAGAGGGAAGGATATGACGGATTTCAATAATAATTGCTTATTGTCACAAGTAGGCTTCAATGAAGTTACTGTGAAAAGCCCCTAGTTACCACATTCTGGCGCCTGTTCGGGGAGGCCGGTGCGGGATTTTGAGGACCGGGATAGGTGTGTGAACTATCTTTTTTTTTTTAAAGTAAATTTAGAGTATCCAATTATTGTTTTTCCAATTAAGGTGCATTTTTGCGTGGCCAATCCTGCACATCTTTGGGTTGTGGGGGTGAAACCCACACCGACACGGGAAGACTGTGCAAACACCACACAGACAATGACCCGGGGCCAGGATCGAACCTGGTTCCTCAGCGCCGTAGGCAGCAGTGCTTGCCACTGTGCCGCCCTGTGTGAACAATCTTGAGAATGCCAATATATCAAAGGAGGAAGTGTTGAATATCCTAAATTGCATTAAGGTAGATAAGCCCCTGGGGCCAGATGGGATCTATCCCAGGTTACTGATGGAGGCAAGGGGAGAAATAGCTGGGGCCTGAACAGATATCTTCATATCATCTTTGACCACAGGCGAGGTTCCAGAGGACTAGAGAACAGTCAATGTTATTCCCTTGTTTAGGAAAGGAGGCAGGGATAATCCAGCAATTTATAGGCCGATAAAACCGGACATCGGCGGTGGGGAAGCTTTTGGAAAAGATACTGAGGGACAGGATATATACATATTTGAAGAAAAATGGACTAGTTAGTGACAGGCAGCATAGTTTTGTCCGCAGAAGGTCATGTCTCACCAACTTGATTGAGTTTTTTGAAGAGGTGACAAAGAAAATTGATGAGGGAAGGGCTGTGGGTGTAGTTTATCTGGACTTTAGTAAGGCACTTGACAAGGTCCCACATGGCAGACTGGTACAAAAACTAAAATCACATGGGATTCGGGGTGGGCTGGCTAGATGGATACAGAACTGGCTTGGTTATAAAAGACAGAGAGTAGCAGTGGAAGGCTGTTTTTCAGAATGGAGATCTGTAGTTAGTGGTATTCTGCAGGTATCAGTGCTGGGACCTCTGTTGTTTGTAGTACATATAAATGACCTGGAGGAAAATGTGGGTGGTCTGATTAAATTTGCGGATGACACGAAGATTGTCGGAGTTGCTGATAGTGCCGAAGATTGTCAACGGATATAGATAGATTAGAGACTTGGGCACAGAAATGGCAGATGGAGTTTAATCTGGACAAATACGAGGTGATTCATTTTGGAGGATCAAATCTAGGTATGAATTATACTGTAAATGGCATAACCCTTACGAATATTAACATACAGAGGGATCTGAGTGTGCAGGTCTATAGTTCACTAAATGTGGCAACACAGGTGGCCAAGGTGATCAAGAAGGCATATGGCATGCTTGCCTTCATCAGCCAGGGCATTGAGTACAGGAGTTGGGAAATCATGTTGCAGCTGTATAAAACCTTGGTTAGGCCGCATTTGGTGTATTGCATGCACATCTGGTCACCACATTATCAGAAGGACATGGGAGCTTTGGAGAGAGTGCAAAGAAGGTTTTTGTTTGCACTGAGTGCTGAATTTGGGTGCATTTGAGTGCTATAGTGAGAGTTTGGTGACTGAGGGATATTAAGGGTTCATCTTTATCTAAAGTCTAGTCTTTCTTTTATTTAGTTAATTATCTTTAAAGTTGCTGTTTGGTTTAGAAGAAGGTGAATTTTCAATCAGCTTTAAACAAAGGTTCTACTTGTAGCTACTTGCAGCTGGAGCTTGTTAATTAGTGAATTAGATTAGGCTAGTTTTCAGAGGCTAGAGTCACAGTATAAAGGTGAGCCAGCTACAGTGCAGACTGCACTGAGTGCTGAATTTGGGTGCATTTGAGTGCTATAGTGAGAGTTTGGTGACTGAGGGAGTTAGGTGAGGAGGAAGTAAGGTGCTCCTTTCATTTCATATCCTACATTTCCTCAAAGAGTGTGAAGGGAGCCAGGAGTTTACAGAGAGTGCAGCTGACTGGGAGCAGAGTCGGAGGGGGGAGTTCCAGTTGGTCCACAGGGCAGCTATATTCTGTAAGGTAAGAGGGTATGGAGGCTAGGGCAGTTGCATGCTCCTCCTGTAGGATGTGGGTGGTGAGGGATACCACCGCTGTCCCCGCTGACTATACCTGCGGGAAGTGCACCCAACTCCAGCTCCTCAAAGACCGTGTTAGGGAATTGGAGTTCGAGCTGGATGAACTTCGGATCATCCGGGAGGCAGAGGGGGTAATAGAGAAGAGTTACAGGGAGGTAGCCACACCCAAGGTACAGGACAAGAGTAGCTGGGTTACAGTCAGAGGAAAGAAAACAAACGGGCAGACAGTGCAGGGATCCCTCGTGGCCGTTCCCCTTCAAAACAAGCCTACTGTTTTGGATGCTGTTGGGGGGGATGACCTACCGGGGGAAGGCCCTAGCGGCCAGGTCTCTGGCACAGAGTCTGGCTCTGTGGCTCAGAAGGGAAGGGGGGAGAATAGAAAGGCAATAGTGATAGGAGACTCAATGGTTAGGGGAATAGATAGGAGATTCTGTGGTCGCGAGCGAGACTCCCGGAAGGTATGTTGCCTCCCGGGTACCAGGGCCAGGGATGTCTCGGATCGAGTCTCCAGGATTCTTAAGGGGGAGGGGGAGCAACCAGAAGTCATGGTGCACATGGGCACCAACGACATGGCTAAGAAAAGCGATGAGGATCTAAAAGGTGATTTTAGGGAGTTGGGTTGGAAGCTAAAGAGCAGGACAAGCAGAGTAGTGATCTCAGGATTGCTACCGGTGCCACGTGCAAGTGAGGCAAGGAACAGAGAGCGAGTGCAGCTGAACACGTGGCTACAAGGCTGGTGCAGGAGGGGAGGCTTCAGATTATGTGGATCATTGGGATATCTTCTGGGGAAGGTGGGACCTGTACATAAAGGACGGATTGCACCTAAACTGGAGGGGCACCAATATCCTGGGTGAGAGGTTTGCTAGAGCTCTTCGGGAGGGTTTAAACTAGTTTGGCAGGGGGATGGGAACCAGAGCTATGGATGAGGGGATAGGGTAGCTGTTGAACAGGCAGAAGTAGTATGCAGCAAGTCTGTGAGGAAGGATAGACAGTTGATACGGCAAAATTACACTCAGTGGAATGGGTAAAAGTGTTTTTGTTTCAATGCAAGGAGTGTCAGGAATAAGGGAGATGAACTTAGAGCATGTATCAGTACTTGGAACTATGATGTGGCCATTACGGAGACATGGATTTCACAGGGGCAGGAATGGTTGTTAGATGTTCCGGGGATTAGATGTTTTCAGAAGAATAGAGAGGGAGGTAAAAGAGGAAGGGGAGTGGCACTGTTAATTAGGGAGTGCATCACAGCTGCAGAAAAGGAGGTAGTTGAGGAGGGTTTGTCTACTGAGTCGGTATGGGTGGAAGTCAGAAACAAGAAAGGAGCAGTCACTTTATTGGGAGTTTTCTATAGACCCCCCAATAGCAGCGGAGAGATGGAGGAACAGATTGGGCAGCCGACCTTGGAAAGTGTAGAAGTAACAGAGTTGTTGTCGTGGGTGACTTCAACTTTTCTAATATTGACTGGAACCTCCTTAGTGCAAATGGTGTGGATGGAGCAGATTTTGTCAGGTGTGTACAGGAAGGATTCCTGACTCTTATGTAGATCGGCCGACTAGGGGGGAGGCCATATTGGACTTGGAGCTCGGCAACGAACCAGGCCAGGTGCCAGATGTCTCGTTGGAAGAGCATTTCGGTGACAGTGACCACAACTCCTTGACCTTTACCATAGTCATGGAGAGAGATAGGAGCACACAGTATGGGAAGGTATTTAATTGGGGGTGGGGAAATTATACTGCCAGGAGCTGAGGAGCATAAAGTGGGAACAATTGTTCTTGGGGAAATGCACAACTCCGCGGGAGTTCAGCTCCGTTATCCTGACGGCAGTTTACATCCCACCCCATGCGAATGTGAAAGTCGCACTGGACGAAATATTCACCACCACAAATAGCCTTGAAACGAAACATCCCGAGGCCTTGTTCATTGTAGCTGGGGACTTCAATCAGGCCAAGCTCAAGAGCATACTACCAAGTTACCACCAACATGTCACCTGTTCCACCAGAGGCCCAAACATCCTGGACCACTGCTACACAAATATCAAGCTTGCCTACCGCTCTATCGCCCGTCCACACTTTGGCAAATCTGACCACAAGGCTGTGCTCCTGCTCCCGGCTTATAAGCAAAACCTGAAGCGGGAGAATCCGTCAAAGAAAGTCGTGCATTGTTGGTCTGAGGAATCGGATGATCTCCTACGGGACTGCTTAGAGCCAGTGGACTGGTCAGTATTTAATAACTCTGCGACCAGCCTGAACGAGTACGCCACTACAGTAACTGACTTCATTAGTAAGTGTGTAGAAGACTGTGTGCCAAAGAAGCAAATCCGCGTGTTTCCCAACCGGAAGCCCTGGATGAACAGGGATATCCACTGCTTGCTGAAGTCTAGGTCTGAGGCGTTCACATCAGGCGACCCTGACCTCTACACGAAAGCCAGATGTGATCTAAAGAAATCCATCAAAGATGCCAAAAGACAGTACAAGCTCGAGTCCCAGGCTAGCCACACGGATCCCCGCCGTCTATGGCAAGGTTTGCAAGACATAACGGGCTACAAGATGAAGGCATGTAACATCGTCGGCTCCAACGCACCCCTCCCTGATGAGCTCAACGCATTCTATGCCCGCTTTGAGCAAGAGGTCAGCGAGAGCGAGCCCTCCACCCCAGAAGCCGCGGATGAATTTGTATCTGAGATCACCACTGCAGACGTCAGAGCAGCCTTCTCGAAGGTCAACCCAAGGAAAGCCACTGGCCCGGATGGGGTAACTGGACGGACGAGCACTCAGGTTTTGCGCGGATCAGCTGGCGGGGGTTTTAACAGACATCTTCAACCTCTCTTTACAACAACCTGAGGTCCCTATCTGCTTTAAGAAGACGACCATCATCCCTGTACCAAAAAAAAGTCAAGCAGCGTGCCTTAATGACTATCGTCCAGTGGCTCTGACATTCATCATCATGAAGTACTTCGAAAGGTTAGTCATGGCATGAATCAACTCCAGCCTTCCGGATTGCCTTGATCCACTACAGTTCGCCTACCGCTGCAACAGGTCCACAGCAGACACCATCTCCATGGCCCTGCACTCTACCCTGGAATACCTAGATAACAAAGACACCTATGTCAGACTCCTATTTATCAACTGCAGCTCAGCATTCAACATCATCATTCCTCTGGAACTCATCTCCAAACTTCGTGGCCTTGGCCTCGGCTCCGCCCTCTGCGACTGGATCCTGAACTTTCTAACCCACAGGCCACAGTCAGTAAAGATCGGCAGCAACATCTCCTCCACGATCATCCTCAACACCGGTGCCCCACAAGGCTGTGTCCTCAGCCCCCTACTATACTCCTTGTACAACTATGACTGTGTGGCCAAATTCCCCTCCAACACGATTTTCAAATTTGCTGATGACACCACTGTAGTGGGTCGGATTTCAACCAATGACGAGACAGAGTACAGGAATGAGATAGAGAATCTGGTGAACTGGTGCGACGACAATAATCTCTCCCTCAATGTCAACAAAACAAAGGAGATTGTCATCGACTTCAGGAAGCGTAGTGGAGAGCATGCCCCTGTCTACATCAATGGGAATGAAGTAGAAAGAGTCGAGAGCTTCAAGTTTTTAGGTGTGCAGATCACCAACAGCCTGTCCTGGTCCCCCCATGCCGACACTATAGTTAAGAAAGCCCACCAACGACTCTACTTTCTCAGAAGACGAAGGAAATTTGGCATGTCAGCTACGACCCTCACCAACATATACAGATGCACCATAGAAAACATTCTTTCTGGTTGTATCACAGCTTGGTATGGAGCCTGCTCTGCCCAAGACCGCAGGAAACTACAAAAGGTCGTGAATGTAGCCCAGTCCATCACGCAAACCAGCCTCCCATCCATTGACTCTATCTATAATTCCCGCTGCCTCAGAAAGGCAGACAGCATAATTAAGGACCCCACGCACCCCAGACATACTCTCTTCCACCTTCTTCCGTCAGGAAAAAGATACCAAAGTTTGAGGTCACGTACCAACCGACTCAAGAACAGTTTCTTCCCTACTGCCATCAGACTTTTGAATGGACCTACCTCGTATTAAGTTGATTTTTTCTCTACACCTTGCTATAACTGTGACATTATATTCTGCAGTCTCTCCTTCCTTCCCTATGTACGGTATGCATTGTTTGCACAGCGTGCAAGAAACAATACTTTTCACTGTATACCAATACATGTGACAATAAATCAAATCAGTAATGTGGGGATTGTTTAAGGAGCACTTGCTGTGAGTGCTGAATTGTTTTGTCCCACTGAGACGAGGAAGGAATGGTAAAGTGAAGGAGTCTTGGATGACAAGAGAAGTGGAGCTTCTAGTCAAGAGGAAGAAGGAAGCTTACGTAAGGTTGAGGAAGCAAGGATCTGACTCGGCTCTAGAGGGTTACAAGGTAGCCAGGAAGGAACTCAAAATGGACTGAGGAGAGCTAGAACTGGGTATGAAAAAGCCCTGACAGAAGGATTAGGGAAAACCCCCCAAGGCGTTCTACATTGACGTGAGAAATAAGAGGATGATCAGAGTGAGAGTAGGGCCCATCAGCGAAAGTGGAGATAACTTGTGCCTAGAGTCTGAGGAGGTAGGGGAGGCCCTCAATGAATACTTTGCTTCAGTACTCACTAGAGAGAGGGACCTTGTTGCTCATGAGAACAGTGCGAACCAGGTTAATAGACTCGGACAGGTTGATATTAAGAAGGAGGATGTGCTGGAAATTTTGAAAAGCATCAGGATAGATAAGTCCCGTGGGCCTGACTGGATATACCCAAGGTTACTGAGGGAAGCGAGGGAGGAGATTGCTGCGCCGTTGGCGATGATCTTTGCGTCCTCACTCTCCACTGGAGTCGTACCGGATGATTGGAGGGAGGCGAATGTTGTTCCCCTGTTCAAGAAAGGGAATAGAGAAATCCCTGGGAATTACAGACCCATCACTCTTTCGTCTGTGGTGAGCAAAATATTGGAAAGAATTCTGAGAGGTAGGATTTATGATTATTTAGAAAAACATAGTTTGATTAAAGATAGTCAGCATGGCTTTGTGAGGGGCAGGTCATGCCTCACAAGCCTCATTGAATTCTTTTTTAGAAGAAATATTTTTATTCAAATTTTTACATATTTTCAACAAACAGAAATTATTACAGAAAAAAGAAAAACAAAGAACACATAAATAAACATCTTACAACTACATCACGAATTCCCCCATGCTGACCACCTCCTAACGCTCCGCTAGAAAGTCTAGGAACGGTTGCCACCACCTGAAGAAGACCCTCTCAAGTCAAATTCTACCCTCTCCAATTTAATGAACCCTGCCATGTCGCTGATCCAGGCATCCACGCTCAGGGGCCTCGCATCCTTCCACTGTAGCAGAATCCTCTGCCGGGCTACCAGCGAAGCAAAGGCCAGAATACCGGCCGTTTTCGCCTCCTGCACTCCCGGCTCGTCCGATACCCCAAATAGTGCTAACCCCCAGCTCGGCTTAACCTGGGTGTTCACCACCTTAGACACTGTCCTCGCAAAGCCCCTCCAAAACCCATCCAGCACCGGGCACGCCCAGAACATATGGGTATGATTTGGTGGGCTCCCCGAACACCTCGCACACCTGTCTTCCACCCCAATGAACCAGCTCAGCCTCACCCCTGTCATATGCGCTCTGTGAAGAACATTAAATTGTATTAGGCTAAGCCTGGCGCAAGAGGAGGAAGAATGAACCCTACCCAGGGCGTCCGCCCACGTACCCTCGTCTATCTCCTCCCCAAGCTCCTCCTCCCATTTACCCTTTAGCTCCTCCACCGAGGTCTCCTCCTCCTCCTTTCATCTCCTGGTAGATTGCCGAGACCTTGCCCTCTCCAACCCACACCCCCGAGAGCACCCTATCCTGGATCCTGAGTGCTGGAAGCAACGGGAACTCCCTCACCTGCCATCTTACAAACGCCCTTACCTGCATATACCTGAAGGCATTCCCGGGGGGAAGCCCAAATCTTTCCTCCAGCGTCCCAAGCCTCGCAAACGTCCTATCTAAAAACAGGTCCCCCATCCTTCTAATTCCTGCCCTGTGCCAGCTCAGGAACCCTCCATTAATTCTCCCCGGGACGAACCGATTGTTCTCTCGGATCGGGGACCAAACCGAAGCCTCTACCTCACCCCGTGGCGCCTCCACTGCCCACAAATTTTCAAAGTCGCCGCCACCACTGGACTCGTGGTGTACTAGTCGGCGGGAGTGGCAGCGGTGCTGTCACCAGCACTCCCAGACTTGTGCCCACACAGGACGCCATCTCCAGCCTCTTCCACGCCGCCTGCTCCCCCTACATTACCCACTTGCGTATCATCGCCACATTGGCAGCCCAGTAATACCCACACAGATTAGGTAACGCTAACCCTCCTCTGTCCCTACTCCGCTTCAGAAACACCCTTCTCACCCTCGGGGTCTTTTGTCGCCCACACGAATCCCATGATGCTCCTACTGACCCGCTTAAAAAGGCCTTGGGGATCAGGATGGGGAGGCACTGGAATATAAAAAGGAACCTCATCTTCACCGACTGTACCCTACCCGCCAAGGAGAGTGGCAGCATCTCGCACCTTTTAAACTCCTCCTCCATCTCCTCTACCAGCCTCGTCAAGTTGAGCTTGTGTAGAGCTCCCTAGCTCCTGGCCACCTGGATCCCCAGGTACCGAAAACTCCTTTCCGCCCTCTTCAATGGAAGCTTGTCTATCCCCCTTCCCTGGTCCCCTGGGTGTACCACGAAGAGCTCACTCTTCCCCACGTTGAGCTTGTACCCGGAAAAGTCCCCAAACTCCCTGAGGATCCGCATCACCTTCGGCATCCCCCCCACTGGGTCCACCACATACAGTAACAGGTCATCGGCATACAACAAAACCCTGTCTCCCCCCCCCCCCCCCCCCCCCCCCCCCGGACCAGCCCCCTCCAGTTCCTGGATTCCCTTAGAGCCATAGCCAAAGGCTCAATTGCCAATGCAAATAGCAAGGGGGATAGGGGGCACCCCTGCCTCGTCCCCCGGTACAGCCGAAAGTATTTCGACCTCCTCCGATTCGTGGCCACACTCGCCACCGGGGCTTCGTAAAGTAGCAGAACCCAACTAATAAACCCATCCCCGAACCCAAACCTCCTCAACACTTCCCAGAGGTACCCCACTCCACCCTATCGAAGGCCTTCTCCGCATCCATCCCCGCCACTATCTCCGCCTCCCCCTCCAGTGCAGGCATCATGATTACGTTCAGGAGCCTCCGCACATTGGTATTTAGCTGCCTTCCCTTAACAAAACCCGTCTGGTCCTCATGAATCACCTCCGAGAGACAATCCTCAATTCTGGTAGCCAACACCTTCACTAACAGCTTCGCGTCCACGTTGAGGAGAGAGATTGGCCTATACGACCCATACTGTAATGGGTCCTTGTCCCGCTTCAAGATCAGCGAGATCAGCGCCCTGGACATCGTCGGGGGTAGGGCCTCCCCCTCCCTCACCTCATTGAAAGTCCTCACCAATAGAGGGCCCAGCAGCTCCATGTACTTCCGGTAAAATTCCACCGGGAACCCATCTGGCCCCGGTGCCTTCCCCGCCTGCATACTCCCCAGCCCCTTAGTCAGCTCCTCCAGCCGTACTGGTGTCCCAAGCCCAGCCACCTGCTCCTCCTCCACCCTCGGGAACCTCAGTCGATCCAAAAATCGACGCATCTCCCCCATCTCCGTCGGGGGTTCAGACCTATACATAAAAGTCTCTAAATACACCATTTATTCCCACTGCACTCCGCACTGTGTTCCCCGCTTTATCACTAACTCCCCCCAATCTCCCTCGCTGCCTCCCGCTTCCGAAGCTGATGTGCCAACATCCGGCTAGCCTTCTCCCCGTACTCGTACACCGCCCCTTGCACTTTCCTCCACTGCACCTCTGCCTTCTTGGTGGTCAACAGGTCGAACTTGGCCTGGAGGCTTCGTCACTCCTTGAGTAGTCCCTCCTCGGGGACCTCTGCATACCTCCTATCCACCCTTAAAATCTCCCCCATTAATCTCTCCCTCTCTCTCCTCTCCTTCTTCTCCTTGTGGGCCCTAGTGGAGATTAGCTCTCCCCTAATCACCGCCTTCAGCGCCTCCCAGACCACCCCACCTGCACCTCCCCATTATCGTTCACCTCCAGGTACCTTTCTATACACTCCCGAACCGCCCGCTCACCACCTCATCCGCCAGCAAACCCACCTCCAGGCTCCCACAGCGGGCGCTGGTCCCTCTCCTCCCCTAGCTCCAGCTCCACCCAATGCGGGGCATGGTCTGAGATAGCTATGGCCGAATGCTCTGTGCCCTCCACCCTCGGGATTAGTGCCCTGCTCATAACGAAGAAGCCTATCCGGGAGTAGGCTTTATGGACGTGGCCTGACAAACCTCCATGGGTCCACTCCTCGCATCTGGTCCATTAACCCCCTCAGCACCTTGGCCGCGCCAGCCTCTTACCTGTCCTGGACCTGGAACGGTCCAATGCTGGATCCAGTACAGTGTTGAAGTCCCCCCCCGCCCCCCCCCCCCGGCATCGTCCCAATTTGGGGCATATACATTCACTAATACCACTCGCACCCCCTGCAGCTTACCACTCACCATCACATACCTACCTCCATTGTCAGCCACGATGTTCAGCGCCTCAAACGACACCCGCTTCCCCACCAAAATCGCCACCCCTCGGTACTTTGCGTCCAACCCAGAGTGGAAAACCTGCCCTACCCACCCCTTTCTCAGCCTAACCTGATCTGCCATCCTCAAATGCGTCTCCTGGAGCATAACCACATCTGCCTTCAGTCCCTTCAGGTGCGCTCTTGACCGGCCCGTTCAGGCGCCCCACATTCCAAGTTATCAGCCGGATCAGGGGAATTCCTGCCCCCCCCCCCCCCACCCTGCCGATTAGCCATCCCCTTTTCTAGGCCACCCACGTGCCCGCGCCTCCCGCACTCTCCATTCCGCCCAGCGGCAGACCCCCGCCCCGACTCTCTCTCCGAGCTCCAGCTCACCTTTGGCCAATGCAGCAGCAACCCAGCCCCCCCCCCCCCTTAGCTCCGTTGCTCCCCCATAGCACTCCCGTAAGCCAGCTGAGTCCTGCTGATCCCGGCCACTCCTGCCACTCCATCGACCCCCCAGTGTGGAAGTCTTCCCCCCCACTCCCCCCTCCTGTCCATCAGCGGGCGCTCCTCTCCAACACCGCCCTTCCCTCCCGGCCCTGCTCCCTTCCTTCCCTAGCATGGAAAAAAGCCCGCGCTTTCCATCAGACCGGCCCCACCCTCTCTGGCGCAGCTCCCTTTTGCGGCCTAATCCCAGCTCCCCCCACCTCGGGCCTCCCATCTCCCCTCCCCCCAACGGGGCCCCGTCCTTCCAACTAACGACGCCCACACTCTCACAAAACCCCCTCTTCGAACCATTTCACCCTTCCCCACACAGCACCCAAGGAAACAATACAGAACAGAATAGAACATCCCTCGAAGCACAGTAACCACAGTAGCCCCCCGCGACCTCCCCTCACAACCGACCCTCAGTCCGTGTCCAACTTTTCGGCCTGAATGAAGGTCCACGCCTCCTCCGGCGTCTCAAAGTAATGGTGCCGGTCCTTAAACGTGACCCACAGTCGCGCCGGCTGCAGCATCCCGAATTTCACCCCCTTCCGATGCAGAACCGCCTTAGCCCGATTGTACTCGGCCCTCTTCTTGGCCACCTCCGTGCTCCAGTCCTGGTATATACGGACCTCTGCATTCTCCCACCTGCTGGTCCGCTCCTTTTTTGCCCATCTTAGGACACACTCCCTGTCCACCAAGCGGTGGAACCGCTCCAATACCGCCCGCGGCGGCTCGTTAGACTTGGGCCTCCTTGCCAGGACTCGGTGGGCCCCATCCAGCTCCAGGGGCCTCGGGAAGGCACCCGCGCCCATCAACGTGTTCAGCATCGTGACCACATATGCTGCAGCATCCGACCCCTCCACTCCCTCCGGGAGACCCAGAATCCGCAGATTCTTCCTCCTCGCCCGATTCTCCATGTCCTCTAACTTCTCCTGCCATTTCTTATGCAGTGCCTCGTGCGCCTCCACCTTCACCGCCAGGCCCAATATCTCGTCCTCATTCTCCGAGGCCTTCTGCCGCACCTCCCGGATCGCCGCCCCTTGGGCCTTCTGGGTCTCGACCAGCTTGTCGATCATCGGCTCCAGCAGCTCTGCTTTCAATTCCGTGAAGCAGCGCTTGAGAAACTCCTGCTGCTCTTGCGCCCACGCTGTCTGGTCTTCACCCGCCGCCATCTTGGCTTTCCTCCCTCGCACTTTTCGCTGCACCAGAATTACTTTTTTCACCGCTCCACTCCTGGTCCAATCCATACAGTGCTAGGGAAATCGTACTGTCACCTTCCCAGGGGCCTCATGTTCAGCTTCGTGACAGTGGACTGGTCCATATTTAAGAACTCAGCGACCAACTTAAATGAGTATGCCACCACCGTCACAGACTTCATCAGCAAATGTGTGGACGACTGCGTGCCAAAGAAAGCAGTACGTGTGTTCCCCAACCGGAAACCATGGCTCAATCGCGAGATTGACTCCCTACTGAAGGACAGATCTGAGGCGTTCAAGGCAGACGACCCTGACCTATACAAGAAATCCAGGTACGACCTCCGTAAAGCCATCCGGAATGCCAAGAGAGAATATCAAACCAAGCTAGAGTCACAGACAGACTCTCGGCGGTTGTGGCAAGGACTAAACAACATAACGGGCTACAAAGCGAAGCCGAACAGTATCTCTGGCAGCAGCGCGCCACTCCCCGATGAACTCAATGCATTCTATGCTCGGTTCGAGCAGGTAACTAACAATCCGCTGGCGAGTGACCCAGCAGCCCATAATTCACCCACCATCACAGCTTCCAAAGTCAGATTGGCCTTCCTGAAAGTGAACCCTCGGAAGGCGACGGGCCCAGATGGGATCCCTGGTCGTGCACTCAGAGCCTGCGCGGACCAGCTGGCAGATGTATTCACGGACATCTTTAACCTGTCCCTACTCCACTCCGAGGTCCCCACCTGCTTCAAGAAGACCACCATCATACCGGTACCAAAGAAGAACCAGGCAACGTGCCTCAATGACTACCGACCAATGGCCCTGACGTCAGTCGTAATGAACTGCTTCGAGAGGTTGATCATAAAGCACATCACCTCCATACTCCCAGAACGCCTTGGTCCACTGCAATTCGCATACCGCTGCAACCGGTCCACATCAGGCACCATTTCCCTGGCCCTACACTCATCCCTAGAGCATCTCGAAAACAAGGACTCCTACATTAGACTCCTATTTATTGACTACAGCTCCACCTTCAACACCATAATCCCAGCCAAGCTCATATCAAAGCTCCAAAACCTAGGACTTGGCTCCCCACTCTGCAACTGGATCCTCGATTTTCTGACCAACAGACCACAATCAGTAAGAATGAACAACAACACCTCCTCCACAATAGTCCTCAACACGGCGCCCCGCAAGGCTGCGTACTTAGCCCCCTACTCTACTCCCTGTACACACACGACTGCGTGGCAAAACTTGGTTCCAACTTCATCTACAAGTTTGCTGACGATACGACCATAGTGGGCCGGATCTCGAATAACGATGAGTCCGAATACAGGAGGGAGATAGAGAACCTAGTGGAGTGGTGTAGCGACAACAATCTCTCCCTCAATGCCAGCAAAACTAAAGAGCTGGTAATTGACTTCAGGAAGCAAAGTACTGTACACACCCCTGTCAGCATCAACGGGGACGAGGTGGAGATGGTTAGCAGTTTCAAATTCCTAGGGGTGCACATCTCCAAAAATCTGTCCTGGTCCACCCACGCTGACGCCACCACCAAGAAAGCACAACAGCGCCTATACTTCCTCAGGAAACTAAGGAAATTCGGCATGTCCACATTGACTCTTACCAACTTTTACAGATGCACCATAGAAAGCATCCTATCAGGCTGCATCACAGCGTGGTATGGCAACTGCTCGGCCCAGGACCGCAAGAAACTTCAGAGAGTCGTGAACACCGCCCAGTCCATCACACGAACCTGCCTCCTTTCCATTGACTCCATCTACACCTCCCGCTGCCTGGGGAAAGCGGGCAGTATAATCAAAGATCCCTCCCACCCGGCTTACTCACTCTTCCAACTTCTTCCATCGGGCAGGAGATACAGAAGTCAGAACACGCACGAACAGACTCAAAAACAGCTTCTTCCCCACTGTCACCAGACTCTTAAATGACCCTCTTATGGACTGATTTCATTAACACTACACCCTGTATGCTTCATCCGATGCCAGTGCTTTTGTAGTTACATTGTATATGTTGTGTTGCCCTATTATGTATTTTCTTTTCTTCCCTTTTCTTCCCATGTACTTAATGATCTGTTGAGCTGCTCGCAGAAAAATACTTTTCACTGTACCTCGGTACACGTGACAATAAACAAATCCAATCCACACTGGGAACCATCGAACAAATGCCGCTGGGGCCCCTCAAAAGAGCCCAACAGTCCGTTTCTGGCGGGAGCTGCCGAACGTGCAACCTAGCTCAGCAGAGCCGCAACCGGAAGTCCCTCATTGAATTCTTTGAGGATGTGACGAGACACATTGATGAAGATCGAGCAGTGGATGTGGTGTATATGGATTTCAGTAAGGCATTTGATACGGTTCCCCATGGTAGGCTCATTCAGAAAGTTAGGGGGCATGGGATACATGGAAATTTGTCTGGATACTGAATTGGCTGGCCGAAAGAAGACAGCGAGTGGTAGTAGATGGAAAGTATTCCGCCTGGAGGTCAGTGACAAGTGGTGTCCCGCAAGGATCTGTTCTGGGACCTCTGCTCTTTGTGGTTTTTATAAATGACTTGGATGAGGAAGTGGAAGGATGGGTTATTAGGTTTGCCGATGACACGAAGGTTGGTGAAGTTGTAGATAGTGTTGAGGGTTGTTGCAGGTTACAACAGGACATTGACAGGATGCAGAGCTGGGCTGAGAAGTGGCAGATTGAGTTCAACCTTGATAAATGTGAAGTGATTCATTTTGGAAAATCGAATTTGAATGCTGAATACAGGGTTAAAGGCAGGATTCGTGGAAGTGTGGAGGAACAGAGGGATCTTGGGGTCCACGTACATAGATCCCTCAAAGTTGCCACCCAGGTTGACAGGGTTGTTAAGAAGGCGTGTGGTGTGTTGGCTTTCATTAACAGGGGGATTGAGTTTAAGAGCTGCGAGATTTTGCTGCAGCTTTATAAAACCCTGGTTAGACCACACTTGGAATATTGTGCCCACTTCTGGTCGCCTCATTTTGGAAGGATGTGGATGCTTTGGAGAGGGTACAGAGGAGATTTAGCAGGATGCTGCCTGGACTGGAGGGCATGTCTTATGAAGAAAGGTTGAGGAAGCTAGGGCTTTTCTCACTGGAGCGAAGAAGGCAGAGAGATCATTGCCAACGGCGCAGCAATCTCTTCCCTCGCTTCCCGTAGTAACCTTGGGTATATCCAGTCAAGCCTAGGGGACTTATCTATCCTAATGCTTTTCAAAATTTCCAGCACATCCTCCTCCTTAATATCAACCTGTTCGAGTCTATTAACCTGGTTCGCACAGAGAATTGTCACGAGGGGACATAATTTTAAGGTGATTGGAGGAAGGTATAGGGGAGATGTCAGAGGTCGGTTCTTTACACAGAGAGTGGTGGGTGTGTGGAATGCACTGCCAGCAGAGGTGGTGGAGTCAGAGTCATTAGGGACATTAAGCGGCTCTTAGGCAGGCACATGGACAGCAGTAAATTGAAGGGGTGTAGGTTCGGTTGATCTTAGATTAGGATAAATGGTCGGCACAACATTGTGGGCTGAAAGGCCTGTACTGTTCTATGTTCTAAGGTTCACCGGATGATGAATGGTCTCGAGGGTTTTGCCAATGAGGAGAGGTTGAATAAACTAGGATTGTTTTCACTGGAAAGACGGAGGCTGAGGGGCGACCCGATTGAGGTCTACAAAAATATGAAAGGCAGAGACAGGGTGGATAGTCAGACTTTTTCTAAGGATAGAAGTGTCAATTACAAGGGGGCACAGGTTCAAGGTGAGGGGCAGAAAGTTTAAGGGAGATGTGTGGGGTACGTTTTTCATGCTGGGAGTGGTGGGTGCTTGGAACGCGCTGCCAGAGGATGTGGTGGAAGCAGGCACATTAGCAACGTTTAAGAGACATCTGGATGGATACATGAACAGGCTATGCCCCCTAGTTCTGCTTTCACCCGCCAGTGGAAACAACCTGCCCGCATCTATCCTATCTAGTCCCTTCATAATTTTATATGTTTCTATAAGATCCCCCCTCATCCTTCTAAATTCCAACGAGTACAGTCCCAGTCTACTCAACCTCTCCCCGTAATCCAACCCCTTCAGCTCTTTGGTTAACCGAGTGAATCTCCTCTGCACACCCTCCAGCGCCAGTACGTCCTTTCTCAGGTAAGGAGACCAAAACTGAACACACTACTCCAGGGGCAGCACGGTAGCCTTGTGGATAGCACAATTGCTTCACAGCTCCAGGGTCCCAGGTTCGATTCTGGCTTGGGTCACTGTCTGTGCGGAGTCTGCACATCCTCCCCGTGTGTGCGTGGGTTTCCTCCGGGTGCTCCGGTTTCCTCCCACAGTCCAAAGATGTGCGGGTTAGGTGGATTGGCCATGATAAATTGCCCTTAGTGTCCAAAATTGCCCTTAGTGTTGGGTGGGGTTACTGGGTTGTGGGGATAGGGTGGCGGTGTTGACCTTGGGTAGGGTGCTCTTTCTAAGAGCCTGTGCAGACTCGATGGGCCGAATGGCCTCCTTCTGCACTGTAAATTCTATGATAATCTATGAACAGGAAGGAAATAAGAACATGAGAACTAGGAGCAGGAGTAGGCCACCTGGCCCCTTGAGCCTGTTTCGCCATTCAATGAGATCATGGCTGATCTTTTGTGACTCATACTCTAGCACACCCAGGTCTCTCTGCACAGCAGCATGTTTTAATATTTTATCATTTAAATAATCCATTTTGCTGTTATTCCCACCAAAATGGATAACCTCACATTTGTCAACATTGTATTCCATCTGCCAGATCCTAGCCCATTCACTAAACCTATCCAAATCCCTCTGCAGACTTCCAGTATCCTCTGCACTTTTTGCTTTACCACTCATCTTAGTGTCATCTGCAAACTTGGACACATTGCCCTTGGTCCCCAACTCCAAATCATCTAACTAAATTGTGAACAATTGTGGGCCCAACACTGATCCCTGAGGGACACCACCAGCTACTGATTGCCAACCAGAGAAACACCCATTAATTCCCACTCTTTGCTTTCTATATAGAGGGATATGGACCGAGTAAGGGCAGAAGATTTTGTTTTTTGTTGGGGCATCAGGAAACCATCTTGCAAGAGCCCATCAAGTTCTTTTGCGAGTATGGAAAGGTCCCAAATGCTTGTGATTTGGTATTACATATTTGAACAAGCACAATTACCTCTGACATATACATTAAAAAAATTTTTTTTTTGAGTACCCAATTCTTTTCTTCCAATTAAGGGGCAATTTAGCGTGGCCATCCACATACCCTGCACATCTTTTTGGGTTGTGGGGGTGAGACCCATGCAGACACGGGGAGAATGTGAAAACTCCATATGGACAGTGACCTGGGGCCGGGATCGAACCCGGTTCCTCGGCGCCATGAGGCAGCAGTGTTAACTACTGCACCACCACGCCACCCTTTGACATATACATTTTTGCAAAGTCTATTCACTCCATAGATAATTTATTACACAGTTGAAAGTTGATGTGTGTTCTCCATGGCAACATCTCTTAGCAGCAGAGTTCACTTGCCAACCAATCAGTGCTCTCTTCCCAAGCAGTATAAATTGTTCCCTACCGTGGGTGGCACGGTAGCACAGTGGTTTGCACAGTTGCTTCACAGGCCCAGGGTCCCAGGTTCGATTCCCAGCTTGGGTCACTGTGTAGAGTCTGCGTGGGTTTCCTCCGGGTGCTCCAGTTTCCTCCCACTGTCCAAAGATGTGCTGTTAGGTGGATTGGCCATTCTAATTTGCCCTTAGTGTCCAAAAAAGGTTAGGTGGGATTACTGGTTTATGGGGATAGGTTGGAGGTGTGGGCTTAATTAGGGTTCCCTTTCCAAGGGCCGGTACAGACTCGATGGGCCGAATGGCATCCTTGTGCACTCTAAATTCTATGATTCTATACTTTTGGTAATTTCTTATGATCCACTCTGATGAGTGCAAGGCGGAAAGTTTAGACAGCATGTCTCTTTTTTTCAATTGGAAATTAGATGCAATTTTATTTTTCTACTGCATCAAGTCAGAGACAAAGTCATACAGTATCTCAACTGAACTGTTCTTTAAACCCCATTATTGTTGGCACCCATCAGAGTCCGTGGATGAAAAGGGGAAGCTCCTAATGTTGACTCTTATTACTACATTGCACTGGTTGCTGCTCCTTACTGAATGAATTGGGAAGAGCCAGTAGTTTTTGAATGCTACTGGAGATAATTGCAGTGTCCTCTTCTTGGTCCAGTCCCGGTGTATCTCTCTTTGCACTGGATCACCTTGCACAGCCATGTCGGCAGTACAATGAGAGTCCCTGACCCAAACCGACCTGCCTTTTCCGCTTTGATGGGCTTGGCATTACCCTTTCAAAGTGCCGAATAAACTAACAATCAGACTGGCGACATCTAGTGTAGACGTGTGAGTTAGGCAAGGACTGCTGGTCAGGAGGGTGGTGGGTTGTGCGATGGATGAACCAAGAGCTCGATGGCTTATCTTTGAAAGCATTTCATAAATCCCATGTGGAGAATTGCTCGTTTCATGTCTGATCTGAAAGCACTCGGTAGCGTGCTGGGAAATCATCCTGGATTTTGTGCTTAGCTCTCGAATGAAGTTTGTACCCATGACCTTCTAACTCAAAATGAAGAGTGCTACTAACTGACCTGTGTCTAATGATGCAAAGAAAGGCTAAAGAAGTGTGGGTGATGATATATAATACAGTGGGTTGGCGGCATGATAGAGTGAGAACAGAATTCGGAGGAGCATCAATATCTCTGAGATATTAATGATCATGAGTGGGCCTCAAAGGGCAAAGGTGAAATACTCAAAGGAAGTGGAATTGGATTTGTGACATATACACCGCGGTAAAATAAACACAAAGAGGGTGAAGGAGACAAATGAAGATCACAATGAAGAGAAACAGAACTTCAAGGCTGACATACCTACTTAATCATTCATCTCTCCTCTTTGTGGGTCCTTGCTGTGTGTAAATTGGCTGCCATTTCTGCCTACAAAATTAACTTGCACGATGCAACTGAAAGTAAAAAACACTGGAAATACTCAGCAGTCGATCAATATCAGAAAAGAGACGGGGAATGTCATTGTTGAGTAGAGACACCCTGCCAGAACTAGCTTCTTAATCAAAAATGTTTTTTTCTGGATGCTGACTGGCCTGTGATTTAACAATAAAGCTTGCATTTTTTTATGGTTGTTTTTGAAGCTAACTTTTAATCTCCTCCGTTCAGTAATTGAGAACTGTTTCAACCAAGCTACAATCATAAGTGGCAGATTTGCGGGGAGCTTGATGTGAGATGGAGCTTTGTTCCTCCTGGTGCAGATTGATATCCTTGGTGCACACTTGGTCTAATTGCAATGCTACTGAGTGCAGAATCCCACCATGAAACACGCCAATGACCAATGTCCTAGGGGGTGCTTTTGCTAACACTGTTGGGGAGGTTTTAAACTAATGTGGCAGGGGGATGGGAACCAGATTAGGAAGGTAGAGGTCAGTAAAGAGGCAGCAACTAAAGCCAGTAAGGTACTAGCTAATAAACTCAATGTGACTAAGGGGAATAGTAGACAGGGAAGTGATGATGAACGCAAAGGGACAGGTGGTCTAAGGTGCATTTGTTTTAATGCGAGACGTGTAGCAGGTAAGGCAGATGAACCTAGGGCTTGGATTAGTACCTGGGAATATGATGTTATTGGTATTACAGAAACTTGGTTGAGGGAAGGGCAAGACTGGCAACTAAATATCCCAGGGTATAGATGCTTCAGGAGGGATAGAGAGGGAGGTAAAAGAGGCGGAGGAGTTGCATTACTGGTCAGAGATGATATCACAGCTGTGATTAAGGAGGGCACGATGGAGGATTCGAGCACTAAGGCAATATGGGTAGAGCTAAGAAATAGGAAGGGTGCAGTAACATTGTTGGGACGTTACTACAGGCCTCCCAAAAGCGAGAGTGAAGTAGAGGTACAAATATGTAAACCGATTATAGAAAAATGTAGGAGCAATAGGGTGGTCGTGATGGGAGATTTTAACTTCCCCTACATTGAATGGGACTCATGTAGTGTTGTAGGCGTAGATGGAGCAGAATTTATAAGGAGCATCCAGGAGAGTTTTTTAGAGCAGTATGTAAATAGTCAAACTCGGGAAGGGGCCATACTGGACCTGGGGGAATGATCCCGGCCGGGTGGTTAAAGTTTCAGTCGGTGATTACTTTGGGAATAGCGATCACAATTCTGTAAATTTTAGAATACTCATGGTCAAAGACGAGAGTGGTCCTAAAGGAAGAGTGCTAAATTGGGGAAAGGCCAAGTGTAACAAAATTCGGCAGGAGCTAGGGAATGTGGATTGGGAGCAGCTCTTTAAGGGTATTTCCACATTTGAAATGTGGGAGTCTTTTAAGGAAAGGTTGATTAGAGTGCAGGACAGACATGTCCCTGTGAAAATGAGGGATAGAAATGGCAAGATTAGGGAACCATGGATGACGGGTGGAATTGTGAGACTAGCTAAGATGAAAAAGGAAGCATACATAAGATCTAGGCGACTTAAAATTGATGAAGCTTTGGAGGAATATCGGGAAAGTAGGACAAATTTAAAACGTGCAATAAAGAGGGCTAAAAGGGGTCATGAAATATCTTTGGATAACGGTGAAGGAAAATTCCAAAGCCTTTTATTCGTATATAAGAAGCAAGAGGGTAACTAGAGAAAGGATTGGCCCACTCAAAGACAAAAGAGAGAATTTATGCGTGGAGTCAGAGGAAGTGGGTGAGATTCTTAATGAGTACTTTGCATCGGTATTCACCAAGGAGAGGGACATGACGGATGTTGAGGCTAGAGGTGGATGTTTAAATACTCTAGGTCAAGTCGGCATAAGGAAGGGGGAAGTTTTGGGTATTCTAAAAGGCATTAAGGTGGACAAATCCCCAGGTCCTGATGGGATCTGTCCCAGGTTACTGAGGGAAGCGGGGGACGAAATAGCTGGGGCCTTAAGTCGGCACAAGGAAGGGGGAAGTTTTGGTTATTCTAAAAGGCATTAAGGTGGACAAATCCCCAGGTCCTGATGGGATCCATCCCAGGTTACTGAGGGAAGCGAGGGACAAAATAGCTGGGGCCTTAACAGATCTGGATCGGCACAGGCTGGGAGGGCCAAAGGGCCTATTCCTGTGCTGTAATTTTCTTTGTTCTTAAACACAGTGCAGCAGAGAGACTAGTATGCAGATTGGTGATGAGGGACTGAGTGCGGAATAAACTGGATAAAAGCAAATTACTGCGGATGCTGGAATCTGAAACCAAAAGAGAAAATGCTGGAAAATCTCAGGAGGTCTGGGAGCTTTGACAAAGGGTCGCCTGGACTCGTAAAGTTAGCTCTTTTCTCTTCCTACAGATGCTGCCAGACCTGCTGAGATTTTCCAGCATTTTCTCTTTTGGTTGCGGATAAGCTGCCTGTGTCCATCAGCCTCTCAAAGTGAAAGTTGGGTTAATAAATTCATTTGTGTCAGCTATCTTTCACTACTCCTCATTACAATCACTGGGATAACTCACTGTTAACATCACTCTCCAGTCACAGAATGGTTGCAGCATTGGAGAGGGCCATTCGGCCCCTTGTGTCTATGTCAGCTTTCTGCTAGATGAACTTGCTTAGTTCCACTCCCCCACTTCCCCATAGTCCTGCAAATTTGTTCTCTCCAGATAATCATTTAATTCTCTTTTGAAGACCTTGATTGAACCTGCCACTGCCACACACTCGGGCAGGATATTTCAGAACATAACCACCCACATGTCGCCATTGCTTCTTTTGCAAATCACCTTTGTCACGAACATCCCAGGTGAGGTTCCCCAAAGGTTATTAATCCAGATGAGATCCCACAATTTGTCACCGTCGGACTGGGGTACCCCCAAATAGTTACAAACCTAGGTGACGGAACTGGCTCTCTGTTTTTATTCAACTCCATCTGCTGGAAGCAACAGAGTTTAATTTAACAAGGTTCCCTTTCTCACGGGTACCTTTTACTGATCCAATAGTCATTTTTAAATAGGAGACAATTTGTCCAGGCTTTCTTGAATTAAAGATGGTAGTTTCCTAACTACTGAAAGGGTAAGGAGCAAAATGGTAAATATACATTACTGCAGATTAGAATTAAGAATTGAGTCCAATGGAAGACTTCCGGTGGCGGCCATGGAGGAGTAGGTCGCACATTCGATAGCTCCCGCCTGAAACGGACTTTCGGACCTTTTTCACGGATTTTTGTGGACTTTATGAAATAAATCGATGGAGTGAGCAATAGTATGGATAGCTGGACCAGAGGTGGCCGTGTGAAACGAATTAGTCCCGATAGAGGGAAGCGAGTGGAGCTGGCAGTGGGGCGAAGCATGGCAGACGGCAAGGACCAGGGAGCGGCGGCTCACTGGCCGAAGGAGCAGCAGATGGAGTTTTTCCAAGAGTTGCTTTGCCGAGCTAAAAAGGGATACGCTTGACCCGATGAAGGCATCGATTGACAAAATGGTTGAGACTCAGGCGGCCCAGGGGAAAGCGATTCAGATCGAGTTAAAACTCTCCAACCAAGAGGACGAGATAACTGTGCTGGAGCACAAGGTGGAGGTGCTAGATGACCGCCACAAGATGATTCAGGAGAAGCTGGAGAGCAGGACCTGGAGGCAGAATTTAAGAATCGTTGGCCTTCCTGAAGGTATTGAGGGACCAGATGCTGGAGCATATGTGTCGGGTATGCTGGAGTCGTTGATGGGAGCGGGGGCTTTCCCTCGACCCCTGGAGCTGGATGGAGCGCGCACAGCCCTCGCAAGGAAACTCAAGGCGAGTGACCCGCCGAGGGCCATGGTGGTTCTTTTTCACTGTTTTTCAGACAAGGAGCGCGTTGTGCGGTGGGCCAAGAAGGAACGGAGCAGCAAGCGGGAGAACAGTGAGGTGCGCATCTATCAGGACCTGGGAGCGGAGCTGGCCAAGAGACGTGCGGGGTTCAACCGGGCAAAGGCGACTCTCTTTAAGAAGGGGGTGAAGTTTGGGGTGTTATACCCAGCGAAGCAATGGGAAACGCATGAGGATCGACACTACTATTTCGAGTCGCCAGATGATGTTTGGACATTTATTGAAGAGAAGAAGTTCCACTCGAGTTAAAAGACACTTAAGCTTTGAATATGGGATGTGGTGGTGGTTTGTAGTTGTGTTCTGTGTTAAACAAGATTGTATTTAGTCTTGGGCGAGAGAGTGGGCTGGAGGGATGGTTGGAGGGCGCTTTGTTCAGCAGAGAGTTGATACGGGGGGGGAGGGCGGGAGGGGGGCCCTGAAGTTAGCATTATCCTTTGGGAGACTGGGTTTTGTTTTAAGTGAGTATGTCTGTTCTGCTTTATGGTTATGCTAATGTCTTCTTGAGAGCTGTTGTTCACTTACTGGGGAATGTGATCCTGTAAATAGGTTTTTTTCTATGTGGGGAGAGGGGTCTGAACAATAAGGTGATAGTCTGATCGGCACCAGGGGCGGGGGTTATCGGGGTCAGCATGGATCAGCTGACTCTCGGAAGCGTGGTGGGGGGTGAGCTAGTGTTGAGTTGGTGTTTGATTTGAGAGATTAGGTTTCTGGTGCTATGGTGGGGGGCGGGGGGGGCTGCTTTGCTGGCAAGGGAGAAATTATTTTCAGGGAATAAATGGGAGGTCGGGGGCGACTGCTGCTTAAGAGGGTGCTCGGGGAAGTGGGGGGCCCGCGGGCTCGGGGCTGGCCTAAAAAGGGCGATGGCTAGTCGGCAGGGAGTGGGTGTGGTAGCCCCCCATCCAAGCTGATTACGTGGAACGTGAGAGGACTGAATGGGCCGGTGAAGAGAGCACGCGTGTTCGCGCATTTAGAGGGACTAAAGGCAGACGTGGCAATGCTCCAGGAGACACACCTAAAGGTCACAGACCAGATGAGATTAAGGAAGGGTTGGGTTAGTCAGTTGTTCCACTCAGGGTTGGACTCGAAGACCAGGGGCGTAGCAATTTTGATCAGTATGCGAGTGGCATTTGAGGCTGGGAGAATTGTGGCTGATAAAGGGGGTAGGTATATGATGGTAGGTGGGAAGCTGGAGGGGGTCCGAGTGGTGCTCGTGAACGTCTACGCCCCGAACTGGGACGATGTGGATTTTATGAGGCCCGTGTTAGGCAAAATCCCGGACCTTGAGTCACACAACTTGATCATGGGGGGGGGGGGGACTTCAATACAGTTATTGAACCTGAATTGGACTGCTCAAAATCCAGGACAGGGAAGAGGCCGGCGGCGGCAAAGGAGTTGAAGGGCTTTATGGAGCAGATGGGGGGGGCGTAGACCCCTGGAGGTTGACATGACCGAGGGTAAAGGAGTTTTCCTTTTTCTCCCACGTCCACAAAGTTTATTCCCGTATTGACTTTTTTGTTCTGGGCAGGGCGTTGATCCCGAAGGTGGCGGGGACGGAATACTCGGCGATTACAGTCTCGGACCATGCCCTGCACTGGGTGGATTTGCGGCTTAGGGAGGAGAGAGGGCAGCATCCACTGTGGAGACTGGATGTGGGGTTGTTAGCGGATGAGGTGGTTTGCGGGCGGGTAAATATGAGTATCCAGAACTACCGGAAACAAACGACACGGGAGAGGTATCGACAGCGATGGTCTGGGAAGCCCTGAAGGCAGTTGTTAGAGGGGAACTAATATCGATCCAGTCTCATAGAGAAAAGAGGGAAAGGGTGGAGAGGGAGAGATTGGTGGAGGAGATACTTCGGATAGATAGGCCGCGGGACTCCTGAGGGAGCGGCGCAAGCTACAGACGGAGGTTGAATTGGTGACCACAGGGAAAGCGGTAGAACAGCTGAGAAAGACGAAGGGGGCGGTCTATGAATATGGGGAGAAGGCGAGCAGGATGCTGGTGCACCAGCTCAGGAAGAGCGAGGAGGCCAGGGAGATTGGTGGAGTAAAGAATAAGGAGGGTAACTTGGTCTTGGGCCCGGAGGAGGTGAATGAAGTTTTTAAGGAATTCTACAGCAAATTATATGAATCAGAAGCCCTGGCGGGAGTGGAAGGGATGAGGCAATTTCTGGACCAGTTGAGGTTCCCGAGGGTGGAGGAGGGCCTGGTGGAGGGGCTGGGGGCCCCAATCAGGATAGAAGAGATCATTAAGGGGCTGGAGGGCAATCAGTCGGGCAAAGCTCCGGGGCCGGATGGCTTTCCGGTGGAATTTGTAAAGACATTTTCAGAGATATTGAGCCCACTGCTGATGAGGACTTTTAATGAGGCTAGAGAGAAGGGAATCCTCCCCCCTACAATGTCGCAGGCCTCATCTCACTCATTCTGAAACGGGAGAAGGACCCTGTACAGTGTGGGTCTTACAGGCCAATCTCGTTACTAAATGTGGATGCCAAGCTATTGGCTAAGATCTTGGCCACAAGGATAGAGGATTGTGCCCCGGGGGTGATAGGGGAAGACCAGACTGGATTTGTTAAGGGCAGGGAACTTAATGACAATGTGCGGAGGCTTTTAAATATTGTTATGATGCCCTCGGAAAGGGAGGAAGCAGAGGTTGTGGCAGCGATGGATGCAGAGAAAGCTTTCGATTGGGTGGAGTGGGAGTACCTGTGGTAGGTTGGGGTTTGGTGAGGACTTTATTCGGTGGGTGCAATTGCTGTACCAGGCGCCTGTGGCAAGCGTGCGTATGAACTGGCTTAGGTTGGGGTATTTTAAATTGCACCGGGGGAGGAGGCAAGGGTGTGCCCTCTCCCTATTATTATTTGCTCTAGCCAGTGAGCCGCTGGCCATGGCGTTGTGAGTTTCAAGGAACTGGCAGGGGCTGGTGTGGTGGTGGTGGTGGTTGGGAGGGGGGGGGGGGGGGGGGGGGGGGGAGACGGGAGGGGGGGGGGGGGGAGGGGGGGGGAGTGGGGGGGAGTGGAGCACCGTGTCTCGCTCTACGCGGATGATCCCCTCCTGTATATTTTGGATCCACAGGAGGGAATGGGGGAGGTCATGCGGATCTTGAGGGAATTTGGCAGTTTTTCGGTGTATAAATTGAACGTGGGGAAGAGCGAGTTGTTTGTGATCCAGGCTAAAGGGCAGAAGAAGAGACTGAGTGAGCTGCCACTGAGGAGGGTAGAGAAGAGCTTTCGCTACCTGGGAATACAGGTGGCTCGGAAGTGGGATTTGTTGCATAAGCTTAATTTGACACGGCTGGTGGAACAAATGGAAGGGGACTTTAAAAGATGGGACATGCTCCCGCTGTCACTGGCGGGGAGGGTACAGACCATGAAAATGACGGTCCTCCCCAGATTTCTGTTAGTATTCCAGTGCCTTCCCATCTTCATCCCTAAGGCCTTTTTCAAGCGGGTGAATAAGATCATCTCGGGATTTGTGTGGGCGAACAAGACCCCGTGAGTAAAGAGAGTGCTGCTGGAACGCAGTCAGGGGGAGGATGGGCTGGCGTTGCCGAACTTTTGCAACTACTACTGGGCGGCCAACATAGCCATGATTAAGAAGTGGGTAATGGGGAGATGTCGGCATGGGAGCGGTTGGAGGCGCCGTCATGTAAAGGCACCAGTTTGGGAGCGCTGGTAACGGCACCTCTGCCGTTCTCGCCGGCCCGTTACTCCACAAGTCTGGTGGTGATGGCGGCACTGAAGGTCTGGGGGCAGTGGAGGAGACACAAGAGGATGGAAGGCGTGTCGGTCTGGACCCTGATATGTAATAATCATAGGTTTCTACCAGGCAGGATGGATGGTGGGCTCCAGAGCTGGCAGAGGGCAGGTATCAAAAGGATGGGTGACCTGTTTATAGACGGGAGCTTTCCCAGCCTGCAGGCGCTGGAGGACAAATGTAAACTGCCACCAGGGAATGGCTTTAGATATTTGCAAGTGCGGGCCTTCCTGAGGAAACAGGTGGTGGCCTTCCCGCTTCTGCCGCCACGGGGGATACAGGATAGAGTAGTTTCCGGTACCAGGGTGGGGGAGGGTAAGATGTCGGACATCTACCAGGAACTGCTGGAAGCGGAGGAAACCCCAGTGGAGGAACTTAAGGGCAAATGAGAGGAGGAGTTAGGAGGAGAGTTAGAGCCGGGTCTGTGGGCGGAAGCCCTAAGTAGGGTCAATTCCTTCTCATCATGTGCTAGGCTCAGTTTAATCCAGTTTAAGGTGGCCCACTGGGCACACATGACGGTGGCGAGGATGAGGAAGTTATTCGGTGTAGAAGACAGGTGTGCGAGGTGTGCGGGAAGCCCAGCAAACCATGTCCATATGTTTTGGGCATGCCCGAGGCTTGGAGGGTTCTGGCAGGGGTTTGCCAAGGCAATGTCCACGGTGCTAGGTACATGGGTGGGGCCGAGTCCAGAGGTGGCGATCTTTGGAGTGTCAGAAGACCCGGGAGTTCAGGGAGTGACAGAGGCCTTTACCTCCCTGGTAGCCCAGAGACGGATCCTTTTAATGGGGAGGGACTCGAAACCCCCGAGTGTAGAGACTTGGGTCAATGACATGGCTGGGTTTCTCAGCCTTGAGAAAATAAAGTTTGCCTTAAGAGAATCAATGCTAGGGTTCTCCCGGAGGTGGCAGTCGTTCGTCGACTTTCTTGGAGAAATTTAAAATGTCGGCAGTAGCAGCTTTCCGGGGGGGCGGGGTAAGTGTTGTTTTATGTTATTTCATGTGGTCTGTGAAGATAGAGCCGATTGGGGAAATGTCTATTTTTTCACCATGTTAATGTTTAATGTTTACTGTTATTTTTCTATTATTGTTATAAAATATTACAAATACTTCAATAAAAATATTTAAAAAAAAAAAGAATTGAGTCCAATGGTAAGTAAATAAAAATAAAATGGCCTATGGAAGAGTCCTTGACTCATGAGGTGTAAATGATGAAGGATGTGGCCGTTACAATCTGATTCCGTTAGAGTTGACTTTGGTGGGTGAATAGTCAGTTTTGAGATTCCAGTCGAATTGTCATTGTGTAAGGAACCTCTTTTAAATCATCGTCTGACCCTTATTTTCCTTTTTATTTCCTGACTTGCTGGCTGTGTCTACAGATTTTTGTTTTAAACTGCAGACTTTGGTTTTATATGCTATTTGAACTGGCCCAGGCACACCGGTAGATCCAGTGTGCTATATGGCAGGGTTCCGTGCTTTCATTTTGATGGACTTGATTAGCAGCCAATCAGCTCTCTTGAAATCCGGCTCTTGATGGGCTCTTGATCCTGATTGAGAAAATGTTCTGGAAAAGCACCGGCAAGCTCCATTTTGCAGCGATAAGTTTAATTTGGTTAGACATGGACAGGAGCAGTAGCTGACTTAAATACACACGCTATTAGCTCCCTGCTGGGTGATTTGAATGCTTCCAGCCTGCCTGTGAATCAGACCCCTCCCTCTCATCTGATGACTTGCGACTAAATACCTTCCTCTTTCTGCACAGCCTATGATATGTTGGCAAGTAGTCATTTCCATTCTGATTAGGCAACTGAAACCAGTGCTTTGAATTCTCTCTCACCTGTTGGATTATTCCTGAAGGTTCAGAATAAAAACCTTTGTCTCTGTAGACAGTTTAATCGGCAGGAGGATCCAACCCAGCGCCACCTGCAGGCAGAGGGGCTGCTTGAAAACCCATGTAAAACGGTCATATTGAGAACTTTAGATTTAATTCGGTGAGGTTGGTAGTCCATCTGATGGATGCAAGTCAGAATTGCACTGGCCTGAGGGGAATCTTCTGTGTGATGGCCATATCAGTAGATGTGAAGGTGACTCCCCAGAGGAAGTCTTGCAGCTGAGAGTTCTAATTGAAGGCATATACGAAAAGATCCAAAGCAACAGATGGTTTCCAACACCTCGCATTCTGAGAAGACCGTCGTCTACAAAGACTACAACCTCAGCAGCGAAGATATGCAACTTTCATTTCCAGTTTAATCCCCGTTATTTTGATCCTTCCCTACCTCCACTGTGTGTCTGTCATGAGTGTGTCTCGGTAGAGAATGGGACAGGCTTGGGGGAATAATTAGATTTGCAGACTATTGTTCTATTACTATTAAATGTCTATCTTTTTGGTGTAAAGAAAGTTTTTTAACGTTTTACTTACAAATCTGGTGCCTGGAAGACATTGGAGCAGTCAAGGGTCAAAAGATCTCAGGGAAAATACAAATTATTGGTTAATTCATTTGTGTTGCGACTCGGAGGCCTGTGGAGCTGGAATTGAACCGTGCAGTAGCCTAGGTTATGACAGTTGGTAGACGGATAGTTGATTTTTCGATTCCAGTGCTCTGTGGTTTGGTAGAGAAATTACTCAGTTTCTTTTTCCAGCTACGATCTTTTTGCTGGTTGGGGCTGACTTCCACAGTCAGTGAAAGAAATTTGAGATATACCTGAAAAATATGGCATCAGTGTGGAAAACCTCCAGCTGCATTTATCACACAGAAGCACAAACAGACATTCGAGCAGTTTTCTTTGCTGGCTTTGAACCCATTCTTTGTATATTCCAAATGGATGGTGAATCCACAATTTCCTCTAGGCATTATTCACAGGATCTCGTGAGATGTGATGGCCATTATATCCCTTTGTCTTTACCGGAGATGGTAATCTATATCTGGATGCTTTTAAATTACCTTGTATGGAAACAGGGTGGAGTTCCATTCTTCCTTAGAAAATCATCCACTCGTTATCCAACCTGTGCATTGTGTATATTCTCAGCCTTTTTTGCTTTTGTGTCTATTTTTAAAAATAAAACTCAGGTTGTTTTCAAAGTTCAATATTTTGTGGGTATTGTAGCCATCTGAGATGGCCACCTGCAAAGGACCATGGGAATTATGGCCAACCCAGGACTCCGACAGATACAGAGCTTCTGTGTATTTGAAACGCAGGTAGCTAGACCTGATCGAAACCCCCGCTCTTTTGCATTCTAATGGCCCATTTCCCCAGAACAATAGGACTGCACTCACGAAACCGATACAGACACAGACTGCCACTCCCTTTACTCAGAGAGCCCAACTGCCAAGGTCAATGACCGCTAAGGACCCGCCCAGCCACCTAGGCACCCGCCCCTTTTTAGCCAAAATCGAAGGCAGTGATCGAAACCTGTAGAATTATTGGGTCCAAGATTAAGGACTGCCCCAAAGACCGCAAAATCCCAGAGGGATAAAAGAGGACACAGCCATGTGTTCTGTCTCTTTTGGATCCGGCCTGTGCCAGCCCAACTGCAGCATAACGACCAGACAGCCAAGTTCAAGACCAACGATCGCTACCTGACGGATGAGCCCAGCAGAGACAGAGCCACTTCTTCAAACTAGCCACGTGAGATCAAGGTAAAGGCCTTATCCACTTGCACAGTGCCGGTCACCTGAAGTTAAGTGTCGGTTATTGTAGCTGATAGGTGTAGTTTAACGTGTAATATATTGTGCTTGCATGTCGAAGTAACCCTTGTGTGTAAATAAACCATCTTTGAACTTGAACTGACTAACTGGTTGTGTGGTCATTTGACCGATATACGGGAAAGCCTTGTGGTTCAGTAAGAGAAATAAAAACACCCACAGTATTGGCGACGCTGTTGGGACATAACATCATAAAAAGAGCCTCAGTATCATATTGGCAACTCTAAAGAGCAACATTATTGGTGACGCTGATGGGATAGTATTCCGATTGGCAACGTTATTGGCGACCTCTGACGGGACTTGATTTAGTCACTCCGAGAGAACCCACAAAACTTTGAAATCCAATTGCGAGAGAAATAAAGAACCACAAGTGCAAGCCCATATCGACCAAATCGCCGAATTTCAGAAGTGTGTACTAACCTGCATGCGTACTAACAGAGATATAAGGTAAACTCGTTAGATTGTGTCAAAACTATCGAGGGAATTGTGAACCGGAAAATAGCTTAGGCCACACCCGCTGTTCAAATCGCCGCCTTATCCCCCTCTCCCAAATTAACGATAGGCAACAGAGATATTAGAAGCAATGGCCACAAAAGCAATGGAACATTTAATGAACCTACAGGAATCCGAGGTCGCAGCAACCAACAGAGCAGAGCAATGCCCCATATGGGAGGAAGAGTTGAGGAAGTATTTAAAGGGGAAAGGATGGCCCCTTTGGTCCAATTTTTGTGCAAATGATGAGTCAGGTCCAGGAAGCATAGGACAAACGTGGTGGGACAATCGAACTGAGGTCCACAAGAAAAATGCAGCGAAAGTTCGAAAGCCGATAGCAATAGTGTCCTGTTTGGCACAGTTGCGAGGCACAGAGGAGGTCGTGAAGACGCTCCGTAGGCAGTTAGTTGAGAAAGAAGACAAGAATGAGGGAAACAAGAGTGAAAGCGAAAAGATAATTGAGGAACTCCGGGAACAGTTGGCAGCTAAGGATAAGGAGATGGCTGATGTGAAACGTGCACACCAATCTTGTTTAGTTCAAAGAACAAAGAAAAGTACAGCACAGGAACAGGCCCTTCGGCCCTCCAAGCACATGCCAACCATGCTGCCCATCTAAACTAAAATCTTCTACACTTCCTGGGTCCGTATTCCTCTATTCCCATCCTATTCATGTATTTGTCAAGATGCCCCTTAAACGTCACTATCGTCCCTGCTTCCATCACCTCCTCCGGCAGCGAGTTCCAGGCACCCACTACCCTCTGTGGAAAAAACTTGCCTCGTACACCTCCTCTAAACTTGCCCCTCGCACCTTAAACCTATACCCCCTAGTAATTGATCCCTCTACCCTGGGGAAAAGCCTCTGCCTATCCACTCTGTCTATGCCCCTCATAATTTTGTAGACCCCTATCAGGTCGCCCCTCAATCTCCGTCGTTCCAGTGAGAACAAACCGAGTTTATTCAACCGCTCCTCAAAGCTAATGACCTCCATACCAAGCAACATCCTGGTAAATCTCTTCTGCACCCTCTCGAAAGCCTCCACATCCTTCTGGAGGTGTGGCGACCAGAATTGAACACTATACTCCAAGTGTGGCCTAACTAAGGTTCTATACAGCTGCAACATGACTTGCCAATTCTTATACTCAGTGCCCCGGCCAATGAAGGCAAGCAAGCCGTATTCCTTCTTGACTACCTTCTCCACCTGTGTTACCCCTTTCAGTGACCTGTGGACCTGTATACCTAGATCTCTCTGACTTTTAATACTCTTGAGGGTTCTACCATTCACTGTATATTCCCTACCTGCATTACACCTTCCAAAATGCATTACCTCACATTTGTCTGGATTAAGTTCCATCTGCCATCTCTCCGCCCAAGTCTCCAAACGATCTAAATCCTGCTGTATCCTCTGACAGTCCTCATCGCTATCCGCAATTCCACCAACCTTTGTGTCGTCTGCAAACTTACTCATCAGATAAGTTACATTTTCCTCCAAATCATTTATATATACTACGAACAGCAAAGGTCTCAGCACTGATCCCTGCGGAACACCACTAGTCACAGCCCTCCAATTAGAAAAGCACCCTTCCATTGCTACACTCTGCCTTCTATGACCTAGCCAGTTCTGTATCCAGCTTGCCAGCTCACCCCTGATCCTGTGTGACTTCACCTTTTGTACCAGTCTACCATGAGGGACCTTGTCAAAGGCCTTACTGAAGTCCATATAGACAACATCCACTGCCCTACCTGCATCAATCATCTTTGTGACGTCTTCGAAAAACTCTTATCAAGTTAGTGAGACACGACCTCTCCTTCGCAAAACCATGCTGCCTCTCGCTAATACGTCCATTTGCTTCCAAATGGGAGTAGATCCTGTCTCTAAGAATTCTCTCCAGTAATTTACCTTAGCAGCTTTCAGACCCAGTACGATAAAGCCTACCAAGATACACAGCGCGCAGTCATGGTAAGAGAAGAGACAGAACAGCAGGGAGCACAGTTAACAAATCAATGCGCGGATTTAAAAGCAGCTTTGCGAGCGCTCCACAGCTCCACGAAAGAACAAAGACAGAGTACAGTAGACCACGTGAAATGCAGACAACAGATAGAGAAATTACAGTCACTGCTTTCAGTGCAGAATGGATTTAGATATACCTTTGGTCAAAATTTAGATAAGGATGATGCTCCCGATTGGAAAGAATTAAATGAAAGCGCCCAGAGATATGTAGAGCATCCAGGAAATCAGAATCGAGCCTCCCACGCCCCAAAAAGGAAGGCACCCATGCCACCAACTGCACAGGCAGCACACACCCCCATGAATCCGGTTACCACACAGTGCAAGTCCTCGGATCAGGATGAGCCTGATTTCGCTTACACCACCCCACTATCCATAACCCAGTTGAGAGATGCTTGCACCAAAATCGTTCCATTTCAGCCCACTGCAGACCCGTACAGCTTCTTTGAGGAGGTGCGCCAACAAAAAGTTATGTCCGGCCTAGACGAGAGAGAGGAAGTCAAACTCATAGTTATGAGCCTTAGCCAGTCCGTCAGATCAGCTTTGACAGAACCCCAAAATGTAACAGGAGGAACCCTACAGGAAATGAAAACGGCCATTTTAGACACAATCGGGTACAACAAGGGAGACCCAGTAGAAGGTTTAAACCGCTGTAGGCAAAAGAAGGGAGAGCATCCGACCGCATTTGCAGGTCGCCTTTGTATCCATTTTAAGGCAGTATTTGGGGATTTGAACCGTGCACACTTAAATGAGGACGACACCACTAAATGGTCCCGCACTTTAGTCTCGCGTGCCACAGAAGCAGGCAAAAGGCTTGTGTGAATTATGACCCCGCAGACCACACACAATGAAGTTTGGGTTTTGAAACGACTCTCCAGAGTTTGGGAACAATCCCTCCACAGACAGGCAGATCAAGAACAGATAGAAGCAAATAGGGCAGCCTTTTGCGCAGGCAGGACTAACCAGGACCCAGCATGGATAAACGAGGGTAGACATGAGGGACAGCACCCCAGAGCACAGGCACCACGAGGTTGCTACCATTGTGGACACATGGGACATTATGCCTGCGAATGCCGACAAAACCCCCCGAACCAGCAACAATACCAACAACCAGACCCCCACCCAGGTACAATGCATACTGTTAGCGCCCGTTCAGGCGATTTAAGGGTCAATTCCACAGATTGATGGTGTTCGGACTCCCCAACTTGAGTCTGCAACACTCTCTGGGCCAAATCAGGCAGACCAGTAGTCACAGGCACAGTCCGGGGACATCCAGTCGAATTTCTTTGGGACACAGGAGGATCCCGCACCACTTTAAACTCCTCCACCATGTTTCAACGTGACAATGGCCCACCACAGACACCATCCACCTTAGCGGATTTACCGGACACATACAACAGGGATACATCACAGATATTCAGATAGGGAACATAAGCACCAGCACCCCGTCGTTTTAGTCGACTTGCCCCAAGCAACCGAGCACATTCTTGGAATCGATTTCATGAGCTCCCATAATCTTTCCTTTGATCCAGTGAATAAATATGTATGGAGAATGGCCAAAGCAGCTAGGGCCCCTGCTACGCTCACAGTAGGGGATTATGAAAACAGGATTTGCTCAGTAGGAGACTATTGGTTTAATCCGCAAACAATTAGTGCAGACCAGACGGTTAGAGAGGTCCTCCTAAAACACAAAGCTTCGCTCGCACAACACACACGATTGTGGGAAGATCCCAGGTACGGTCACAATTTCAGGTCCTGATCCAAAACCACAGATACAATACGGTTTCCCACAGCAAGCCGAGGGTGAAATTTCAAAAGTTATTCATAGTTTATTAGACCAAGGAGTAATTTGGCCCGTAGCGTCAACAAATAATGCCCCAATTTGGCCCGTAAAAAAGCCCGATGGTTCATGGCGATTAACGATCAACTACCGAGAACCTAACAAGATAACCCCTTTAGCAGCCCCCACCGTTGCCACGAGTCCCGAGACCATGCTCAAGCAGTGAAGACAGGCAAAGTACTTCATAGTGCTGGACATCAGCAATGGCTTTTGGTCCATCCCGCTAGACAAGGCCTGTCAGTATAAGTTCGCGTTTACATTTCAAGGGCAGCAGTACTCTTGGACATGCATCCCGCAAGGATTCCACAACTCCCCCTCCATTTTCCACTGATAATTGGCCAACGGACTTTCCAAATTTTCCCGACCCGAATGCCTTCTACAGTATGTGGACGATTTACTCCTACAGACGGACACAAAAGAGGAGCATGTACAGCTCCTATCAGAATTACTTGGCCTCCTGCAATCCATCGGATGCAAAGTCAACCCCAAAAAGGCCCAGATTTTAAAACACAAGGTTCTTTACTTAGGCACCATTATTACCCACGGGAAGAGAGAGATTGAACACAAATGAATCGAATCAATCGTTAAATTGCCTATGCCCCACAATGTCACTGCACTCCGGTCATTCCTAGGTTTAGTATGTTATTGCCGCAACCACATAGATGGTTTTGCCACAAAAGCAGCCCCACTCTCAGAACTCCTTAAAAAGAACGCCCCATGGGAATGGCTTCCGCAGCACATAGACGGCATTGATGAATTAAAACGTGCTCTAGGCACAGCCCCCGCTTTGCAAGTTCCAGACCCACACTCGCCCTATGCACCGACCGAACCCTATCAGCAGTACTCCTGCAGGAAAGACATGATCGCTTAGGACCCGTAGCCTATGCCTAACGAGTTTTGGACCCCGTATGGCAAGGATTCTCAGCCTGCGAACGGCACTTGCTCGCAGTCTTTTGGGCAGTACAGTATTTCGGGCAGTACAGTATTTCGCGTACATCACAGGCCTTAACCCAATAACGATCTTAACTGAGCACACCCCAATGCAACTCTTGTTAGATGGTAGATGAAAGGACGGTTCAGTCAGCGAAATCCGATCAGCTCGCTGGACACTGCTGTTACAAGGAAGGGACATTACAGTCAAACGTACCAAGACCCACACATTTCTAGCCGACAATCTCCAATATGCAGGGACCCCACATGAGTGCCAGATCATAGCAGCCCAACACCCCACAGGACCCAATATTCCAAGGTCACTACACCCACGTGCAGGCAGTAAAACACAAGATTCCCAGACCACAGGCAACGCCTTAAGGATTTATGTAGACGGTTCCTCCACGATAGAAAATGGAAAGAGAATAACTGGTTGTGTAATTTATGTAGAAGACTTGCAGGGACGCGCATCAGAAAAAATCTCTTTAAAATTGCCCGGCCACCTAGGTTCACAAGCAGCAGAACTCGTAGCCATAGCATATGTAGTGCAGCACCCAGATTCGTTCCCAACCCCCGCAGACATACATTCGGACAGTCTATGTGTATGCAATAGCTTGACAGAATTCCTGCCCCTGTGGGAATCTCGAGGTTTAGTTTCAGCCAATGGAAAACCCCTACCCGCTGCCCTGTTGTTGAAACACATTCTTAGGACTGCCTCAGACCGCACGTACGCTATAATTAAAGTGAGAAGACATCATCGTTCGTCCCCACCCGGTAATATAAAGGCAGACACCCTAGCCAAAGCAGGATCATGCCATGGTCACTTTTGGCAGCCCCCCGAAAGCGAACCGATACGCGCAGTTCAGGTTTCCCAGACCGATATTGAGGATCTATCTCAGGCCCAAAAAGCAGACGACACCCTCAAACAGGTTTTAGACGGCAACTTCCCAGCCCCCTATGATAAATGGAAGGATGCACTGACGGTACAGGACGGCATAGTTTTAAAAGACGGAATTTATGTGGTCCCCACCCAGGACAGAAATCAGCTCATTTACCAGTTTCATGACGGACATCAGCGGATAGACAATACCATTGCCCATTTAAGACCTTTGTGTTGGTGGCCCGATTTAAAAACCAATGGAACACATTATGTAGAGAATTGTCTTATCTGTGCTCAGAACAATCCCAAACGGTGCACAAAGAAAGGACAATTACGTCACACCCGACCTGTTAATGGCCCTTGGACAAATTTGCAACTCGACTACATTGGCCCCCTCCCCCTTTGCAGAAATGGTTTCAAGTACGTGCTAGTTGTAATCGACACCTTTACGACATAGGTAGAAGCATTTCCCTCACGGACAAACACAGCAAAAGCCACAGCTAAGATTTTGACCCAACAGATATTTACACACTGGGGTCTCCCCCGCAGCATTGAGTCAGACCTAGGTTCCCATTTCACCGGCGAAGTCATGCAAAATGTTCTAATAATTTTTGGAATCAAGCAAAAAAATCCACATAGCATATCACCCCCAATCCAGCGGCATTGTTGAGAGAATGAATCGCACTTTAAAAGCGACCATTAGCAAGATGGTACACCAGAATAATACCACATGGGACACAGTTCTCCTATTTGCCCTCATGTTTATTCGGAACACCATTTCCAGTTCCACAGGTTTCACCCCCCACACTCTCATGACCGGACGACCCATGAAAGGAATTGAATATTTATTAGGTCTCGATTTGGCAAGCCCCATTGTAACCGCCCTCACCCATGAAAAAGCAGTCCAACAGGTCACAGATAATATTAAAGCAGCACAGCTCGCTGCAGCTGTCCGACTAGGCGCTATAAGGAAGCAGAGTGTAGCCTGCTTTGACAAAACAGTCCACCCCGTAGAGTATATAGTCGGTCAGCAAGTAATGGTTTTCCATTACTTGCTGACCGACGGTATACTCTACGGAGTGGACTGTTTACAACCCCAGTTCTTTCCTCTCCCCCAAATGTGCAGGACCCTACTCCATCTCGGACAAAGTGAGCCTCTCCGTGTACAAGATAACGTACCCCAATGGTAAAACTGGTTGGTTCCACATCAACCAACTCAAAAGTCTACAGATCCCAATGTAACCACTCCCACCACATCTCTCTGGCAATAGGAGAAGATTTCGCCCCGCCCATCGACAACCTCGTCCAACCCTCCCCCAGCCATGCCAGCAAGTCCACGCCCACAGACCCGAACTTGACTCCGCCCACAGGTACAGACTTCCACCTTGAGCTTGACTCCGACGACAGTGACAGCCTTCCCGAATTGATTGCTATCCCTGACCAAGGGTATGATCTCTCATCCCCCAGTCACCCCAGGCCCCGGATCCACGACAAGGATATCTTCACCCCCTATATGCCCTTCCACAGCCACCGCCCAATGACAGTAATTTGCCCTTGACTGCCACCGCCCCTACGCCTCACGACAAACGAACCCCCCTTTGGCACTGCAACAACTCTTGTAGACTGGTAAGACATGACGATTCGGATCCTACGACGGCTCACGCGGCCACGACACAAAAACGGCAGTCACGAGTCTGGCAACCGGGAGATGGTGATGATTCAGATTCTGACTCTCGTTTCGGTAATCCTTTTACAACGCTGTTTGGTGCAGAACCCTGAAGTGCCCAGATGATGAGAAAGAGACACTGCCTAAGTATTAAGGTGTCCTAATTTCTGATGGAGCCTGCCCACCTTTTTTTTCCTCCTCCTTCTTGTTACATGGTTTTAATTGATGTTGACCTCACACTCAATTTCTTGATACAGTCATAGTTACTCTTCTCACAGAAACCCAGGCGCCATTTACTGACCAATGGCCATTAAAGGAACAATTGTTGGAACTCACATGACTACAAATTCTTTCCGCTCGTTAGGTCACCCAGGTAGGGGGGCACGGCACTAATCCCCACCCTACCTGAGGACCCCAAATGCATCCGGTCAGTTAAGCTCGGATAGTGGAGCAACGGCACTGATCACCGCCCTACCCGGGAATTCCACCCATTCTTGCCCTGCCGCCCACACGCACCTCATGTTCCCGTCTCTTTGAGTACTCTGGAATGGTTCTTTACACTTTTCACTGTCTTTGGCAGGTCTTAGCCTTCCCTTCTCTGCTCTTTTATTATGGTTTAAAGAATGCCCTTTGCCACAGTCTGTACACTCATCCCTTTACTTTCCGCGACCCTTTGGTCGTTCCCCACCTGCTATTTACACACTTGGTTGCCACATATGCTGTTACACACAAACTACCTCTGGACCCTGGGACGAAGAAGCTTTATAAAACTGGCCGACCTAAAATTCAGCTGGTTAAGATGAGCCTCAACCACCACTTGTTGCAGTAAAGAAAGACTGGACGGAGAAATTGTCTGCCCACTCCCTGCATCGACCACAAGCTGCGAGAGTCTCTGTACTTTAAAAATTGGTATTTCTTGGCTCTCAAAACGTTATTTCAAAAAAAAAAATGAGGTGGTCACACATGGTGACGATCATAATGGGAAATTGGATTAAGGAGAGAAAGACAAATAAAACGTGATATTAACCAAAGATAATAACAGATACTATGCTTGCACCCCCAGGAATACGCGGAAGACAGAAGACAGCAAGGACTGCTGACATGCGTTTTGATCATCGCTGGACTTCTGCAACTGTGTGCGCAACGGACTATTTTAATGTACACCATACCAGGCCCAAACACTACCACACAACATGACACCCCTAGCCCGGACACTACACTACACATAGAGATAGACACTGACACTCCCACTTGGTGCGAAAACATTGCCAAATAGAACCCCCTTTCATACACAGTAGAGGCCTTCTAGTAATTGCAATAATCTGCAGTGTCATTCAGACACTTCGTCTCTATAAATGGTGAGCAAAATCCTCCCGGTCCCCGATATATACAGTTCGAGCCCCCTTTTTCGGCATTCAACAAAACTGAATTACCTGCTGTAAGAATTATAACCATGTACCTCTGTAAACATTGCTAGATTGAGTAGAAATGTAATGCTGCTGTTTTAAAATTTTTGTACTGTACATACGTTCTTTTTGATATTTACCAGCAGCATAAGAGTAACTTAGATAGTGTTAGTTAGAGATTCAATTGTGCGGATAGGTGACATGTTTTGTAGTGACCCGTTAGAAATGAGTAATTTGTGATGTGTTAATAGAATTAGGTAAATGCCCCGAAATATAGGACAGAGTAGTGCAGAACCTGTCCTTGACCAAGGGTGACCGGCACACCAAGGATGACAAAGGATCAACAGTGATCCACCACACATCTGAGATGGCCACCTGCAAAGGATCATGGGAATTATGGCCAACCCAGGACTCAGACAGATAGAGAGCTTCTGTGTATTTGAAACGCAGGTAGCTAGACCTGATCGAAACCCCCACTCGTTTGCATTCTAATGGCCCATTTCCCCAGAACAATAGGACTGCACTCACGAAACCGATACAGACACAGACTGATCGGTGCCACCCCCCTTTACTCAGAGAGCCCAACTGCCAAGGTCAATGACCGCTAAGGACCCGCCCAGCCACCAAGGCACCCGCGCCTTTATTGGCCAAAATCGAAGGCAGTGATCGAAGCCTGTCGAATTATTGGGTCCAAGATTAAGGTCCGCCCCAAAGAGCGGGAAATCCCAGAGGGATAAAAGAGGACACAGCCATGTGTTCTGTCTCTTTTGGACCCGGCCTGTGACCGCCTCTTTTGGATCCGGCGTGTGCCAGCCCAACTGCAGCATAACGACCAGACAGCCAAGTTCAAGACCAATGATCGCTACCCGACGGATGAACCCAGCAGAGACAGAGCCACTTCTTCAAACCAGCCACGTGAGATCAAGATAAAGGCCTTATCCACCTGCACAGTTCTGGTCGCCTGAAGTTAAGTATAGGTTATTGTAGTTGATAGGTGTAGTTTAACTTGTAGTATATTGTGCTTGCATGTCGAAGTAACCATTGTGTGTAAATAAACCATCTTTGAACTTGGACTGACTAACTGGTAGTGTGGTCATTTGACCAATATACGGGAAAGCCTTGTGGTTCAGTAAGAGAAATAGAAACACCCACAGTATTGGCAACGCTGTTGGGACATAACATCATATCATAAGAAGAGCCTCAGTATCATATTGGCGACTCTAAAGAGCAACATTATTGGTGACGCTGGAGGGATAGTATTCCGATTGGCAACAGTAGTTCCGAGGATGCTTTTGTCCATCATCATGCCACCTTAAATCTTAGCTCTCTGATCCTCGTCTCTTGTCAACAGAAAATATTTCTCCCTGTACTCTGTCCAGATCCCTCATAATTGTGAATATCTCGATCAAATCTCCTCTCAATCTTCTCTTCTCCAAAGAGAACATTCTCAGCTTCTCCAGTCTATCCACAAAACTAAAACTCCTCATCCCTGCATGCATTCCTGTGAATATATTTCTTCACCCTCTCTAATGCTTTCATATATTTCCTTAAGTGTGGTACCCAGACCTTGGCACAATACTCCAGTTAAGGACAAACCAGTGTTTTATGCAGGTTTAATGAACGTCCTTGCTTTTGTACTCTATATCCCATTTATAAAGGCCAGGATACTATATTCTTTATTAACTGTTCTCTCAATCTGTCCTGCCACCTTCAATAATCTGTGCCCAGGTCCCTCTGCTCCTGCATATCCTGTAAAATTGTAACATTTATTTTGTTCCTCCATGTTCTTCCTATCAAAACACGCTTTCCTGCATTAAATTTAATCTGCCACTTTCTTCTTATTACACCATCCTATATATTTTGAAATTTATCACAATCCTCCTCACAGTTCACAATACTTTGAAGTTTTGATTCATCTGCAGATTTTGAAATTGTGCCCTGCACACCCAGGTCCAGGACATTAGGGCAGGGGTCCTAACACCAGCCTGTGGGAACTGAACAGTAACTACTTGGATTTGCCTTTAACATAATAGAATGCCCCAAGATGCTTCACAGGAGCATAACAAAATAAAACATTACACCAACCCACAAGGGGATATTCGGTCAGATGACCAAAAACCTGGTCAAAGGTAAGTTTTAATCAGTATCTTAAAGGTGTAATGATAGGTAAAAAGATAGCGAGCGATGAAAGAGGAGGGAATTAAAAGCTTAGGGCCTACACAACTAATAGTGTGGCCACCAATGGTGGAGTGATTATAATTAGAAAGGTACAAGAGGTCAGAATGAGAGGAGCGCAGATATCTCGGAAGGTTGTGGGGCTGGAGGAGATTCCAGAGATAGGGAGGGGCGAGGACATGGAAGGATTTGAAAACAAGGATGAGAATTTTAAAATCAAGACATTGCTTGGCCATAATCCAATGTTACAGTGAGTACAGGGGGTAATAGAGAAGAGGACTTGGTGTGAAGGGGCACAGGTTCAAGGTGAGAGGGGGACAGTTTAGGGGAACTGTGTTGGTAAAGTTTTTCATGCAGAGGGTGGTGGGTGCCTGGAACGTGTTGCCAGTGGCGATGGTGAAGGTAGGCACAATGCAATATTTAAGATCTATTTGGATAGACACATGAACGGACGGGGAATGGAGGGATACATATCATTTGGGCAGTAAATAGTAGGTCTAAATAATGAATCTGGATCGGCGCAGGCTTGGTGGGCCAAAGTGCCTATTCCTGTGCTGTAATGTTCATTGTTCATTGTTCTTTGCAGTCTGACTGGGACAGCAGAATTTTGGATGAGCTCATGTTTGCAGAGCGGATGGTGGCGCAGTGGTTAGCACTGTTGCCTCATGGCGTTGAGGGCCCGGGTCTGATCTCGGCCCCGGGTCACTGTCCATGTGGAGTTTGCACATTCTCCCCATGTCTGCGTGGGCCTCACCCCCACAATTCCAAAGATGTGCAGGATAGGTAGATTGGATACACTAAATTTACACTTAATTAGAAAAAATAATTGGGTACTCTAAATTGATATAAAATCAACAAAAAAACTGTTTGCGGAGGGTAGAATGTGAGAGAGCAGTCAGGAGTGTATTAGAATAGTTGCATCTAACTGCTCTTTTTTTAATGTCTTCCGATTTTTATCCCAAAGGCTTTTTTCAGGAAAATGAACGCGGCGATATCGCGTTTTGTGTGGGCGTGTAAAACTCAGAGAGTAAAGAAGGCACTCCTGGAATGGGGCCTTGGGAGGGGGGCTTGCCCCTCCCAAGCTTTATTAATTATTACTGGGCGGCCAACATATCAATGGTCAGGAAATGGGTAGTGGGGGAGAGGTCGGTGTGGGAGAGAGTGGAAGCAGCATCCTGTAAGGGTACGAGTTTGGAGGCTTTACTAACGGCGCCCCTGCCGTTTTCGCCGGCTCGGTACTCTATGAGCCCTGTGGTGGTGGCAGCCTTCAGCGTGAGACGGCAATGGAGGCAACACATGAGATTGGAGGGGGCGTCCGTGTGGTCACCGATTTGTAACAATCACCCATTTGCCCCGGGGGGGCTGGATGGGGGCTATTAAGGGATGGTGACGGGCAGGGATTGAGAGATTTGGGGACCTATTCATTCAGGAGGGTTTCCCGACCTTGGAGGCATTAGAGGAGGAGTTTGAGTTGCCGGGCGAGAACAGGTTTTGGTACCTCCAGGTACGGGATTTTGGCCGGAGGCAGGTTCCTGGCTTTCCTCTCCTCCCCCTGAGGGGGTTACAAAATAAGATGATGTCAAAAATAGAGGTTGGAGAGAGGAGGGTCTTGGAGATATACAATAAGTTGATGGAGTAGGAAGGTTCCCCCATCAGGGAGGTGAAGAGGAGCTGGGTGGAGAGATAGAATTCGAGCTGTGGGAAAAAGCCCTGAAGAGAGTCAATTCATCATCGTCGTGTGCCAGACTTAGCTTGATCCAGTTCAAGGTGGTCCACAGGGCCCACATGATGGTAGCCCGGATGAGCAGGTTCTTTGATGGAGGACAGATGTGAGCGGTTTGGGGGTAGCCCGGCAAACTATGTACATATGTTTTGTGCATGTCCGAAGTTGAGGGGATACTGGCAGGAATTTGCGGACGTTATGTCAGAAGTCCTGGAAGGAAGGGTAACTCCGAGTCCAGAATTGGCAATATTTGGGGTATCGGAAGATCTGGGGGCCAAGGAGGGGAGGGAGGATGATGTTCTGGCCTTCTCCTCCCTGGTGGCCCGGATTTTGCTGGGGTGGAGGGACTCTGAGCCCCCGAAGTCGTGAGTGTGGGTCAGCGATATGGCAGGGTTTCTCAGTCTGGAGAAAATTAAATTCGCTTTGAGAGATCAATTCAAGGGTTCGCCCAGAGATGGCAACCCCTACTTCAAGGAAAATTGAACGTCAGCAGTCAGGGGGGAGGGAAAAAGTGGGGGGGGGGGGGGGGGGGGTGGGAGGAAAACAGGAGGCATGGCAATGCTACCATGGGACAGAGAATATTGTTTACGGGCAGCTAGGGAATAGAGCGGGGGAATAGGGGGTGTTCTGTAGGTTGTTTTCTCTTTATTTACGTGTGTCGGCCCGCGCGGTTGTTTAAGAGATGTTAATGTGTTAAACTGTGAAAATTACAAATGCTTCAATAAAATATTTTCTTAAAAAAAAGAATGGTCTCATCAGAGGTAACAGAATCACAGAAAAATACAGTGCAGAAAAGGCCCCTCGACCCATCTAGTCTGCACAGCCGCGTGAAAGGCACCTGATCTGCCACTCCTAATCCCATTTGCCAACATTTGGCTCATAGCCTTGAAATGAAATGAAATGAAAATCGCTTATTGTCACAAGTAGGCTTCAAATTAAGTTACTGTGAAAAGCTCCTAGTCGCCACATTCCGGCGCCTGTTCAGGGAGGCTGATACGGGAATTGAACCGTGCTGCTGGCCTGCCTTGGTCTGCTTTCAAAGCCAGCGATTTAGCCCTGTGCTAAACTGTTAAGACATGTCAAGGATGTGAGGCAATCTGCCTCTACCAACCTCCCAGGCAGTACATTCCAGACTTTCACCACCCTCTGGGTAGAAAAGTTTTTCCTCAAATCCCCCTGAACGTCCCACCCCTCACCTTGAACATGTGTCCCCTTGTAACCAACTCTCCAACTAAACTGAACAACTAAAACAACCCCACAGCCTATCCATGCTCTCTTCATAACTTTAAAAAAAAAAAAATTTAGAGTACCCAATTCATTTTTTCCAATTAAGGGGCAATTTTAGCGTGGCCAATCCACCTACCCTTCACGTCTTTGGGTTGTGGGGGCGAAACCCATGCAAACACGGGGAGAATATGCAAACTCCACACAGCCAGTGACCCGGGATCGAACCTGGGACCTTAGTGTTGTGAGGCACACTGTGTGCCACAGTGCTGCCCGCTCTCTTCATAGCTAAAATGTTCAATCCCAGGCAACATCCTGGTGAAATGCCTCTGCTCCCGTTCCAGTGCAATCACATCCTTCCTATAATGTGACAACCAGAACTGCACACAGCACTCCAGCTGTGGCCTCACAAATAATCTATATAACATCCAACATGATTCCCTTGCTTTTGTAATCTGTGCCACGATTGTTGAAGGTATGTGTACCATATGCCTTTTTCACTATTAACCTTCCCCTCTGCCTTCAAACACGCCACGGTCTCTTTGCTCCTCAGAACTTTCCAGTGTGGTGCCATTCATTGAATATTTCCTTGTCAAATTGCTCCTTCCAAAGTGTAACATCTTACACTTTTCAGGGTTAAATTCCATCTGCCACTTTTCTGCCCATTTGACCGTCCCGTTTATATCTTCCTGTATCCAAGACTCTCAGCCTCACTGTTAACCACCCGGCCAATCTTTGTGTCATCTGCAAACTTACTGATCCTATCCCCCCTACGAAGATCCTATGGAGACATGGATGAGGGTTTCAGCAGCAGATGAGCTGAGACGGGTGAAGTTGAGCGATGTCACTGAGGTGGAAATAGACCATCTTAGTGATGTCATGCATGTGAGGTCGGAAGCTCATTAGGTGTTAAATGTGAGCCCCAGGTTGTGAAGAGACTGGTTTAAAGTCAGACTGTTACCAGGGAGAGGGATGGAGTCGCTAGTTAGAGAATAGAGTTTAGAGTGGGGGCTGAAAACAATGGCTTCAGTATTCCCAATATTTAATTGAAGGAAATTTCTGCTCATCCAGTACTGGATGTTGGATAAGCAGTTGGATATTTTAGCAACAGTGGAGTGAGGTGGGGATGAGGTGAAATTGGGGGTCTTCAGGGTACAAGTGAAAACTAATGCTGTGTCTTTGGAAGATGTCACAAAGGGGCAGCGTGTAGATGATAAATGGGAGGGGCCAAGGATTGATCCTTGAGGGACGCCAGAGGTAACGGTGCTGGAACAGGAAGAGAAGCCATTGCAAGTGATTCTCTGACTAGGATTAGGTAGGAAAGAATGGAATCACGTGAAAGATGGGCTGGTGGGACGCAAGGGGCATGGCAGAGGCAGCTGATTGGATTGTCTCAATCTTAGTGACAAAGACGTCCATGAGCTCCACACACTTGTTGGAGGCGACAGGGGAGAGGGGTTTAAGAAAATGGTCTGCAGTGGAGAAAAGAAGCTGGGGTTATCTTTACATTCCAGGATGATCCTGGAATAGTGAGCAGTTCTAGTAGATGGGAGTAGGAGCCGGGAGTGTTTGAAGTGGTGCAGCCAGAACTGGCAGTGGATGGATAAACCAGTTCTCCACCATATCCTTTCAAGTCTGCGTCACTTGGATTAAGTGAGTGGAGATGAGGCCGTAGCAGGGGGAAATGTCAGGGTGAGAGAGAGTAATGGTTTTATTGGGAATGAGGATATCAACGGTGGGGGTGAGGTTGAGGAAAGCAGTTGCTGCAGAAATGTTGTGGTGATCGGAGGGCCAGAGACAGATAGTTGGGATTTTGAAAGTGCTGTTGGGGAATTGGGGAATATGTTTTTCCTGGGATGTATTAAGAAGGGGGTAAGGTTGGTTTTGTGAGGGCCAGCACAAGTTTCTAGAGTCAAAAGCAAATAACTTTATTTACAATTATATATACACAGCGGCAGTAGTACTTCACCACTGCTTCACTACTCTAGCTGGTACCACACGAGCCAGCTGTATTTATGCAGGTGAAACTGCTAATGATTTCCCCACCCCCCTCATTGGGGGAGCTCATACTCCCTAAAAGCCTAAAACAGATTATGGGATACCCAGCCCTCAGTTATCCCTCAGTTAATTTCTGTTCTATTTAGTTGATTGGCCCTATAATACATTGTGGGATACCCAATAGTCCCCAGCCAATAGTATTGAGGCAGGTTATAACTGTTGGGGTGTGGAAGGGGGATGTGGGTGGGGAGTGATGCAAGGAAGTGATCAGAGATGGTCTTATCTGTGATTGAAACTATGGGGGGAGTGAGACCACGTGAGATGGTAAGGTCAAGGTAGTAACCATGAGTATGGGTTGGGAAGTTTACATGGAGGGAGAGATTTAGGGAGGTTAAGAGGGCAGTGAGCTCAGAGGAGAGAAAACACTAGTTGCAAGCTTGTTTGGTGCAGAGGCTGAGGAAGGAAAACACTGAAGCAATCTCGGTGAAATGTTTTATTGTACCTTCGAGGGCGGTACAAAAGAATGATTTTAAAAAGACGTACAGAGGTGCAACAAGTGTTTCGCTCAAAGTCTTAAAGGATAAGTAGTTTCCTGGAAGATGTAGTCTGGCAGTTGTCCAATAGGTTCACGGTCACCATTACTAGGACTAGTTTATTTATTTCAGATTCATTAATTAATTGAATTTAAATTTGTTCCTCAGGAACATTGGTCCCAGCCTCTGAATTACGACTACAGTATCATTACCACTATGCCATCTTTCTGACATGAGCCAATTTAGATATGACTTTCTATTCCGTCAGCTGAGTAATTCATTAGTATGGTGAATAGATGAAGTCTCAACACACATCCTTGCAGGGCACCGCCAGCCACATTGTCAACTAAGGTGTCCACCTATTATCTCTATTCGCTCTTCCCTGCTGCTCAGCCAATTTCCAAACCCTGTTGTTAATTTACCTTCAATTGCATGAATTTCAAGTTTCACTGACTGTCTCGTATCAAGAATATAATCAAATTCCATGTGAATAACATCTACAGATATCCTCCTTTCAAGTACTTTAGTCACCTCTTTAAAATACTCACTCAGGTTAATATGGCCTTACAAATCCATTTTGGCTCGCCCTGGTGCATTGGAAATTCTCAGTGTATTCCATCACCGTATCCTTAATTAGAGACTCTCGTGTAATTTCTATCATTGAATCCTTACAGTGCAGAAGGAGGCCATTCGGCCCATCAAGTCTGCATCAACACTCCAAACGAGTACTCCACCCAGGTCCACTCCCCCACCGTATTCCTGTAACCCCACCTAACCTTTGGATTCTAAGGGACAATTTAGCATGCCAATACACCTAACCTGCACGTTTTTGAACTGGGGGATACGATCCCGAACCAGACCCCAATAGTGGTTAGGATATTGGACAGAATCTCCAATATTTTGTTTTAATTTTGTAAGACTGAGGAAAGGATATCTCGCTCGAGGAGTGATTTTAAGCAAAGTAGGGGCATGGTATATTAAAGCAAACTTTATTACTACTGCAGTATTAAAATATCTTTAATATCACATGAGAAAATAGCTTACAATCATCCCTTTAGCATGCTAATCAATATAGGGATACTAAAATCTTTAACTGCTATTTTTACTTCCACTCAAACAACAGAACCATCTCAGATCCTAATCCAGTAAATACATTTCGCAGTCAGGAATACTTGCTATACAGAGGTGTCTGGATACTCCTCTTTGAGAAAGAGTGATATTTTGACTGCTTTTACATAGATCCATAGAACATACTTCCAGTGCAGAAGGAGGTCATTTGGCCCATCGAGTCTGCACCGACCCACTTAAGCCCTCACTTTCACCCTATCCCCATAGCCCAATAACCCCTCTTAACCTTTTTGGACACTAAGGGCAATTTAGCATGGCCAATCCACCTAACCTGCACGTCTTTGGACTGTGGGAGGAAACCGGAGCACTCTGAGGAAACCCACACAGACACGGAGAGAAAGTGCAGGCTCCGCACAGAGATTGACCCAACAGGGAATCGAACCTTGGACCCTGGCGCTGTGAAGCCACAGTGCTAGCCACATGTGCTACCGTGCTGCCCTTTTGTAAGGGTCTTTCCTGTTTATTCCCTTTTCCCCCTTTTATTTTACTGTTGCATTTTTGATTCATGGATGATTAATGGACCTATGTCTTTAATACAAGGGGCCTGTGCTTTTATTTCAAGCAGAGGAGTTCAGCAGCAGGAGAGGTCGCTGTGCTAGCATGTGCTGGTTCAAACTAGAGTTATAGACTGATCAACACCAATGACAGAGATTGGCTGGCATTTGGTTTGTTTGATTTGGCTGGTGTCAATGAATTGGCCCAATAGGCGGTGCTCTGCCTAGTAGCGGAATGTGATTGAATCTTATCCCACTGAAATGGTTCAGAGATCTAAAGAGCTTTCAGTTTTGATTCTGGCAGCACGATGAAGAGATTTAATTAACTCTCTCCAATAAGATCCAGCTAATTCTCTCCAGTAGGCCACTGTGAGTCCAGACTATCTCTTCTCCAGAAAGCCTGCACCCTGTTCTCTTGAGACTGTAGAGGCCTGAAGTAAAATCCAATCACCAACATTTGATGTGAAATAGTGTCTCTACAGAAATATCGAGGCTGAATGCGAACCTCGAGCTGAACCTCCAGAAAGCCTCCTGCCTGTTTGTGCTGCATTTTGTTAAACTACAAAGACCCTGAATGAATGATCCTACAAAGAAGATCTTCACTGGCCGTAAACCAGAGACTTTAATCAGCAAGCCTGCTGAAAAGAGAGTGTGCTAAAGAGCTATCATCTGAAGCAAAGACTCCTATCTTTTGACCATAATTCTTATTATTTTTTCTTATCCCTTTCCACCCCTTTGTGTTTGTCTGTCTTGTGTGTGTGATTAGACGATGGGCCAGTTAAAACTGTTAGTAGGTATTAGCTTGTCGTTACCCAGTTGTATTTACTGCATGTTTCCTGATAGCCATTGTTGTAATTAAACAGTAATTGAGTTTAAGCTTACAAACCTAGTGACTGTAATTATTGGGCAGTCAAGGGTCAAAGACATTGGGTATTTTAATAAGAATTCTTGGTTAATTCACTTGTGTTGTGATTCCGCAGTAGATAGGCTGGAATAGACCATGCACTAGCCCAGGGTGTCGTAACACTTTCAAGAAAGTCACCTGACCCTGTCAGAGCAATACAGAAACTCTGATTCTATTTCTTTAGAAGCTGCTTATCAGCTTGTTTCAGCCTGCCACACAACTTAATATTCAACTGTTTGAAAAGAAACTGCTAGTCTGTCTGCAGACAGGTCTTTAACTGAACTGTATCGAGAGCAGATGCTTAACTTGTGTTCACATCCCAATCTAAAACCAAGTTGAAACTCCCAACATCTGACTGCTTCAGCCCTTGGCTCCTCCCATTAGCTACATATCTTACTAAGCTGAAGCACAATGTGTCCAACTGTCTACTGTCCTGGGAACCCTCGAAACCCAAATAAAAATCCTTTAGCCCAAGCTTAATGAAACTTTAATTGTACCCCTTGCACCTGAAAAGCCAAACTGTCTTGCAAACCATGATTTTAAAAACGTTACTGCAGGTGCCATACACACACTAACCCAGGTTTTTAACCCTTACTGCACCAAATACCGATAATACAATATATCTGAAATTCTTACATTAATCACAGAGAAAACCAGAGCACCCGGAGGACCCACCCAGACACCGAGGGGGGGGGGAGACCCGGACCCGCAAACTCCACACAGACAGCCGTCCAAGGCCGGAATCGAACCTGTGTCACTGGCACTGTGACGTGGCAGTGCTAACTACTGTGCAGCCCTGGCCTATAACTCCCTAGTTTCTGATTCTCTCTATTCTCAAATAGCATGATGTGACGTTCTGTTTTAGCGATGGGGGTTGAGAGGTAAATGTTAGCCAGGGTACCAGGGAAGATACTCCATACTCTTTGAATAGTCCACCTGAGAAGTGAGCTGGGTTTCCATTTAATGTCTCAGGGCAGCACATCCTCAGTACTGCACTGTAGTGTCAGCCTGGATTATGGAGTTCTGCTGTGTTTGAACCCATGACCTTCAGACTCGGAGGCGGGCATGCTATCAAGTGAGCCAAGGCTGAAGACTTTGCATCTTAATGATTTTCCATGTTAGTGCACTCAGCAGTAGTATGATATTACAGTGTGTTTTCCTTTTGCAGACAACCTTGGCATAGTGCCTCAAATTGTACTCCTACGGAGTAGCGAACAGGCACAGCTTATAAAATAGCAATGTAAACTGAGAATTTTCAGTAACTTGTGAGAATAGAGCCCAGTAAAGCAGCATAATGACAGTGGAAATCAAGAGTTTTAGGTGCAAGAGTCGTCATCTTCTAACTGGATAGTTTGGTGTGTATATGGTGATTGTCTTTTCAAATATTGTGTCTAAGGATTGCACCTACATCTTGTTGGCGTGCGACCTGAATTTAATTCGCTCATTCGTCATTACAAATAAATGTATTTACTATGGCTCCTTAAAAAATAGTTTAGCAAGCAATCTGTAAACTAATCCACCTCAGGAGGGCAGTGCTGTCCAGATTTAATGGGATTTGACGATCATTTGCAGCTCAGCTACAGATTCCTGAATCCAATTGCATCTTGGGAGGCAAACCTGTTCCCACATTTCAGCAAAGGCTTGGAGGGACAGCAGGGAATAAAAACTATTCATGGTTGGCTTTTATAAATTTAATAACTAGTTTGTGTCTCATTGCTCAATAAATTATAAATTTTGTATTTCTTCCTGAAGCCATGTCTGCGTTTCCGTTGTACTCTTTTTTTCCTTTCTTTGTGTATTCCTGATTCTCAACACCACACCCCCCTCCTTTTGAGCCTCTTGACCGCTCACCATTTCAGTGTTGTCCCTGTCTGATCTGTTTGTGCATGTCTCTCTTTCTCACTATTTTTTTTAACCTATTCTTGTACAAGCCAGTGCTTCAACCTGCCTTCTTATTCCTGTTCTTCCTACAAAGTGTCTGAACTATAACTGTTATTGTTTTCTGTTGTTTGATCGTAAATCTTTCTGCATGTTTTTATTGTCTGTATGTGCACCTATCTGTAGGCTTTGTGCAGTACGTATGGTACTGTATGATTCACACTGTTCATGCGTTCCTGTTTTGTACTGTTTGTGTTGCTGTGGATTTTGCACTGTGTATGTTTATTGTGGATTTCGCAATGTGCATGTAACGTTGTACGTTTCATACTGCATGAGTTACTGTATGTATTGCACTGTGCATGTGTTTTGTGTTTTGCACAGTGCACGTGTTAGGGTGCAATTCACACTATGCATGTGCTACCAAACATTTTGCACTGTGCTTGCTTACTGTATGTTTTGTACTGTGCATGCATTAATGTGTGTTTTGCATTGCATGTGCATTTGTGTTTTACACGTACGTTATTCACGATGCACGCATTATCGTATGTTTCTCACTATGCATGTGTCGCCGTGCATGCATCACCCTGCGTTTCTCACTGCATCCGGTCTGTGCGTCTCTCACTGTGTATCTGTTCTGTGTGTTTCTCACTGTATCCGTTCTGTGTTTCTCTCACTGTACCTGTTCTGTGTGTTTCTCACTGTATCCGTTCTGTGATTCTCACTGTGTATCCATTCTGGGTGTTTCTCACTATGTATCCATTCTGGGTGTTTCTCACTGTGTATCCGTTCTGGGTGTTTCTCACTGTGTATCTGTTCTGTGTATTTCTCACTGCATCTGTTCTGTGTTTTACACTGCGTCCGTTCTGTGTTTCTCACTGTGCATCCGTTCTGTGTTTCTCACTGTGCATCCGTTCTGTGTTTCTCACTGTGCATCCGTTCTGTGTTTCTCACTGTGCATCCGTTCTGTGTTTCTCACTGTGCATCCGTTTTGTGTTTCTCACTGTGCATCCGTTCTGTGTTTCTCACTGTGCATCCGTTCTGTGTTTCTCACTGTGCATCCGTTCTGTGTTTCTCACTGTGCATCCATCCTGTGTTTCTCACTGTGCATCGATCCTGTGTTTCTCACTGTGCATCGGTTCTGTGTTTCTCACTGTGCATCCGTTCTGTGTTTCTCACTGTGCGTTCATGCTGTGTGTTTCTCACTGTGCATTTCTTACTGTGCGTTCATGCTGTGTGTTTCTCACTCTGCATCTGTTCTGTGTTTCTCACTGTGTATCCGTTCTGTGTGTTTCTCACTGTGTATCCGTTCTTTGTGTTTCTCACTGTGCATCCGTTTTGTGTTACACATTGTGCGTTCATGCTGTGTTTCTCATTGTGCATCCATTCTATGTTTCTCATTGTGCATCTATTCTGTGTGTTTCACACTGTGCATCTGTTCTTTGTGTTTCTCATTGTGCACCATTTTGTGTGTTTCTCACTGTGCATCCGTTCTTTGTGTTTCTCACTGTGCATGCATTAAGATTGCATCTGTTATCTATTAGAGTCCTTCTTGATTATTCCCTTCTTTCCCCCTCTCTTTTATTTATGCCATTTCACTTTTGATCCATGGATTATTTATATCCTTAAGGCAGCCTGCCATTTTATTTCAAGTGGCCTGTCCCTTTAATTCAGACAGAAGGCTGCGCTGTTTTAGACTGGTGATTGCCAACTGGCCGGCATCAGGGATGACACGGTTTGATTTATTTGGCTGATGGCCATTGAACTGGCCCAAAAGGCCGTGGTCTGCACGGTAATCGGCGGTGATTGGATATTATTGCACTCTTTTTTCAGAGCCATGAGGTTCCATTTTTGCTTTCACTTTTGATTTTGGCAGCACAGAGGGAAAAGATCCAGTTAGTTTCTCTCCAGAAAGTTGATGCTGAGCCTCTTCAAAATAGATCCAGCTAAACTTCTCTCTAATAAGCCAGTGAGAACAAATAAAGAACAAAGATATTGAGGAAGAGTACAACGCCCCTGGATGTTGCACGTAATGCGTTGTTACATTGGAATGAACAGATAGCCAAAAGTTTGGTAGATCACAATTTATTATTCATTTTTAATGCGCTACGGTTCAATTACTGCTCTTAATATTCTCTTACTCTCTGTCCTTTTTGAATTGGTACTCTCCCATTGTAAATAGTAATTCACTTTTTTACAAAAATATATTTTATTCAAATTTTTCGGCCAAGCAAAACAATACAAAGGTTTTCCTTTTTACAACAATAAAACAATATAAATAACAGTGACCGTTTTAACAAATAAATAAATAATATATAAACTAAATGGCAACTGCCGGAACAAAAATAATAACTCTCCAGAGATAAAATCAAACAATCCAATATACATAACCTAGCACAAATATCTATACAAAAACACCCCTGAGGACCCACCCGAGCCCCCCCTCCCCCCTGGGTTGCTGCTGTTACCTTCCCATTTCCTTTATCGTTCTGCGAGGTAGTCAATGAATGGTTGCCACCGCCTGGTGAACCCTTGAGCCGAACCCCTTAGTGCGAACTTTATCCGTTCTAATTTTATAAACCCTGCCATGTCATTTATCCAGGTCTCCACACCCGGGGGTTTGGCTTCCTTCCACATAAGCAATATCCTTCGCCGGGCTACTAGGGACGCAAAGGCCAAGACATCAGCCTCTTTCGCCTCCTGCACTCCCGGCTCTTCTGCAACCCCGAATATAGCCAACCCCCAGCCTGGCTCGAACCGGACCCCCACCACCTTCGAAAGCACCTTTGCCACCCCCACCCAGAACCCCTGCAGTGCCGAAACAGACCAAAACATGTGGGTGTGGTTTGCTGGGCTTCTCGAGCATCTCCCACACCTATCCTCTACCCCGAAAAATTTACTGAGCCTTGCTCTGGTCATATGCGCCCTGTGTAAAACCTTGAATTGTATCAGGCTTAGCCTGGTGCACGAGGACGATGAGTTTACCCTACGTAGGGCATCAGCCCACAGCCCCTCCTCAATCTCTTCCCCCAGCTCTTCTTCCCATTTCCCCTTCAGCTCATCCACCATGATCTCCCCCTCGTCCCTCATTTCCCTGTATATATCTGACACCCTACCATCCCCCACCCATGTCCCTGAGATCACTCTATCTTGAATCTCCTGCGTCGGGAGCTGCGGGAATTCCCTCACCTGTTGCCTTGCAAAAACCCTCAGTTGCATGTATCGAAATGCATTCCCTTGGGGCAACCCATATGTTTCCGTCAGCGCTCCCAGACTCGCAAACGTCCCGTCTACGAACAGATCTCTCAGTTGCACAACCCCAGCTCTCTGCCATGCACCAAACCCCCCATCTATTCTCCCCGGGACAAACCTATGATTATTTCTTATCGGGGACCGCACCGAGGCTCCCGTCCTTCCCCTATGTCGTCTCCACTGCCCCCAAATTTTTAGCGTTGCCACCACCACTGGACTTGTGGTGTATTTCTTCGGGGAGAACGGCAACGGCGCCGTCACCAGTGCTTGTAGGCTGGTTCCTTTGCAGGACGCCATCTCCAATCTCTTCCACGCCGCTTCCTCCCCTTCTCCCATCCACTTACACACCATTGAGATATTGGCGGCCCAGTAGTATTCACTTAGGCTCGGTAGTGCCAGCCCCCCCCCATATCCCTGCTACGCTGCAAGAACCCCCTCCTCACTCTCGGGGTCTTCCCGGCCCACACAAAACTCATGACACTTTTCTCAATTTTTTGGGAAAAAGCCTTCGTGACCATCATCGGAAGGCACTGAAACACAAAAAGGAATCTCGGGAGGACTACCATTTTGACCGCCTGCACCCTACCCACCAGTGACAGGGGCACCATGTCCCATCTCTTAAAATCCTCCTCCATCTGTTCCACCAATCTTGTTAAATTAAGCCGTTCCGGGTGCGGCGATGACCAGCTGAGTCGCACGTTTCGGCAGCTCCCTGTGAAACGGACTTTTGGGCTCTTGATAGGAGCCCCAACGGCAATTTTAACGGCTAAAAACACCGTGCGGTAAACCAGGAGGGTGTTCCCCCTGGACACGGATGGAAAAAGGAGAGGAAAGTGGCCGGATTGCAGCGGATCCTTTGGAACAACAGCAAGGAAGGCAAGCAAAAACCAAGATGGCGTCGGAAGGTGGCAGTTTCATATGGGGCCCTGAACAACAAGAGTTCTTGAAATGCTGCGTGGAGGAGATAAAAAAGGAAATGAAGAAAGAGTTGTTGGCCCCGATACTACAGGCGCTCGAAGGGCTAAAGGAGGAACAAAAGACCCAGGAGCAGGAGCTTCGGGTCGTGAAGGCGAAAGCAGCCGAGAATGAGAACGATATACAGGGCCTGGTGGTGAAGTCGGAGATACAGGAGGCACACCAGAAACGATGTGTGGAGAGATTGGAGGCACTGGAAAACAACGCAAGGAGGAACAACCTGAGGATTCTTGGCCTTCCTGAAGGTGTGGAGGGGGCGGACGTCGGGGCATATGTTAGCACGATGCTGCATTCGTTAATGGGAGCGGAGGCCCCGACGGGTCCGTTGGAGGTGGAGGGAGCGTACCGAGTTATGGTGCGAGGATCGAGAGCAGGAGAAACTCCCAGAGCCATAGTGGTGAGATTCCTCCGTTTCAAGGATAGAGAAATGGTCCTTAGATGGGCGAAGAAAACTCGGTGCAGTAAATGGGAGAACGCGGTGATCCGCGTTTATCAAGACTGGAGTGCGGAGGTGGCGAGAAGGAGGGCGAGCTTTAATCGGGCCAAGGCGGTACTTCACAAAAGGAAGATAAAATTTGGAATGCTGCAACCGGCAAGACTGTGGGTCACATATCAAGGGAGGCACCACTACTTTGAGACGGAGGATGAAGCGTGGACTTTCATTGTAGAAGAAAAACTGGAATGAGTGGATTATGAAAAAGAACGTTTGGACAAAGTGGTGGGGCGAATGGGGGGGGCGAAGAGGGGTTTTATGTTCTAATCCTGCGGTATGGTAACTTTTCTTTCTCCCACAGGTGGTGATGGGGGAGGTGGGGAGGGAGAGGAGATGGGGCGTTGGCCATGGGAGGCGGGGCTGAGGGAGAGGCGCGGGCTTGGTTCCCGCGCTATGATAATTATGGCGGGAATAGAGAAGCAGGAAGGAGGGGGCGTCGCACGTTGCGAGCCGTGGTCACGGGGGGAAGCCGAGGTCAGCCAGAGTTTGCTGACTTCTGGGAGCAACATGGGGGGAGTAATTACGCTAGCGGGGGGTCTAGCGGGGGGGGTGGGAGGGGGGAATTACTGGGTTGCTGCTGCTGGGGAAAGGGGGGAGTGGGTACGGGAGAGGATGGGCGGGGGGGCACCGCCTGGGGGAGATACAGCTGCGTGGGAACTGGGTGAGAAGCTGGAAAAAGATGATGGCTAACCGGCAAGGGGGGGGGGGGGGGGGGGGGGGGGGCGGGAAGCCCCCCAACTCGGCTGATCACGTGGAACGTGAGAGGGCTCAACGGGCCGATAAAGAGGGCACGAGTACTCGCACACCTTAAGAAACTTAAAGCAGATGTGGTTATGTTACAGGAAACGCACCTGAAACTGATAGACCAGGTTAGGCTGCGTAAAGGATGGGTGGGGCAGGTGTTCCATTCGGGGCTGGATGCGAAAAACAGGGGGGTGGCTATATTAGTGGGGAAGCGGGTAATGTTCGAGGCAAAGACTATAGTGGTGGATAACGGGGGCAGATACGTGATGGTGAGTGGCAAATTACAGGGAGAGATGGTGGTTTTGGTAAACGTGTATGCCCCGAACTGGGATGATGCCAACTTTATGAGGCGAATGCTAGGACGCATCCCGGACCTAGAGACGGGAAAGCTGATAATGGGGGGAGACTTTAACACGGTGTTGGAACCAAGGCTGGATAGGTCGAAGTCCAGGACTGGTAGGAGGCCGGCAGCAGCCAAGGTGCTTAAGGATTTTATGGAGCAGATGGGAGGTGTGGACCCGTGGAGATTCAGTAGACCTAGGAGTAAGGAGTTCTCGTTTTTCTCCGATGTCCATAAAGTCTATTCGCGCATAGACTTTTTTGTGTTGGGTAGGGCATTGATCCCGAAGGTGAGGGGAACGGAATATACGGCTATAGCCATTTCGGATCATGCCCCACACTGGGTAGACTTGGAGATAGGGGAGGAAACAGGAGGGCGCCCACCCTGGAGAATGGACATGGGACTAATGGCGGATGAGGGGGTGTGCCTAAGGGTGAGGGGATGTATTGAAAAGTACTTGGAACTCAATGACAATGGGGAGGTTCAGGTGGGAGTGGTCTGGGAGGCGTTGAAGGCGGTGGTTAGGGGGGAGCTGATATCAATAAGGGCACATAAAGGGAAGCAGGAGAGTAAGGAACGGGAGCGGTTGCTGCAAGAACTTTTGAGGGTGGACAGACAATATGCGGAAGCACCGGAGGAGGGACTGTACAGGGAAAGGCAAAGGCTGCATGTGGAATTTGACTTGCTGACTACAGGCACTGCAGAGGCACAATGGAGGAAGGCGCAGGGTGTACAGTATGAATATGGGGAGAAGGCGAGCAGATTGCTGGCACACCAATTGAGGAAAAGGGGAGCAGCGAGGGAAATAGGGGGAGTGAGGGATGAGGAAGGAGAGATGGAGCGGGGGGCGGAGAGAGTGAATGAAGTGTTCAAGACATTTTATAAAAAATTGTATGAAGCTCAACCCCCGGATGGGAGGGAGAGAATGATGGATTTTTTGGATCGGCTGGAAATTCCCAAGGTGGAAGAGCAGGAAAGGGTGGGACTGGGAGCACAGATCACGGTAGAAGAAGTGGTGAAAGGAATTAGGAACATGCAGACGGGAAAGGCCCCGGGACCGGACGGATTCCCAGTTGAATTTTACAGAAAGTATTTGGACTTGCTCGCCCCGGTACTGACGAGGACCTTTAACGAGGCAAAGGAAAGGGGACAACTGCCCCCGACTATGTCTGAAGCAACGATATCGCTTCTCTTAAAGAAGGAAAAGGATCCGCTACAATGCGGGTCCTACAGACCAATTTCCCTCCTAAATGTGGATGCCAAGGTCCTGGCCAAGGTAATGGCAATGAGAATAGAGGAATGTGTCCCGGGGGTGGTTCACGAGGACCAAACTGGGTTTGTGAAGGGGAGACAGCTGAACACGAATATACGGAGGCTATTAGGGGTAATGATGATGGCCCCACCAGAGGGTGAAACGGAGATAGTAGTGGCGATGGATGCCGAGAAAGCATTTGATAGAGTGGAATGGGATTATCTGTGGGAGGTGTTGAGGAGATTTGGTTTTGGAGAGGGGTATGTTAGATGGGTGCAGCTTTTGTATAGGGCCCCAGTGGCGAGTGTGGTCACGAATGGACGGGGATCGGCATATTTTCGGCTCCATAGAGGGACAAGGCAGGGATGTCCTCTGTCCCTATTACTGTTTGCACTGGCGATTGAGCCCCTGACGATAGCGCTGAGAGGTTCCAAGAGATGGAGGGGAATACTTAGGGGAGGAGAAGAACACCGGGTATCTTTATATGCGGATGATCTGCTACTATATGTGGCGGATCCGGCGGAGGGGATGCCAGAAATAATGCGGATACTTGGGGAGTTTGGGGATTTTTCAGGGTATAAATTGAACATGGGGAAGAGTGAGCTGTTTGTGGTGCATCCAGGGGAGCAGAGTAGAGAAATAGAAGACCTACCGTTGAGGAAGGTAACAAGAGACTTTCGTTACCTGGGGATCCAGATAGCTAAGAATTGGGGCACATTGCACAGGCTAAATTTAACGCGGTTGGTGGAACAGATGGAGGAAGATTTCAAGAGATGGGATATGGTAGCACTGTCAATGGCAGGGAGGGTGCAGGCAGTTAAGATGGTGGTCCTCCCGAGATTCCTCTTTGTGTTTCAGTGCCTCCCGGTGGTGATCACGAAGGCTTTTTTTAACAGGATAGAAAAGAGCATCATGGGTTTTGTTTGGGCCGGGAAGACTCCGAGAGTGAGGAAGGGATTCTTACAGCGTAGTAGGGATAGGGGGGTGCTGGCATTACCGAGCCTAAGTGAGTATTATTGGGCCGCTAATATTTCAATGGTGAGTAAGTGGATGGGAGAGGAGGAGGGAGCGGCGTGGAAGAGATTAGAGAGGGCGTCCTGTCGGGGGACCAGCCTGCAGGCTATGGTGACAGCCCCATTGCCGTTCTCACTGAGGAACTACACCACGAGCCCGGTGGTGGTAGCTACACTGAAGATTTGGGGACAGTGGAGACGACATAGGGGAAAGACCGGAGCATTGGGGGGGTCCCCGATAAGAAACAACCATAGGTTTGCCCCGGGGTGAATGGATGGGGGATATGGAATGTGGCAAAGAGCAGGAATAACGCAACTGAAAGATCTATTTGTGGACGGGAAGTTCGCAAGTCTGGGAGCGCTGACCGAGAAATATGGGTTGCCCCAAGGGAATGCATTCAGGTACATGCAATTGAGGGCTTTTGCGAGGCAACAGGTGAGGGAATTCCCGCAGCTCCCGACACAAGAGGTGCAGGACAGAGTCATCTCAAAGAAATGGGTGGGGGATGGTAAGGTGTCGGATATATATAGGGAAATGAGGGACGAAGGGGAGACTATGGTGGACGAACTAAAAGGGAAATGGGAAGAAGAGCTAGGGGAGGAGATCGAGGAGGGGCTGTGGGCAGATGCCCTAAACAGGGTAAACTCGTCGTCCTCGTGCGCCAGGCTAAGCCTGATTCAGTTTAAGGTATTACACAGGGCACATATGACTGGAACACGGCTCAGTAAATTTTTTGGGGTGGAGGATAGGTGTGCGAGGTGCTCGAGAAGCCCAGCGAATCATACCCATATGTTTTGGTCATGCCCGGCACTACAGGGGTTTTGGGTGGGGGTGACAAAGGCGCTTTCAAAAGTAGTAGGAGTCCGGGTCGAACCAAGCTGGGGGTTGGCTATATTTGGGGTTGCACAAGAGCCGGGAGTGCAGGAGGCGAGAGAGGCCGATGTTTTGGCCTTTGCGTCCCTAGTAGCCCGGCGCAGGATATTGCTAATGTGGAAAGAAGCCAAGCCCCTGGGGGTGGAGACCTGGATAAATGATATGGCAGGGTTCATAAAGCTAGAGCGGATTAAGTTCGTCCTAAGGGGGTCGGCTCAAGGGTTCACCAGGCGGTGGCAACCGTTCGTCGAATATCTTGCGGAAAGATAGATGGGGGAAAAAAGAAGGCAGCAGCAGCAGCCCAGGACTTGGGGGGGGTGGGGGGGGATGGGGGGTGGGTGGGGGGGGATGGGGTGGGTGGGGGGGGTATAGCCTGTGACAAGGCAGTTGCCAATTAGGGCTAGTTTTCATTTTTGTTATTTAATATTTATTTATTTGTTGTTTTTTGTTTATATAAAAAAGGTCATTATTATCTGTATTGTTATAATGTTGTGTAAAGGATGCACAATGTACTGTGTTGGTTGACCAAAAATTTTCAATAAAATATTTATTAAAAAAAAAAAAAATTAAGCCTATGTAAGGCCCCCCAACTCCTGGCTATCTGAATCCCTAAGTACCGGAAATCTCTTGTTACCTTCCTCAGCGGTAAATCCTCTATTCCCCTGCTCTGCTCCCCCGGATGCACCACAAACAACTCACTCTTCCCCATATTCAATTTGTACCCCGAAAATTCCCCAAACTCCCTGAGTGTCTGCATTATCTCAGGCATCCCCTCCACTGGGTCCGCCACATACAGCAATAAATCATCTGCATACAAAGATACCCGGTGTTCTTCTCCTCCCCTGAGTACTCCCCTCCACTTCCTGGAGCCCCTCAGTGCTATGGCCAGGGGCTCAATCGCCAATGCAAACAGTAACGGAGACAGGGGACACCCCTGCCTCGTCCCTCTATGAAGACGGAAGTAGTCAGACCTCTGCCTGTTCGTGACCACACTCGCCACCGGGGCCCTATACAGCAGCTGTACCCATCCAATAAACCCTTCTCCAAAACCAAATCTCCTCAGCACCTCCCACAGATAATCCCACTCCACTCTGTCGAATGCTTTCTCAGCGTCCATCGCCACCACTATCTCCGCCTCCCCCTCTGGTGGGGGCATCATCATTACCCCTAGCAACCTCCGTATGTTCGTGTTCAGCTGTCTCCCCTTAACGAACCCAGTTTGATCCTCGTGGACCACCCCCGGGACACAGTCCTCTATCCTCGTCGCCATCACCTTGGCCAGGAGCTTAGCATCTACATTTAAAAGGGAAATGGGCCTGTAGGACCCACACTGCAGCGGGTCTTTTTCCTTCTTTAAAAGGAGCGATATCGTCGCCTCCGACATAGTCGGGGGCAATTGCCCCCTTTCCCTGGCCTCATTAAAGGTTCTCGTCAAAAGCGGGGCCAGTAGGCCCATATATTTCCGATAAAATTCCACCGGGAATCCATCCGGTCCCGGGGCCTTCCCCGCCTGCGTGCTCCCAATCCCTTTTACCACCTCCTCCATCTCAATCTGTGCTCCCAGCCCCGCCCTCTCCTGCTCCTCCACCTTCGGGAATTCCAGCTGATCCAGGAAATGCATCATTCCCTCCTTCCCTTCCGGGGGCTGAGCCTTATATAACCCCTCATAGAATGCCTTGAACACCCCGTTCACTCTCTCCGCTCCCCGTTCCATCTCTCCCTCCTCATCTCTCACCCCACCTATCTCCCTCGCTGCTCCCCTCTTCCTCAATTGGTGGGCCAGTAGCCGACTCGCCTTCTCTCCATACCCATACTGTACACCCTGTGCCCTCCTCCACTGTGCCTCTGCCTTACCCGTGGTCAGCAGGTCAAATTCCACATGCAACCTTTGTCTTTCCCTGTACAGTCCCTCCTCCGGTGCCTCCGCATATTGCCTGTCCACCCTCAAAAGTTCTTTCAACAATCGCTCCCTTTCTTTACCCTCTTGCTTCCCTTTATGTGCCCTTATGGATATCAGTTCCCCTCTGACCACCGCCTTCAACGCCTCCCAGACCACTCCCACCTGAACCTCTCCATTGTCATTAAGCTCCAAGTACCTTTCAATACACCCCCTCACCCTTAAACATACCCCCTCATCCGCCAATAAGCCCATATCCATTCTCCAGAGTGGGTGCTGTTCTTTTTCCTCTCCTACCTCCAGGTCTACCCAATGTGGAGCGTGGTCCGAAATGGCTATGGTCGTATATTCCGTCCCTGTCACCTTCGGAATCAGTGCCCTTCCCAAGACAAAAAAGTCTATCCGTGAGTATACTTTGTGAACATGGGAGAAAAATGAGAACTCCTTACTCCTAGGCCTACTAAATCTCCAGGGGTCTACCCCTCCCATCTGCTCCATGAAGTCCTTGAGCACCCTGGCCGCTGCCGGCCTCCTCCCGGTCCTGGACCTCGACCGGTCCAGCCCTGGATCAAGCACCGTATTGAAGTCTCACCCCTTTACCAACTTTCCCGCCTCCAGCTCCGGGATACGTCCCAACATATGCCTCATAAAATTTGCATCATCCCAGTTCGGGGAGTATACGTTCACCAGAACCACCGCCTCCCCTTGCAATCTGCCACTCACCATCACATATCTACCCCCACTATCCGCCACTATGGTCTTTGCCTCAAACAGTACCCGTTTCCCCACTAAGATAGCCACCCCCCTATTCTTCGCATCTAAACCCGAATGAAGCACCTGCCCCACCGATCCTTTACGTAATCTGACCTGGTCTATCAGTTTCAGATGCGTCTCCTGCAACATAACCACATCTGCCTTTAATTTCTTTAGGTGTGCGAGTACCCGTGCCCTTTTAATCGGCCCGTTCAGCCCTCTCACGTTCCACGTGATCAGCCGGGTTGGGGGGCTCCCTTGTCGACTAGCCATCCCCTTTTTTAACCCAGCTCCTCACCCGGTTCCCACGTACCCATATATCCCCCCGACGGTGCCCTCCCGCCTCGACCACCCCATCCCATAACAGCTCCCCCTTCTCCTTAGCAGCAACCCAGTTAACCCCCCCCTCCCCCTCCGCTAGATCCCCCTCTAGCGTAGTTGCACCCCCCATGTTGCTCCCAGAAGTCAGCGAACTCTGGCTGACCTCGGCTTTCCCCCTTGTCCTCGGCCCCCACTGTGCGAGGCCCCCTCCTTCCTGCGTCCCTGTTCCCGCCTTAATTACCATAGCGCGGGAACAAAGCCCGCGTTTCCCACTCGGCCCCGCCCCTAATGGCCGGCGCCCAAAGTTCCTCATACTCCCCCCCCCCCCCCCCCCCCCACACACACACATGGGGAAGAAAGAAAAGTTACAGGATCACAAAATTAACAAATTGAAAAATCTTCCCCCCCCCCCCTTCCCCTTCTCCTTCCTCGCCCCACATAATCACCCCACCACTTTGTCCCAAAAGCTCTTTCTCTCGCCAGACTATTCCAGCTTCTCGTCCACAATGAATGTCCACGCCTCTTCTGCCGTCTCAAAGTAGTGGTTCTTCCCTTGGTGTGTGACCCACAATCTCGCCGGTTGCAACATTCCAAACTGGACCTTCTTTTTGTGAAGCACCGCCTGAGCCCGATTGAAACTTGCCCTCCTTCTCGCCACCTCCGCACTCCAATCCTGGTATACGCGGATCACCGCGTTCTCCCACCTACAGCTCCGAGTTTTCTTCGCCCATCTGAGGACCGTCTTTCTGTCATTGTAGCGGAGAAACCTCACCACTATTGCTCGAGGTATTTCTCCAGCCTTTGGTCTTCGCGCCAGAACTCGATAAGCTCCCTCCACCTCCAAAGGGCCTGTCGGGGCCTCCGATCCCATTAGCGAGTGAAGCATCGTGCTCACATTTGTCCCAACGTCCGCCCCTTCTGCGCCTTCGGGAAGACCCAGGACTCTTAAATTCTTCCTCCTCGAATTATTCTCCAGTGCTTCCAACCTCTCCACACACCTTTTGTGCTGTGCCTCGTGCGTTTCTGCCTTCACCACCAGGCCCTGTATTTCATCTTCATTTTCAGCAGCCTTTGCCTTCACAACCCGAAGCTCCAGCTCTTGGGTCCTCTGCTCCTCCTTTAGCCCTTCAATCGCCTGTAATATCGGGGCCAATAGCTCCTCCTTCAACTCCTTCAGCTCTTCCACACAGCGACGCAGGAACTCTTGTTGCTCCGGGCCCCATAACAAACGGCCACCTTCCGACGCCATCTTGCTTTGAGCTTCCCTTCCTTGCCGCTGCTCCAGAGGATCCTCCGCAATCCGGCCGCTATCCTCTCTCTTTTCCATGCGTTTCCGGGGGGGGTTCCCTTCTGGTTTACCGCACAGTGTTTTTGTCGTTTAAATTGCCGTTGGGGCTCCTATTAAGAGCCCAAAAGTCCGTTCCAACGGGAGCTGCCGAAACATGCAACTTAGCTGGTCATCGCCGCACCCGGAAGTCCTCAGTAATTCACTTTCATGTATACCATGACAACGACTCTTTCTGGCTTTCTCTCTCTCTCGTTCTCTCTCTCCTATTTTGCTCTCTAGTTAACATTTCAGGTCCAAAAAGGTTAGAACCAGAGTCGAGTTTTAGAAGGTGAAATGGGGGAGGTGGAAAAATGACTGTCATGCCAAGTAAAGGCATGTCCTACCTTAAATACGGACTGTAATTAGTTTGGAATAAAAGATTAACGGCTGACCAAGGTGGCTGCCGGAGGTCAGGCGACTTCTGTAATTTCTGCAAAGACTCAAGTATCTCAAAACTTCTGAAAATTCCTAATTGAATAACCAAGCTTTAGAATGGATATACTGAAATGAAAAGTGGAATTTATACCTGCTATTGCTGTTGTGGTTTACCCAAGACTCAAAATCTATAGAATCCTATATCCACCACCTTCGAGCTTGATGCTTAATGGAGAGCTGCAGAAACCAGTTAACAGCAGCAGGTGTGAATAGCCACCATCCATCTTCCATTGTGTAGCAATGGCTTCAGACTTTCAAACTATTCTAGGTGGACAATGCAGTTGACTATCTTTGGATAGCTATAACCTATAATGTCAAGAACCAGAGAGAAACCCAGTTACTCGACACAGAACACCAGCTTCAGGACTTCAGTAGCAGAAAAAAGCAATGGCTCCACTTAGAATAGGACCCAGGCTGGGAACTCTACTCTGATTCTAACCTTTCCGGCCCTGAAATGTTAACTAGAGAGAGAACGAGAGAGAGAGAGAGAGGGGTGGGGAGGTTGGGGGGAGAGTGAAAGCCAGAAAGAGGAGTCGCCATGGTATACACAAAAGTTAATTACTATTTACAATGGGAGAGCACCAATTCAAAAACGACATCTATAGACTGCTACAGCTTAAATGTCTCCCAGCCTGTTTCCTATTCTAAGTCCACCTGAAACAGACACTTGACCTGGATAGAAAACCCATAAGGACCAAACTTTGTGATCTGCTAAAAAAAAGCCATCTCTTCAAGGGAATCCTGCAACAATGATATATGACTCAAGTTATTGAACTCATCTAGACTACACTTTCAGAATAAAATATCTCTTTCAACAGGACTCCATAGACTATTTTTACTGTGACGAACCAAATGTAAACTATTAAATATTCTTTTGTCTTCAACTTGTAAAATTGCATTATTACTTTGAACTCTAGGTTTCTTGAGTTTGCGAGTAAGTGAAGTAGTATTTAGATTGTTGCGGGAGTCAAACAGCTATTCGACTATAGTGTTCCTCATTCCCCAACTGACCAAACTACACTTAGTTTCAGTTCAAGAACTTTAGTCAAATTATAGCAGGGAGCTAAACATCCACCAGGTGGCCTGCCAGCTCCCAAACACTGAAAATACAGGGCAATTATACCTTTTCCTATCTTCCAATTAATTAACATACACCAATCAAAAGAGTACATTTCTTTAGGAATTATCTGTATCCATTTACAACCAATAATTAGGATTATGTAATGCATAACATATGAGTATGATTATCAAATCACAATTTGGGCAGGTATGCTTAGTATAATATCACCAAGCAGGTATTCATCTCTCTTTATCTAATAACTTCTAGACATGATTAAGAAATAAATATGCTTGGCCAGTGGTGTACCATATTTCCTTTCCATTGTCCTGTGTGTTAATGGGCACACATGAGCTGCAGCTGCATAATGATCAATTACATTTTGGTGTGTGAGCTGTGTGACTACAGCCTCCCTATATTTAATATAGCAAGGATCATTGAATGGTATCTGTAGACAGTCTGAGCTGAAACGACTGGTTCCTTATCACTAGTTTTCTTTTTTGAGTATTTAGCAGCCTGCGGCTTGTATGATTTATAATCTTTTCAAGACTTTCAGGGTGAATGCATGAATAAATAATCCTCTTTATTTGAACCCACAAAAGTTTGCTACTGGTCATTTGGCCACCCCATTTTTGAAAAATAGTGATTATGGACCTCATCTTCCTTTTTTCCCTGTCCGCCACAGAGGGCTGAAGATGGGTGACATTAAATGAAAAAGAATTAATGAGAATAATCAAAGGCATTTGAATAACTAAAGCAGCAAAGAATTGCTCTCCAGGAGGTATAATGGCAGAATAATGAAAGGCTCCCATCAAAAATCAAAAATGAGAAAAGCAAAGTTAAGATTGAAACCTGCAAAGAAAATGGTACGGCGGGAGAGGGGATGGAAAGTGCGGTTGAGCAGAGATTACAATCTGAAATTGTTGAGTAGACACCTAATGGAAAGATGCGCAGTTCATCTGGAAATGGTGACCTCCAGTGTGACAACACTGCTTCAAGTCAATGCTATCCACAATTGAACTGCACAGATTTTGTAGAAAACCTACTTTTATTCTGGGTGACTAATTCCGTTGTAAATGGATGCACAACCTTTGATTATATAGACAAATGGGGAACTAATACAAAACCAATACCTCAGTGCATCCATTTATAATAGAGTACATATCTTCAAGACAAATATTATAGTGAGCTTGTTATTTCGCAGATTGATCTGTGGCGTCATGTGGTTAATGTTGATGAATTCAATCCTATTTGTCCTTGCTTTCAAGTGGTTCATGTGAATTGTAGATCCCAATCTGGGTCCAATGCAAAAATGATGAAGTACATTGGATGTGTAATCACTATTGCAATGTAGGAAGCATGGCAGTCAGATTGCACAATGTAAGTTCTCATAAATGTAATCATGACTAGATAATGTTTTAATGATATTGGTTGTATTGTGATTTAATGGATTATGTCTTTACCATGGGAATCATGGCAGCTTGGGTTCTGGTATTTTCAGCATCAAAATCTAGTTTCTGCCTTGGTGATTCCAGCATTTTACTGACACCAATCATTTTCCTGGCCTCAACAGAGGTTAATTTTGTTCCAACTTCTGAAGAGTATTTTTGTTTTCTTTTGCAGTCAGAAGGCAAAGACCATGCAGGTATTGGTGACACAATGTATGAAGTGGTGTCCTTGCAGAAGCAGTCTGAGAGAGATGGAACCGCTCCTCCTACAACGGGCTTTATGCTGTACCATGGGAGGCAGGCCAGTGTAACCCTTTCCCCTCAGGATGATAAGGAAGAAGAAGGTATGTGACAAAGGTTTAAGAAAATACTCTGTTCTCTAAGAGAACTGTGGATAAAAACCAGTATTGTTTTTCAAGGCTTTGTTTGCCATGTATATTTTCATGTGGCTGTCCCTTGAGACTGTAGAAAATAAAGACTTATGCCCTTTCATCCAGAATAAAAACTAACTTTAAAGAAAACTGCAGTTTCATTCTGGATATCATTATTGACTTAGAATAGTGTTGGCCAATACGTTAGCCATTAGCCACACGTGGATAATTGTTTTTCTAATCGGTAAATATAGAAATAGGTATTGTTGGTTATATGAACTCAATACTTGTGTTTGCATGGTATGTGCATGCAAACTTTCACCTGTTTGTGCACTTGTTGGTAAAATGGTGAAATGGAAATTGGAGCGGTTTATTCCGTTGTGGAGTGCTTTATCTCCTCGATTAAGCTTCTTAAGTAAATGTACATGTGTGATATGCACTTACCTGTATTGTGTGTAAGGTTTCTTTCCACTGAAATTAATGCAAGCAGCTAAAATGGTGCAACCCCAGTCACGCACCTATGATTTCTGTTGGACAATGCCAATTTAAAGTTAATGACACATGCCTTCTCTTGCTGGGCGGGCTTGTAGGCACACACTACCAAATGTTTGGCGATTCTTGTAGGTTTAATAAATAGTAAGTGCATAAAAGTGCACCAAACCACAACTGCACATTTATGTGATGGCCCTGCGACCCAATAAAAAAAAAAAATTCAAGCCAAGTGTTGTTCCCAGGTGAGGAATATATGTTGCAAACAGCAGGTTGTGCAGTTTATAATAGGCGTAAACAATGACTTTGGTTCAGTATGTTCCAAGTAGGATGGCTCTGTGCTGACCCATGATTGGTACAATTCAGTGTCTCTTTCCTAGCTTTCTCTGTAGCCCTATTCATTTTAAAGGAATAGTACTGAGGTGCTACCTCTCAGAATAGGTGATATATTAATGTGTATTTATGCTATGTGCTTGGTGATTCTAAACAACTACAGATATATTTCCGCTATTCTTGATCTTTTGCATTTATGATTATCTTTACATGAATGTTCATAATAATAAAGAAGGAGGCAGTGCAGCCAATTGCCACTGAACCATTTGAAGACCAGGTACAATAAATTATGATAATGGGCACAATTCAGCGATCATGTTGTGCCTGGCACGGATCTGGGCGCACTAGGTGAATCCTAGGAGAGCCCCAAATCGGGCTCCACGGCAGACCGATCACGGGTCACCTGACTCACTCCCACTGGCGAGACCTGGATCTCACCCTCACTGGGCTTGATCCAGATCTGCATATTTAAATGAGCCATTAGGCTCATTTTGCCCGCTGAATCGTGCCCAATGTCTTTTGATTCGTAGCCTCAGAATGTAGTCCAGGAATTGTTCAGCTTTGTCGATTAACTGCATCACACTGATGGACAATTTAGTGAACATTCACACCTAAATCTTTCTTTTCTCTCTTCCTCTGCGACAGCTAAGGAACAACCCTTGATTGTGCGCCGTGTTGTAAACTCCAGTTCCTATCCAACTGATTCTTGAGCAAGTATTTGCTGCACCCATGGCCATCTTGCGTAACCGATAGCCAACACATTAAACTTTTATTTGATTTCTCTCTTTATCTTTTGGGATTGATTTTTGTTTATTTTAGTTCAAAAATCATTTGAATTGGCCTACCTTTAATAGTGCTGCCTACCTATGATATGAGACACTAATGGCGTCTCTGGGATTTGGCCGAAGTAGCTGGCTCCCCTCAAAATAAACGTATGACAGACGACTACTAAATCCCACACAATACGTAAGAAATATTGGGGGCTTGGGCAGTCGTACAAAGTGCAGCAATTGTGATGTGACTGGCTTATACTGTACCATTAAGTGCAGAATATCGTTACTGTGTGAAGCTTTTGTAATTCGCCACATAGACCCTTGTCAAAACAGTTGAGCAGCTAATTATCATAGCACTACCCATCTCATAGAGTCATAGAGCTCTGCAGCATAGAAAAGACCCTTCGCTTCTGCGTTGCTCAAAATCACCCACCTAACTATTCTAATCCCATTTTCCAGCACATGGCCCATAGCCTTGTATGCTTTGACATCACAAGTGCACATCTAAATGCTGCTTAAATGTTATGAGGGTCTGTGCCTCCACCTCCTTTCAGGCAGTGAGTTCCAGACTCCCACGACCCTCTGGGTAAAAAAGCTTTTCCTCACATCCTCTCTAAACCTCCTGCCCTTTGTCTTAAATCTATGCCCCCTGGTCATTGATCCCTCCACCAAGGGAATTGTTTCTTCCTGTCTACTCTATATGATGCCCCTCAGTCTCTCTCTCTCTCTCTCCCCCCCCCCCCCCCCATTAAGCATGGTGACAGTGTCAATTCAAATGATTTTTGTTGTTTATTTTGGTTCAAAAATCCACGTCAGTCACAGCGTGATGTGGCGTTGCCCCAGATGGAGATGGTGCAATCCCTGTGGAATTGATATTATTGTTATCCCCACAGTCACTCAGGCCATTAAACAGTGGTGGCAAGAGGGCTCGGCATCTATAAAACATTCAACTGCTCTGCTCAAGAGAAAGAGTAGGACTTCCTCTTGAGAAACATGCTTCAAATTTCAATCTATAATGAAGTAATGTGTTTTGACAGGCAGGTATGTTCTAATTTTCTCTGACTGATATTTTTATATTGGTAATTATTGACCTTGTATGCTAGGCCTGGATTGCACCCGGTAAAGAAATGTGGGATAATTTGCAGTTCAGGAGACTGCTGTATGCATTAATCTCCTTGAACACCAATTTATACTACTTCAGTGCCAACCCATCAGGCAAATTATACCTCACCAAAACATTTGTTCCATGCATACATGCGACCCACCCCCACATTATATGATTGAAGCCATTGATCCTAAGCATGTTCCTGGTATTCTATCACAATATCTTGATGTATATGAAATATTGTCTGCACAGCTCTTTATCCACCACTCTGCTCACTGTAACATATTCCATTTCTCTTTCCAACAAACTGTCATGTGAATTCACCACTGAAAGATTGGGGAGTAACATGGTCTAACTTCATCACCAGTATGACCACTGCAGCAGATCCTGGATCTATATTAAAAGCCATCCCAATCGCAGCAGAACTGTTGCACCAAACTGAGTAAACTTAACTTGTTCCTAATTGCCAAAGTAATCAGAAATTAAGATAGACACAGAGTTATCGTGCATTACTTCATATTTGACACTAACTCTGATAATTATCACGAGATTAAACTTTGAGGGTTACGAACAGTTCCTTCTTGGGTATTACTTGGCCTTCTTGGCTGGTTTAGCACAGTGGGCTAAACAGTTGGCTTGTAATGCAGAACAAGGCAGCAGCGCGGGTTCAATTCCCGTACCAGCCTCCCGAACAGGCGTCGGAATGTGGCGATGAGAGGCTTTTCACAGTAACTTCATTGAAGCCCACTTGTGAAAATAAGCGATTATTATAATATTATTATTATTACAGGAAGGCTATAAGCAGCTATAAAAGTCATCAAAAAGGCAAGGGATATTGGCCTTTATCTCAGGGGTTGAAATGCAAAGGGGATCATTTATGATTCAACTCTGTATAACTTGGGTCAAACTGCATATGGAGTTCAATGTTCAGTTTTGGGCACCTCACCTCAGAAAGAATATACTGAATTGGTCTTGAAACAGGTACAATGGAGATTCACCAGTGTTTAAGGAGTTCAGTTATGAGGCGAGATTACATAAACTTGTATTCCGTGAGTTTAGGGTGATATGATCTAGGTGTTTAAAGTGAGAAAGGGATTTGATAGGGTAGATGCGCAAGCTGTTTTCTCAGATGCAGGACCAGAGCTATCAACTTCAGGTGAAGTCAGGAAACACAATTTCACATGTACTTAAGCAAATCTGGAACTCCCCAGCCCAACCAAATTGGGTTTGGATGGTGGGATCAGTCAAACCTTTTTATAGGAACAGAGTCACGTTTAAAATCCAAGACGTGTTTAACTTCACAATTTGTATTTGCCATATTACAAGCGAGCTTCCAGCATTTTGACTAAAGTCTGTGATGTGAGCACAAGCTATAAAACCTTTGCCTTTGCAGTAGATTGGTTGTGGTAATATTTTGCCTTGCTACAGGATGCTTGGCGATACCTGTAGTTTGTCACTGCCATCTCCAGTCAGTCATTGTTCATAACTTTCTGTGCATAAGTTATTTCTGTATTAATTTAACTAGCCAGTGCCATTCAGTTTCTAAGCTATATTTTTTTAAATTTTGTAAATCTCCCAACTTCCAATCTTCATTGTTTTTTTGTGTCTTTTATAGAGTAAAACCTTTATTGCCTGTCAAGGATTATTGGTACTCTTCGAGAAGGGAACTTGGGAGTTCTCCTTGTGTCATACTCATTATTTATTCTACAACCAATATCACTGAAAATATCACTGGCTGTTAGCTCCTGTAGAACTCACTGTGCACAATTGGCTGCTGCATTTCCCTATATTACAACAGTGACTACTTTTCTAAAGTGCATCATTGGCTGCAAAACTCCTTTAGGATGTCTTGAGGTTGTAAAAGGTGTTCCAGCAATGTAAGATCTTTCATTTCTTCCATCCTTCCAAAACCCTTTCAAAATCATTCTGATTGTTGTGAGCACCTTAATTGTTCGAAACTATCACCAAGGAAAAGCCATTTGAATGGACACATCCATTATTGACCAACCAAGACCAATTTCCTCTTTGATCGTTCTTTGAAGTGTCTTTCAACTGGACGGGTGTGTGTTATAAAGCATTATTGTTCCATTCAACCAAGCAATTTACAAGCAATAGCAGTTTTTCTTGCCATTACTCATCCTCCTTGAATATACTTGGGAAATGCAGTGCATAATCATTTACATGGAAATTCAAATAACAAGAACGCGTTGCTTCTGCTGCAGGCTAGAGTATGCTGTGCCTAAACCACAGTGTATTTTAACCCGTATACGGTGGACAAATGACTACAAGTCTGTTTCATAGAATAATTCACTATTTATTTACTATCACACGATTGTTAATGTTACTCAATCACACACACATACAACATAAGTTAAATTACAAAGGAAGTTTGCACAAGACCTTAACTTAACATCAAGTGACTGGCAAAGTACCAGGCAGATAAGGCCTTTATCTATGGCCCGCAGTCTTGCAGTTCTCAATGGTTGGATGTTGGTCTTCCTCGTTCTTAGCTCTGGTCTTTCTTCTTCTGGTGTTATGGATGGTCGTCTTCTCCGGCCAGTGAAGGGTCGCCGTTGTTGGTTGTTGCTGTACAGAGCGATCGAGGGATTGCGCAGCACCTTTTATCCCTGGGATTTTGAGTCCTTTTGGGCAGTCCCAGGTGAGCTGCTAATCAATCGATCAGGGCTTGATCACCCTGATCGATTAAGTCCAATCAAGACCCGCCACCTTGATAGCGGGCATGTCCTTACTGGTCATGTCCATTAGTGTCTGAGGCACGTCTGCCTTTCCAAATAAGAAAAACAGACGCCATTGAGTCAGTTACTTTAGAATCAATTTGCATTTAAAGCCATTGTCCCTGGATGGCCTTTTGATGGCCCTTTTCCTGTGTTACATTGCAAAATCTGGGCTGCAGCTTTTGTTTATTCGGAGCTGCAGCTTGCTTGCCCTTGAACTTGGCCATTTTTCCCAGTGTCCCTCGCCGGACGCCATTTTAGGTGGCCACAAGTGGGATGGAATGTAATCGGTACACTAACCGCTGCTGCATAATTAAAACTTCATCTGTAATTTTTCAAAATACTGTTGCGATCAAAACTAATTCTTCCTGCTCTCCACAGCCGTACACCCTATCCCCTGCTAGTTTGCTTAGAAACATAGAAAATAGGAGTAGGAGGAGGCCATTCAGCCCTTCGAGCCTGTTCCGCCATTCATTCTGGTCAAGGCTGATCATCCCACTTAATCCCACTTTCCCCCATATCCTTTGATCCCTTTTTCCCCAAGTGCTGTATGTCATGTGAGAGTACCTTTAAGAAATGGATGTTTAAGCAATGTACTTTTAAGAAATGGAGCTGATAATATTACTGAAGTGATGTCAGAGGGTGGAGGGAGCTGAGCTCACTTCTGCTTTTTTGAGTTTCAGTTTGAGAAGGCAGCTGGGAGTGTCTGTGTTTTGTTGAGAGCTGCAGGAAGAAACACAGAGCTGGTCTGTTGATTTCTGTATTCCAAAGACTATAAATATATTGAATGTAACCTAATGTGTTATTTTTGAAGGTTTGAAGTCTTTTGGATGTTTAAAGGAACAATTTGAAGGAGTATTTAGTGTTGTAGTCTTTTGGGATTATCTTTGAAGTAATGGGTGTTAAGATATTCAATGTTTGTTTTTAAAAGGTTAACTTGAGTTCATGGAATAAACATTGTTTTGATTTTAAAATCATTTGTCCATCTCGGCTGTATCACACCTGGAGAGTACGCCGTGTGCTTCCCACACCACAATCTATGAAAAGTTGTGGGTCGGTTGAACTCCATGAAACACTTTGGGGTTCTGTAAACCCGGACCCATAACATACAACTAACTGCTTCTTGAAACGATACAATGTTGGCATCAACTACTTCCTGTGGTAACAAATTCCACAGATTCACCACTCTCCGGGTGAAGAAATTTCTCCTTATCTCTGTCCTAAATGCTGTTTGCAGTGCTCTCTTTTCACATTAGTGTCGATTAGGGGCAGTTGAACTTCCTTCCTACAAACCAAGAGCATTGGGAATCTCGGTGACATTAGGCAGCATATTTCCAAATTCTATTGTAATCCAGTTTGTTGAAACTTCAACTCCAACTTTTTCTTTCGGTATCGACTTTCTGTCCCTCACTGTAGACGACTACAACATTTCAATGTTCTTCTGGCTGGTTTCTGTCTTGCAACCACCCTAAATATTGAACTCATTGAAACACTTGCCTTGTCCTAAGTCATTCCCAACTCCCATCACCTCTGTGTTTACTGACCTACATTGGCTCATGGTCTGGCAGCACCTTGATTGAAAAATTCTCATTGTGTTTAAATCCTCCGTGGCCTTGCCCCTTTCTGGTATCTCTTCCAACCCTACAACCTTCCCACATCTCGCTGTTCTCCGTTTCTGACCTCTCTGATTTTAATCATTTCAGTCATTGGTGTTTGTGCCTTCAGATATCTCAGCTGAAGCAGACGCTGAGCTTTGGAATTCCCTCCCTAAACCTCTTTGCCTTCATACTCTCCCCTCCGTTACGGTGCACCTTAAAACCTACCTCCTTGTGTCTTGGTGCCACATCTTATTGATTTTTCCATGCAGCACCGTGGGATGTTTTGCTCTATTAAAACTTTGAGTTGTTGGTGAAATTGTTATTGTGTTCTCTCTTCAAAGAACAAAAAAGATGTACATTCTCATTATCTGTTGATTTCCTGCTACGTCTCAGCCTTCAAAGCACAATAATATTCCCTGCATTTGATCTTTGTCTTTTTTTAAGAATCTGATCTATTCAAGCCAACTATTTGACTTTAGCGAGGAAGTCTCTGTGAACTCCCTCCCCAGTGGAAGTAACAGCAGGTTATTGGCCCCTGTCGCCCCCTTTACCTTCTACAGCTGAACTGATGATAGGCAACATACAGCAGTAAAAATGGTGAAGACTTGTGCTGCATGTGCTTCGCTGAAGGTGTTAAATACTGTTTTTTAAAAAAGATTGTGGTGGGGTAGGTTATTAAAGTTAATATTGTGAATTGAGCAATTCTATCAATTATATTGGAAGCTGATAAATGTGAAGCCCAGACCCAGTTCTTCTTTCCTGAGCCCATGGTATGTTTTTCCACTGACAATGCTGGAAATGCAGTCTACAGCTCTTCAATGTTCAAAACCTTTTAAGTTCATTCCAACCAGCATGCGAGTATGCGAGGGAACTAAAATGCAAGAACTTTTTTGCCATGCAGTCCTCATGAATTCCAGCGATCTCTGGCACTGACTGAAGGAGCTGCTACTCACTAACTGTAGCTATTGAATACTCATTGGGGGTTTGAAGTTCCTTAACCATATTTTCAGCTCCATCTTGAAGCGACAGATGTAAATACTTTTGAGGTTCACGTCAACAATGAAGTAAAGAACATACTTTTTATTTTACAGTGGAAACTTGTGATGGAAACCATGACCCCTGTAATTGATACCATATTCCATTGGGATCTGAACATGCTTACACACATCAGTTTTCCCTCACATTTGGGACTGCTCCCTGGAGGTCTTGAGCACATCGTGGAAGGCAGCTTTCAAAGCCTTTCGGCAAAGGCAATGGACAGGTGTCAACCCCAAGTGATATGGAACATCCCATCTACAAACAGACGAAGTATCCCTAAGACATGCACAACGCAGGCGATCCTGCTTTTTCCGAAAGGCAAATTCCCATCCATGTGAATTCCTTTTGGATTGCTACAGCTGACGCTGGCAGTTTTGTATGAGGATGGCCTCTGTTATGTCATGCAATGTTGGATGGCTTGGGTTCGCTCATCTTCATTGTAACTGGAAGGAAGGAGAATTGTGTTTCCCATTTGCTAAATCTCTCTAACCCTGACACCACTGACTTGAGAGGCAAACTTGCTGAAGAAGACTGTTGCTCTGAAGGTGGACACAATGTTCTGCAATACGTTCTCTCAGTCTACAGCAGCAGTTTGCATTACTATCCTGTGTTCTTGCATTTTGGAAATGTTTGACATACTCTAGTGTTCAACTTCTTGTCCAAGTGAAAAGTGGGGAAAGCACGGAACATTATATAATGTTAAAAATAAATATCATTTAGCAAGTTGACGAGTGACTCATTTATAATATAATAGTTGTCAATGATTCATTGATTTTACTTTGCGCAGGCTGATATAATTTTTCTATTTTAGACAAAGCTAACTGCAATAAATATATGATTCTGTAACTCATTATCAGCTTGTGGTTCAGTATTGAGAAGGCAATTTTTAAAACCCTGAAATGGTCGTTTTTACCCCAATAAACACACTCATGGGCCCGAAATTTGCCAAAAGTAACCATAGAAATGGGCCAATTGTAAATGGAAAATCTGACCAAAAATGTTAATCAGGTAAATACATCAAGATATCTAGCAAAGAACATACAAAATTGGCGGGCAGTGCAAGGCCAAGGCCAGCTGATTCATCAATCCTGCCAGCACATCATGATAGCCAGATCATTGTGACTAAATACTTCTTCCTTCCCTCCTTCTCTCTCACTGTGCCCCTCCTCCCTTACAACCCACTTCCGCTCCTCTGTAATACCTCTGCTCGTTCTCCCCCATCCCACTGGTCCTCCCCTCCCCCACACACCCCTCTCTTCCTCAACCCCATTCTGGGAAAGCCAATAGCTGAAGAGAGATGTGAAAGGCTGAACGCATGAACAAAGTGCCTTTACAGCACTGCTTGTGGGCCAGGAGGAGAATCCCCTTCTGGCATATTGTTAATCTTTAACTTGCACTGCTATCTGTTCAACTCCCCCCTTTGGTGCGTCCCTGCAATGCGATGACCTGCTGCCACCGTCACAATGACCATCTCCTATTCTTGATGACTCATTGCTGGATTGGCGTGGCAGGCCTAACAACCCTGTAATCTTCTATCTGGCTGTCTGTGATCAGTAAGCAGAGCATTAAAAGAAAATTTTGTTTCCCAGCTGCTAAATCTCTTTCCCGCTATCTTCTAATCTCCCCCTTATTATCGGGGTAATTGTTGATTGAATCGTTGACATTCAGCTCTAACTGATAATGACTCCTGCAATAGACCCTTACGAGCAGGTCGCTGGAGAAAGATAGATGAAAAACCGAAGCTCCCAAAAATACAATTAAATGACAAAGGAAAGGTGAGGAGCCAAAGTAAAATCACATTTTCCTTCCATTAATAAGTCAAATTTGACCCAGTATGGGAATGAGGTTTGTTGATGACGCAATCATTAGAAAATTAGATTAGATAGTTTTGAATATATGAATAAAATTGAAGTAAGGTGACACAAAAAGTTGTTGAGTGAAGGGGGAGCTGCTACGGGATAGGATGGTCGGGACGGGAGGACACTGTTGGGGGGACAAGTGGGTGTGTGGGAACCGGGTGAGGAGCTAGTCTAAAAAAGGGGATGGCTAGTCGACGAGGGGGGGGTTAAAGAGCCCCCCAACCCGGTTGATCACGTGGAACGTGAGAGGGCTGAATGGGCCGATTAAGAGGGCAAGGGTACTTGCGCACCTAAAGAAATTAAAGGCAGATGTGGTCATGCTGCAGGAGACGCATCTGAAACTGGCGGATCAGGTCAGATTTCGAAAAGGATGGGTGGGACAGATATTTCACTCGGGCTTGGATGCGAAAAATAGAGTGGTGGCAATATTAGTGGGGAAACGGGTATTGTTTGAGGCGTGGACCATAGTGGTAGTGGGGGTAGATACGTGATGGTGAGTGGCAGATTGCAAGGTGAGGCGGTGGTTCTGGTGAACGTATATGCCCCGAACTGGGATGATGCCAACTTCATGAAGCGTATGCTGGGGCGTATCCTGGACCTGGAGGCGGGAAAGTTGGTAATGGGGGGAGACTTCAACGCGGTGCTGGATCCAGGGCTGGACCGGTCCAGGTCTAGGACCGGGAGGAGGCCGGCAGCGGCCAAGGTGCTTAAGGACTTCATGGAGCAAATGGGAGGAGTGGATCCCTGGAGATTTACTAGGCCTAGGAGTAAAGAGTTCTCCTTCTTCTCCCATGTCCACAAGGTGTATTCTCGGATAGACTTCTTTGTCCTGGGAAGGGCGCTGATCCCGAAGGTGGCCGGGACGGAGTACTCGGCTATAGCCATTTCGGACCATGCCCCACATTGGGTAGATCTGGAAGTAGGAGAGGAAAAGGAACAGCACCCACTGTGGAGATTAGATATGGGATTGTTGGCGGACGAGGGTGTGTGTGTAAGGGTAAGGCGATGTATCGAAAGGTATCTGGAGATTAATGACGACGGAGAGGTTCAGGTGGGAGTGGTCTGGGAAGCACTGAAGGCGGTGGTCAGAGAGGAACTGATTTCCATAAAGGCCCATAAGGGGAACCAAGAGAGCAAAGAGAGGGAGAGATTGTTGAGAGAAATTTTGAGGGTGGATCGGCAATATGCGGTTGCTCCGGATGAAGGACTATACAGGGAAAGACAAAGGTTGCACACGGAATTTGATTTGTTGACCACGGGCAAGGCGGAGGCACAATGGAGGAAGGCACAGGGAGTGCAGTATGAGTACGGAGAGAAGGCGAGCCGGTTACTGGCCCAACAACTGAGGAAGAGGGGGGCGGCGAGGGAGATTGGAGGGGTTAGGGACGAGGAGAGTGAGATGGAACGGGGAGTGGAGAGGGTGAACGGGGTGTTTAAGGAATTTTATGAGAGGCTGTATAAGGCTCAGTCCCCGGAAGGGAAGGAGGGAATGATGCACTTCCTAGACCAGTTGGAATTCCCGAAGGTTGAGGAGCAGGAGAGGACAGGACTGGGAGCACAGATTGAGGTGGGGGAGGTGGTAAAAGGGATTGGGAGCATGCAGGCAGGGAAGGCCCCGGGACCGGATGGGTTCCTGGTGGAATTTTATAGGAAATACGTGGACCTGCTGGCCCCGCTTCTGACGAGAACCTTTAATGAGGCCAGGGAAAGGGGGACGTTGCCCCCGATGATGTCGGAGGCGACGATATCGCTGCTCTTGAAAAGTGACCCGCTGCAGTGCGTGTCATACAGGCCTATTTCCCTCCTGAATGTAGATGCCAAGCTTTTGGCCAAGGTGATGGCGATGAGGATGGAGGATTGTGTCCCGGGAGTGGTTCACGAGGATCAAACGGGGTTTGTTAAGGGGAGACAATTGAACACTAACATACGGAGGATTTGGAGAGGGGTTTATTGGATGGGTTCAACTTCTATACAGGGCCCCGGTGGCAAGTGTGACTACAAATAGGCAGAGATCTGACCACTTCCGTCTATACAGAGGGACAAGACAGGGATGTCCTCTGTCCCCGTTACTGTTTGCGTTGGCAATTGAGCCACTGGCCATAGCACTGAGGGGCTCTAGGAAGTGGAGGGGAGTACTTGGGGGAGGAGAAGAGCACCGGGTGTCACTATACGCGGATGATTTGTTGTTGTATGTCGCGGACCCAGTGGAAGGGATGCCCGAGATAATGCAGACACTCAGGGAGTTTGGGGAATTTTCAGGATATAAATTGAATATGGGGACGAGTGAGCTGTTTGTGATGCACCCTGGGGAACAGGGCAGGGGAATAGATGATTTGCCGTTGAGGAGAGTAACAAGGGATTTTCGGTACCTAGGGATCCAGATGGCCAGGAACTGGGGAACCTTGCATAAGCTTAATTTAGTAAGATTGGTGGAGCAGATGGAAGAGGACTTTAGGAGATGGGACATGGTGCCCCTGTCACTGGCGGGTAGGGTGCAGGCGGTCAAAATGGTGGTCCTTCCGCGGTTTCTTTTTGTGTTCCAATGCCTCCCTGTGATGATTACAAAGGCCTTTTTCAAGAAAGTAGATAAGAGCATTATGAGTTTTGTGTGGGCTGGGAAGACCCCAAGAGTGAAGAGGGGGTTCCTGCAGCGTAGTAGGGATAGGGGGGGACTGGCACTGCCGAGTTTAAGTGACTATTATTGGGCCGCCAACATATCAATGGTATGCAAGTGGATGGGGGAAGGGGAGGGAGCGGCGTGGAAAAGACTAGAGATGGCGTCCTGCAGGGGAACCAGCCTAAAAGCATTAGCGACGGCGCCTTTACCGTTCTCCCTGAAGAAATATACCACAAGTCCAGTGGTGGTGGCAACGCTGAAACTTTGGGGGCAGTGGAGACGGCATAAGGGAGTGACGGGTGCCTCGGTGAGGTCCCCGATAAGGAACAACCACAGGTTCGTCCCGTGGAAGATAGATGGGGGATTTAAAACTTGGCAGAGAGCAGGGATTGTGAAATTGAAGGATTTGTTCCTAGGCGGGACGTTTGCGAGTCTGGGAGCACTGACAGAAAAATATGGGTTGCCACCGGGGAATGCATTTCGATATATGCAACTGAGGGCTTTTGCGAGGCAACAGGTGAGGGAATTTCCGTGGCTCCCGGCACAAGAGATTCAGGACAGAGTGATTTTAGGGGCATGGGTGGGGGATGGTAGGGTGTCAGATATATACAGAGAAATGAGAGACGAGGGGGAGACGATGGTGGAGGAGCTGAAGGGAAAATGGGAAGAGGAGCTAGGGGAAGAGATTGAGGAGGGGCTGTGGGCAGATGCCTTAAGTAGGGTAAACTCTTCGTCCTCATGCGCCAGGCTCAGCCTGATACAATTCAAGGTTCTACATAGGGCGCACATGACTGGAGCAAGGTTAAGTAGATTTTTTGGAGTGGAGGATAGGTGCGGGAGATGCGCGGGAAGCCCAGCGAACCACACCCACATGTTTTGGTCATGCCCGGTACTACATGGGTTCTGGGTGGGGGTGGCGAATGTGCTTTCAAGGGTGGTGGGGGTCCGGGTCGAGCCAGGCTGGGGGTTGGCGATATTTGGGGTTGCGGACGAGCCGGGAGTGCAGGAGGCGAGAGAGGCTGATGTTTTAGCCTTTGCATCCCTAGTAGCCCAGCGAAGGATATTACTTATGTGGAAAGAAGCTAAACCCCAGGCGTGGAGGCCTGGATAAACGACATGGCGGGGTTTATAAAATTGGAGCGGATAAAATACGCGCTAAGAGGTTTGGCTCAAGGGTTCACCAGGCGGTGGCAACCGTTCCTCGATTATCTCGCAGAACGATAAGGGAAATGGGAAAGGTAGCAGCAGCAACCCAGGGGGGAGGGGGGAGGGGAGGAGGGGGGGGGAGGGGAGGGTCGGGTTTTGTACAGGTGTTTGTATATGAGTTATTTATATTGGTTTTTGTGATTCTATTATTTTGGATATTGGCTAGTTTTTATTTTTGTTGCTGGCAGTTGCCGTCTAGTTAATATATTATTTATTCTTTAAAAAAATGGTCATCATCATTATTTATATTGTTTTAAAGTTGCAAAAGGGGAAAATTTTGTACTGTCTTTGTTTGACCGAAAAATTTGAATAAAATATATATTTTTAAAAAAAGTTGTTGAGTTAGTTTGAAAGTTGAAATGAAAGCTAAGCAGAATAGGGACTTCCACTGGCATATTACCTTGTTCTGAAAGATGAATTGGTTAACAATTGATTTCCTCTCGTATCAGTGATTTTTAAAAATAGCATTTCCATTGATTATTTTACCAAAAAATCAGTCTCTGACACATACATTGGTTATACAGCACAGAAACAGGTTATTTAACCACCCAGTCCATACCAGGTTTTATGCTCCACTCAACACTCCTGCCATCTTTTCTCATCTAAATCTATTGTTCTCCTTTATATCTATGCCCAGCTCCCTCATATACTTATTTATCTTGCCCTTGAATACATCTATGCTATCCACTTCAACCATTCATTGCAGGAGCGAGTTCCATATTCTCATCACTCTGGGGAAATAAGTTTTTTCTGAATTCCCTATTGGATTTATTGGTGACGATTTTACATTTTTATATTGATGATCTCTAGTTATGCTCCCCATCCCCACCTAAGAGGAAACATTATCTCTTTATCGGTATCCACTCTATAAAAACCTATCTTCATTTTAAAGACCTCTGTTGGATCACCCCTTTCAAAACAAAAGAGATCCAGCCTGTCAACCCTTTCCCAATATATAAACCCACACATTTCTGGTTACCATCCTTGTAAATCTTGTTTGCACCCCCTCTTCCCTCTATATTCTTTTGGTGACTAGTACGTGGTCCAACCAAGGTTTGAGACAGATGTAGCATAATTTCCCTACTTTGTAATCTGTCCCTCTAGACATAGAGAAAAAAACACTTTCTTTACGATGGACCTTTTAGTGATGTATTTGTATTCCAAAATCCCTTTGTTCCTCCACCTAGGTAAGTCTCCACCCTAATAATAAGTGACCTCACTATTCTTCCTATCAAAATGGAGTACCTCACATTTGTCTAAATGGACTACCTCACATTTGCTCGTGTTCCTGCTTTTTGTAATTTGTTCCTCTAATTTGTTGTCGTCATCCTCGGTACTGACGAGCCCAACCCCCAACTTGGTGTCCCCTGCAAATTTAGAAAATATAATTTTGATTGCAAAGTCCAAATGGTTAATATAAACTGTGGACAGCAGTGATCTCAGCACAGATCTTTGTAGAACACCACTTCCCACCTTCTGCCACTCTGAATAATGACCCTTTGTTCTCACTCTCTGCTTTATGTCATAAAGCCAGCTAGTAATCCATTCTGTCACTTATCCCCTGACTCCATATTCTCTCACCTTATTCATTAGTCTATTCTGGGGCACCTTATCAAAGCTGTTTTGAAAATCTTGATAAATTTCATCTCCTGCATTCCTAGTATCTACTCTCTCTGTTGCCTCTTCAAAATATTCAATAAGATTGGTCAAGTAAGATTTTCCCATTCAGATAGTTCCATGGGACATATTATACCTACATGAGAGGCCAGTGGGACCTCAGTTTAATGTTTTATCCCTGAAGATGGTGTCTCTGAATTTACGACTTTCTGATTTAGGGCCACCAAATCAACATTTTCTCCAGACTCCAGTTAGCACTCAGGAATATTTGCTGTATAGAGATATCTTGAATACTCCACTTTGAGAAAGAGAAATCTTTTGAGACTGCTTGAAAGAAAGAGACCTGACACCCTGTTAGAATAATGCAGAATCTCTGGCTGCATTTCTTCAGAAACCTTCTCAGCTCAACTTCCAGCCAAAAACTAACCCTGCACACCTCAACATCGAGTGGTTCAACCTGTGGCTTCTCCCATTTACTACACCATCTTACTATTAAATATTTTTATTCGGGTATTTACAAGTTTTTATAATAATAACAAAACAATGCCATGAACATGGTACAATAAATATCCCCCCCCCCATGCCAATCTTAAACCATCTTACTAAACTGAACACAGTGCCTCTAATTATCTACTCCCTAGGAAACCCTCTTAATCTAAATAATAGTCCATTTGCGCAAACGTTTACGATGTTTTAATTACAACTCTGACTCCGAAGAACCCAATTGTCTTTAAAACCAGGATTTTTAAAACATGGCTGCAGCAGTCACATACTATGACAGGCGTTTAACCCTTACTGCACAAATACATATACTACAATATATCTGAAATTCCTATATTCATCGCATGCCCTAGTCTGTTCAATCATTCCTGATAGTTCTAATCTTTCCGTTAGAAATTAATAATTTATTGGCACAGAAATGCAGATATGTTAGCCTAGCTTTTGTAGTCCGTGATGAATAAATTTTCTGTTTACCTTGAGAGAAGCTATCCACAAGGTTTTAGTGGGTTGCGCTTCTAAGCCAGAGCTCAGAGTGTGGACAGGGGCAAACCCCTCATCCAGCTCCTTGCCTGCTCCAAAAACCAATTCAAATTGAATCCAGTTCATGGTCCCCACATGAGAGACATACCAGATCCAGGCATTACACCTGACCTCACGCTCATCTTAGCCGAAAGGCCGAGAAGCGATAATTTGACATCTTCTATGCAGGATCTGGCATTTGTGAACAAGGCAAGCAGCATGGAGACTGATCAACCAGGAATATTGAATAATCCTCACAGATAGAAAAGCAGGATATATAAATGACATTTAAATCATTGTGCCAAGAGTTAACACCCTGTGGCCAAGCAGGGTTTCTCTGAGAGCAACTTCCAAATGACCATCTTTCATGCCAGAATTTATGGATGTCAGAAGTTGTTGTCAGTTTTACAAATGATTTGTGTGTTGATGATCTATTATGGAAGCAAATTCTGGTCAATACTGTACAGTACACAGTAGGTTGCAACACATGTATACAATGTGAAAGTTTAATGATTCTCAGCGAACGTTTGACATGACCGCCCTTATCATGTCTAAACCAATAGTTTAAAGATGAGCGGCACAGTAGCACAGTGGTTAGCACTGTTGCTTCACAGCTCCATGGTCCCGGGTTCGATTCACGGCTTGGGACACTATCTGTGTGGAGTCTGCACGTTCTCCCTATGCCTGCGTGGGTTTCCTCCGGGTGCTCCGGTTTCCTCCTGAAGTCCTGAAAGACGTACTTCTTAGGTGAATCGGACATTCTGAATTCTCCCTCTGTGTACTCCACTAGGAGATTTTCACAGTAACCTCATTGCTGTGTTAATGTAAGCCTACTTGTGACACTAATAAAGATCATTCTGCGATGCCAATATATTCAAAAATGTTTAAACCAGATTCCTTGTCAAATCAGCAGCAATATTGGGCAAATTTGAGGCTTGGGCTAAATGAGTGGCAAATAACATTCATAACGCACACGTGCCAGGCAATCACCATTTGCAACAAGAGAGAATCTAACCATCTCCCCATGACATTCAATGGCGTTACCATCGCAGAATCTTCCACTATCAAAATCCTGGGGGTTACCATTGACCAGTAACTGAACTGGATCAGCTATATAAATATTGTGGCTACGAGAGAGGGCAGAGGGTGGGAACCCTGCAGCGAGTAATTTATCTCCTGACTCCTCAAATCCTGTCCACTAGCTACAAAGCACAAGTCAGGAGTGTGATGGAATACTCTCCACTTGCCTGGATGAGTGCAGCTCCATCGACTCTCGAGACTTGACACCATCCAAGACAAAGTGACCTGCTTGATTGACGCCCCATCCACCAACTTAAACATCCACTATCTCCATTAGCGATGCACAGTGGCAGCCGTGTGTGCCATCTACAAGATGCATTGCGGTAATTCACCAAGGCTCCTTTGATAGCACTATCAAAACCAACGTCATCTATCACCTAGAAGGACAAGGGCAGAAGATACCCGGGAACACCATAACCTATAAGCTCTGTCCAAACCACACACCTTGCTGACATAAAATACATTACCATTCCTTCACTGTCGCTGGGCCCAAATCCTGGAACTCCCTCCCTAACAGCATTGTAGGTTTACCTACACCACATGGACTGCAGTGTTTCAAGATGGCTGCTCACCAACATCTTCTCAAGGGCAATTAGGGATGGGCAATAAATTCTGGCCTAGTCGATGAAGCTCATATCCCATGAAAAAAATAAAACAAAATTAGATATATGCTGGCTGTTACAGATCAAGAAATCTGGTTTTCAATTGATATTTTATAGCCAATTTGGCAATGTAGGTTTTTGTTTCACAGACCTGATGTATTTGTCTGCCAAAGTACATCAAAATAATTGTTAATCAAAAGCATTGTCCATAAGCAGGACCACCTGGAATAGAGTGCTTAAATCCAATTAACCCTTAAAAGAAAAAAGGATTTGCATTTTTACAGCACCTCTAGGACACTCCAAAGTGCTTTTTATAATTATTGAATTTTTAAAAAAGCGAGCCAGCATATATTTTGCAAATCTTCATCCCATCATCATGCCCTGGGGAGGGCTTACAGGCTTTTTGAATGACGTGACCCTCACTCCAACAACTTCATTGCTGTAACATTCACTGACATTCTATTGCTCCTCCCTACCACTTTGGGAAAACTGCCATATGTAGCTGGCTTTGCCTGATGGAAATTAGCTGTTAGCGTTGCACTAGCTCATTAGTCTGCTGTTTCTGATCCACCTGCCTGCATGCTGCTCATGTTGGACCAGTTTTTGAGCCTCTACCAGTTCCACTTGGCTCACACTTCCCGATTCCTCTCAACGGCTGTCTAAGGAGTGACGTTTTGCAAGGAACTTGCTATCTTTCCATATGCTCCTTCTGTGCTTAGAGTTACCACCTGGGTGTTCTGCCTGTGGATGTTCTGGCCTGTGGACATGATTTAAGTCGGGGAAACCCCTGTTCCTGAAGAACAATTACTAAGGCCCACTGCAGTGAGTAGGTTAGATTTGTCTTGATTTATCTTTAGTTTCTTGCTCACCGTGTACTCACATTTAATGCGTAGAACTATACAGAAAGGCCTATCCAATTAATCTCTCTCTCCTGATCTTAAACCAGAGCCCTGCATGTTTTAATTTTCAGGTTTGTTAATAATGTGCGATGAATGTAAGAATTTCAGGTACATTGGATTGTGTGCAATTGGTGCAGTAAAGGTTAAAAGCCTGATTGAGTGTGTGTATGACTGCTGCAGTGAAGTTTTCGAAGTACTTCACTGGCTTTTAAGCTCTTTGTGACATCCTCTTTGTCAACCCCAGCTCTTTACCCTTGTGGCTTCCAATTCCAACTGTGTTTGGAGATGGGGGATGGTGGATGCATATGTCAGGCATTTGCAGAATGTGACCACTTCACCCAGTGAATATTACAGGCAGATGACAAGGGCTGGGGTTTATGGGAACTATACAGGCATATTTCTTACCTTGAAATGCTATCTGGCAGAAATTGTGACCCTTGCCTTTCATAAATCTCATCCAACCTTCACGCAAATGATTTCAGCAACTGTTGGCTGATCCTCTTCGCTATGCTGCTGAACACATGAAATAGGGGCCGGAGTAGACCATTCGGCCCATTGAACCTGCTGCACCATTCAATATTATCATGGCTGATCTTGGGCTTCAACTCCATTTCCCGCCCACTCCCCGTATCCCTTAATTTCCCGAGAGACCAAAAATCTGTCCATCCCAGCCTGAAATATATTCAACGATGGAACATCCAGAACCCTCTGGGGTCGAGAATTCGAAAGATTCACAACCTTTTGAGTGAAGAGATTTCTCCTCATCTCAGTCCTAAATGATCGGCCCCTTACCCTGAGAGTGTGACCCTGTGTTTCAGATTCCCCGACCAGCGGAGACAATCTCTAAGGATCCATCCCGTCAGAATTGTATAGGTTTCAATGAGATCACCTCTCATTCTTCTAAACGCTAGAGGATATGAACACAATTTATTAAGCCTCTCATCGCAAGACCCCCCCCGCCCCCCCAGCGACTAATCTAGTGAACCTTCACTGCATGGCCTCCAATGCAAGTATATCTTAAATGTGGAGACCAAAACGGCACACTGTATTCCAGATATGGTTGCATTAAATAGCTGTGTAATTGCAGCAAGATATCTTTATTCTTTACTGTAAATTGCTTGTATACTGCTCAGGAATGTAATTCACAATCCTTACCCAAGTCTGTAATCCTAAATGTTGAGGGAACTTTATTGATAAATCAAATTTAACTGCTTTACAGAGAAAAATCTGGCAGCCCAAGTCTGGCTTTGTTTAGTTATTGCCTTCTACAACTTTGTGGCCAAGGAAGAATATTGATGGTAGAAAGCTTGCATTTATATAGCATCTTTCACAACCTCTGTGTCCCAAAATGCTTTACTGTCGCTGAGGTATGTTTGATATGCAGTCAGTCAACATTGTCAGGTAGAAAATGTGCCAGCCAATTTGTGCAAAGGAAGATCCCACAGCCAGCTGTTTGGTAACAACCAGTTAAGCTGATATTTAGTGATGTTGATTGAGGGGATAAATACTAGAAGAGTTGCCCCGCTCTCTTTGAAACAGTACCAGGGAATCTTTTATGCCCAGGCTGAGAGGACAGATGGGGTTTCAGTTTCATTCTCATTTGAAGACTGCTCTCCTGACAGTGCAGTGCCCCTTCAGTATTGTACAGAAGTGTAAGTCTAAGTATGTGCTGTAGTTTCTGAAATTGTGCGTGACGCCACAACAGTTGAACTTGGAGGTGAGAATGCCACTCGCTGAGCCAAGGCTGGTATCCCTAAACAGGGGGAAGCTCCTCAATCGCACACAACGCACATATAGGGCACCAATTTCCCAGCCTAATTCTGCAGCCTGGGGAAACACGCAGTCTACGGTCTAAACAGGCCATGAGATTCACTGTAATAAATTTTATATGTGACTAACTTAGAAAGGGTTGAAATGACTATAGTAACAGAGTGGCACATGTGATGAGCTGAAACTGGCTATTCTGGCACCATATGGCAAACTTGGACAGTGGACTTCTTAATTGGCCAGCTTCATTCTCACCCGTAGCGCCCAAGCTTCCCCTAATTATACAAATATATCCGGCAGGCAATTGAGTCAACGATCCAATTTGCATTTCGATGATATGTCATGAAGAAATTCAGATCTTGTGTAATAAACAGATTACTCGGCACTCCTCCAAGTGCTTATTTTATGAGATTTTCATTTTCCCTATCAGACAGGGCTCTGAGTAAATTCATTCTGCATGCTGTCAAATTCAATCTCGGTTGAAAGAACTGCATGATCAGTGGGCTCGTTTCCCAAATACTGATAGCAATCTGCAAAGCAATCATAACTTTGTGCTTGCAAATGGAATCAGTTAATAGCATCTTTTCTTCTGCGAACTGAGAGGGTGCTGGAGATTACAAGGGGGCTCCATTTCCAGCTCTTTAACAAAGGCAGAGGCAGTGAAGCAAGGTCAAATAATGAGTAACTGGGTAATGTTATCTCACTTCTGGACACATTTCAGGGCAGTATCCTGTAAATAGAATGTAAATATTCCCTTTTATTACTGAGTCTTCATGAGAAAAAGGAGGTGGTGCTTTGTGAAGAGATGAATTGTGCTGTGGAATATAAACAGCAGTTTTTTATTATAAGCACAATCGACCATCATGAACCCCTCATTTTCATAGAAACTAGGAGCAGGAGTAGATCATTCGGCCCTTCGAGCCTGCTCCACCATTCAATATGATCATGGTTGACACTCGATCTCAATGCCATATTCCCGCTTTCTCCCCATTTCCCTTGATGCCATTAAAATCTAAAAAATGTGCCATTAAAATCTAAAAAATGATCGATCTTTTTCTTGAATATTTTCAGTGACTTGGCCTCCACAGCCTTCTGTGGTAGAGAACTCCACAGGTTCACTACCCTATAAATGAAGAAATCTTTCCTCACCCCAGTCCTAAGAGGTCGACTCCATATCCTGAGACTGTGTCCCATGGTTCTAGATTTCAAAACCAGGGAAAACATCCAAACTGTCCAGCCCTGTTAGGATTTTATACATTTCAATCATATCTCCTCTTATCCTTCTAAACTCTAGTGAATACAGGCCCAGTCAAACCAATCACTCCTCTTAGGCCAGTACCGTCAACCCGTGTCAGCCTGGTGAACCTCCAATGCGCTCCCTCTGTGGCAAGTAAATCCTTTCTTATGTAGGAAGACCAAAACTACACGCAATATTTCAGGTGTAGTCCTTCCTTTCTAAATCATTTTGCCTTTCTCTCCTACTCCCCCATGTCATCCACCTCCCAATCCTCCACCTATAATGCTCGACATTACATTACAAAAGAACATAAGGAATAGGAACAGGACTAAGCCATTCGGCTATGCCATTTCAGCATTGCGCTGATCCACCTCAGCTACAACTTTCTGCACCATCTCGATATCCTTTGAGAACTTTAGTGTCCAATAATCTGCTAATCACGGATTTGAATATACTCAATGACTTATTTCGTTGAAGCCTACTTGTGACAATAAGCTATTATTATTATTATTATTATTATTATTATTAGTTAAGGAGACCAAATTTGTACATGGTATCCTTGATGTGGTCTCACCAAGGCTCTGTACAATTGCACCCTTCTCCTTTCATATGCAGCACGGTAGCCTTGTGGATAGCACAATTGCTTCACAGCTCCAGGGTCCCAGGTTCGATTCCGGCTTGGGTCACTGTCTGTGCGGAGTCTGCACATCCTCCCCGTGTGTGCGTGGGTTTCCTCCGGGTGCTCCGGTTTCCTCCCACAGTCCAAAGATGTGCAGGTTAGGTGGATTGGCCATGATAAATTGCCCTTAGTGTCCAGAATTGCCCTTAGTGTTGGGTGGGGTTACTGGGTTATGGGAATGGGGTGGCAGTGTTGACCTTGGGTAGGGTGCTCATTCTAAGAGCCGGTGCAGACTCGATGGGCCGAATGGCCTCCTTCTGCACTGTAAATTCTATGATATGGTTGGGTTACAGCGTTAAGATCCCAGATCAGATTCCAACATTTGTTAGGATAGCAGACAAGAACCCCAAACGCTTTTTAATTTGTAAAACTGTGAAGAAAGGATACTTCGCTCCAGGAGAGATTCCACAAATAAGGATATGTTATATTAAAACAAACTTTATTATTAACTCAGGATTAGAAACATAGGCGGCACGTTGGCGCAGTGGTTAGTACTGATACCTCACCGGCGCTGAGGACACGGGTTCAATCCCAGCTCTGGGTCACTATCAGTGTGGAGTTTGCACATTCTCCCCGTGTGTCTCACCCCCACAACCCAAAGATGTGCAGGCTAGGTGGATTGGCCATGTTACATTGACCCTTAATTAGGAAAAACATTAATTGGGTACTCTAAATTTAAAATATATATATAATATATACATATATATATATATATATATTTAAAAAAATAAAGGATTAAACCCATTAACATCACAAATAAGGATATGTTATATTAAAACAAACTATTATTAACTCAGGATTAAACACATTAACATGGCTTTTCAATTAACATTTAAACACTTCTTAAGATAAAAGGAAACCGTCTTTACTACAAACTTCTACTTTATCTAGCAGGGTTACATGCTGCATACTTGTATAGACCTTTCTTGGAAAGACTGCTTGAAGAGAGAGATAAACCCTTTCAAGAAGCAGCCTGCAGACCTTTCTGTCTTTGTCAGACTACAGCTCAACCTGTCAGCATTTGGCAAAACTGCTGCTCTACTTAAAAGCTCCTAGCAAACTGCAAAACTACAGACAGCTCTGGCTCTTCCCATTAATTACATCATCTTTATCTCGCTCAGATCCCACGGCCTGTTTGCCTAAATCTAAACATAATGGGCATGATTCTCTGGAAAGATTTTTACGTGTGGTGGCGAGCAGGAATTGCCGTGGCTTCCAGGCGCTCGGCCCAGCGAGGTCGGCAACGCAATTCAATGTTAATTGGTCCACTTAACGAGGCCTTACGGGCTTCTCGCTGCAAATGATGGCACACCAGCTGATTCGCCGGGACCGCGTGCGCCAACTCCCCGCTAACACGGTTGAGTAGCACTTAAGCTGCACTTGCTCAGCCAACCCCAGCCAGCTTGCAATGGTGGCGCCGAGGAGACCAGCCTCAAGATTCGGGAACGCTGACCTGGGGAGGCTCCTGGATGCGGTGGAGGCTAGGAGGGATGTTCTGTTCCCCCGGGGGTCCCGGAGGTTGAGCAGCAAGGCTGCCAGTGCTGCCTGGGACGAGGTGGCAACAGAAGTCAGCGCGGGGAGTGTGACCAGGAGGACTGGCCTCCAGTGCCGGAAGAAGGTCAATGACCTACACCGGGCAGCATGACTGTGGAGACTCCAATGCCCAACCCCCCAGGCGACCCCAACCTTCCCGCCACACCCCTCCCCGTTCAACCCACACTTGGTCAGGTATCACCTTGATGTCAAAGGTAGTCACTTTCACCTGTCCTCTGGAGTTCCGCTTTTTTGTCCACTTTTGAACCAAGGCTACAATGAGATTAGGAGCCGAGTGACCCCTTAGCGTCAGTGAGCGGGTTATTACTGACTTAAGTGCTGCTCGATAGCACTGTTGATGACCCTGCTGCTGATGAAGGTAGAGGTCAAGGGGGTAAGGTTAGTTCCTACCAGCTGTCGGGCAAATTGGCAATTCATTTATTTTTTCACCTTACCCAGTGTTTTATCTATTAAAGTTCACAGAATAATGCTTCAAATACTTCATGGAGATTCTCTTCCTGGGAGGCCAGTCAGCTCTGTTAACCTGTCCTGCTATACATTTCGATAAAGGCTGATCTGTACCTCTCCTCAATTTACCTGCCTGAATTCCATATTCTATGATGCCTTGACCTAAAAATATCAAAATTGTTTTGACCACTAATTATTGCAGTGGTGCTCCCATGCAAGGAATGCCACTGCATTTCCATTTCCCCACCAGTAACAAATCCATTTGACTTCTGGAAGTATGGCCAACATGGATAAAGCAGCCTTAGCTAGTGAGCAGCTATGTTCACCTGCTGATAGATTTTCATTTCCATAGCATCTTTCATAAACTCAGGATCTCCTACTAAAGTGCTCGACAGGCACTGCAGGAAACGTGACAGCTTGTTTTGCACATGGCAAACTCCCCACAAACAGTAATGAAGCAATAATCAATCTGTTTTCAGTGCCCAAAGCTGAAAATGCTGGAAATGCAGGTCTAGCAGCGTCCGGGAAGAGCGAGAGAGAGTTGACATTTCAAGATGATGCCCATGGGGAAGAGCAGAAGATGAAATCAATTCCAACTCCCCTGTCGTGAGAGGGAATTTTCTGCGTAACCCCTGCAATAAGGCTATTACAATCTCGGACCAGACCCCAACAGTGTCTAGGATACTGGACAGAAACCCCAATATTTAATTTTAATTTTGTAAGACTGTCAGGACTGATTTCACAAAGAAATAGGGATATGGTAGATTAAAACAAACTTTATTACTAACACAGTATTAAAATATCTTTAACACCACACCAGAAAATAGGTCATAATTACCCCTTAAACAATGCTAATTAGTACAGTGAATACAGGAGCCCTTAACTGCTATCTTTATTCCCACTCAAGTAACAAGAAAAATAATCTCAGCTGTCAAACCACGATTAAATACAGTTAACTCTCTAATACCTGTGTACAGAAATGTCTGGATACTCTATTTTGAGAAAGAGCGATCTTGTGCCACTGCTTTAAAGAAAAGACCTGAATCCTGTCAGAACTATGCAGAAGCTCTGGCTGCTTTTCTTCAGAAGTTTCTTCAACTTGTTTCAGCTCACCGTCTAACCACACTCTTCTGAACTACCTGGAAAGAAACTGCTAATCTATGTACATACGTATCTTTGAACTGAACTGAATTCTCCCTCTGTGTACCCGAACAGGCGCTGGAGTGTGGCGACTAGGTGATTTTCACAGTAACCTCATTGCCGTGTTAATGTAAGCCTACTTGTGACAATAATAAAGGTTATTATTATAACTCCCAACTAACACTGCTTTTCCGCAAATGCCTGATCTCTTCGCTCCTCCCAGTAATTACATCATCTTACCAAGCTGAAATCTAATTAACTCCACAGGGAATTCTCTTAACCCAAACAAAACTCCCATTATACCAAGCTTTTACAATGCATTAATTGCATCCCTGGCTCCCAAAACCTTTCAAACTAGGATTTTAAAAATACTATTGCACCAGCCACACACACTCTAACCCAGACATTTAACCCTTACTGCACCAAATATCTATAGTACAATATATCTGAAATTCCTACATTCTTCACAAGGCTCATCTCCCAGTTATGTAGTTATTCCAACAGTTTCACTTTTTTCTTTGCTCTGAACAAATACCACAGCCATGAGACCTGAGAAGATAGAGTGCAAAATACAGGAAAGAGAGACCGGAAAATAAAAGTAGTGATAAGGAGGAGGGAAGAACTGTATTTCTTATTTGTTCCAGGAATGTGGGCAATGCTGGCTAGGCCAGTATTTGTTGTTCATCTTGAATTGTCCTTCAGGTGGTGGTGAGCTGCCTTCTTGAACCGCTGCAGTCCATGTGGTGTCGGCACATCCACACAGTGCTGTTAGGGAAGGAGTTCCAGGATTTTGACTCAGTGATAGTGAAGGAACGGTAGTCAGGATGGTTTGTGGTTTGGGTGGGAGAGGGGGGGGGGGGGGGGGGACTTTGCAGGTAGTGGTGTTTCCATGTGTCTGCTGTCCTTGTCCCTTGTCCTTCTAAAGGACAGGTCGTGGGTTTGGAAGGTGTTATTGAAGGAGGCTTGGTGAGTTCCTGCAGTGCATCTTATACATAATGCACGCTGATGGCTGGGTGCGCCAAATATTAATTGGACTGTCCCCTCTCATTAGAGAAGCAATCATATACACATTCTCCTATTTTAAAAGACGCAGTGATGTACAGATTCTGCTCAACTTTAGCTGTGTTTATGGTTTCAGAGAAAATTGCCTTCTCAGGAAATATGAAAACCTGACATTGAGGAATTATGTAGTATTGATAGCTCAGGGATGTAATGGAGATTATTAATGTAACTGTATCTGAAATGTCACTCCCATATTTATAGATACACTTGCATCTGTTAAAAAGTGAAAAGTAGAGGAGCACAATACAGCCTCCTTGCTTCAGTTACTGCTGGCTGCTCTCATGGCCCCTTCAGGCCGGATCTGTACCGTAGAATTTGGATACTGGAAGGGATGCAAAAATCACTATTGTACTAGTGTGCCCAGTATTAGATATTTAGTGTTCGGTAATCAGATAATGTTAGGGTGTATTCGTGGAGCAGGCTTCTTTTACTGAGGCCAGGAGTAAATGTTTGACTTCATTCATTGAACTAATTCAATCTGCTGGTGGTTGCTCCATTTTAGGTGTGGAAGCAATACAGGAGTGGGTTAAATAGTGGCAGATCAAGTTCAGTGTAGGGCTATCACTTTATGATAGAGGAAGATTGATCAGAGTATTATTTAAATGGTGAGAAGTTGGGAACTGTGGATGGGCAGAGAGATTTTAGAGGTACATGTGCAGACCGTTAAAAGCTTGTGAAGTTGCACAAAAACAATTGGAAAGGCGAATGGAATATTGGTCTTGATATCAAGGGGTGATGGAATACAAAGGGGGGGTTATGTTCCAGTGATGCAAAGCTCTGGCTTCAGTTCAAGATGCCGCACCTCAGGAAGAATATATTGACCCTGGAGAGGGTACAGCACAGATGCACTAGAACAATGTAATTTTCTAAACTCAATGGAATACAAGAGTAGGTGATGCAACGTATCCTGATAATTTTACCTTCAATGCACCTCCTAGCCCTGAACTCACATCTTTCTCTAGTCTCGCTCGTATCTTCCCTCTTGCCCTCTCTGAGTTCATTTTGTCCATGAGACCCACCTCCTCTTCCCTCTGATATCCACTAAACTGCTGATCACCCCTGGCCTGTTGTTAGCCCATATTGGTCACGGTTCTCTCTCTTCTGGTGTTGTCCCTCTCTTCTTTAAATCTCTCTTCATCACGCAATAAATTAAACCTTTACCCCTCTGTCCTTGAAAACTACCATCCCATCTCCAACCTCCCTTTCCTCTCCAAACTCCTTGAACGTGTTGTCTCCTCCAAAACCCATTCCCATCTTTCCCAGAACTCCATGTTTTAATCCCTCTAATCCGGTTTCTGCCTCTGTCACATTTCCAAAATGGTTACCTGCCTGAATTCCACAATGCATGATACCCTTACCTACAATTATCAAAGTTATTTTGACCACTAACCACTGCAGTTGGGCACCAATGCAAGGAATACCACTGCATTTTCCCACACCTCTGGGAATGTGACGAGTGGGGGACAAGACAGTCTTCGCCAAAGTTCAGCCAAGTTTACCAGCGCACAGATGTTTTCACCTGCTGATAGATTTTCATTTCTCCCTATAGCACCTTCCATAAACTAATAATTTGCTATTAAAGTGCTTCACAGAATCACAGAATTGTTCTGACGCAGAAGGAAACCATTCAGTCCATTGTGTTTGCACCAGTTCTCCAAATGAGCATTGTGACTTAGTGCTTTTTCTCCTACCCCTGCACATTGTTTCTAGTCAGGTAATCTTCTGATGCCCTCTTGAATGCCTCGATTGAATCTGCCTCCACCACACTTCCTTGCAGTGCATTCCAAGCCCAAACCACTCATCGCGTGAAAAAGTTTTTTCTCACATTACATTTGCTGCTTTTGTAAATCACTTTAAATCTGTGTCCTCTTGTTCTTGATCCTAATACAAGTGGGAACAGTTTCTCTCTGTCGCATTGTCCAGCCTCTCTCATCATTTTGAACATCTCCATAAACATTCTTCTTGGCCTTCTTCTCTCCAAGGAAAACAGTCCCAGCCTCTCCAATCCATCGTAATAACTGAAGTTTCTCATCCCTCGAACCATTCTTGTGAATCTCTTGCACACTCTCTCCAATGCATTCACATCCTTCCTATAGTGTGGCACTCAGAATTGTGCACAATACTCCAGCTGTCATGTGAATGTCTTTTTGAGAAAAGTGTGTTTTATCAAAAGGCTGCAGTGATGTCATTGTGGGTGGAGCTGGAATGTGATTCTGCTTTTTACTTTCGTTTTGAGCTGGCAGCTCTTTTTGGCTCTGTGTTTTAGTTTTGCTTTCAGTTGGGGAGCTGCATTCAAACCAAGCTGATGTATATTGGTCTATCTCTCTGTGTGGTAAACAAGGTGTTTAGATCACTTGATAATTTAAGAGTGATAACTGGTCTCTGGAAAATTCAAACCTACTGTCTTTGTTAAAAAGTGTTTTAGCTTATGGATGTTGTTAGGAAAGTTACTAAGGGTTACTTATAGAGTGCTGTATCTTTTTGGGGGGTTATCAGTGTTGGTAGTTGATAAGATGTTTACTGTGTGTTTATAAAATGTTAACTGGGTTCATAGAATAAACATTGTTTTTGTTTAAAAATACTTTTAGTTCTCTGTTGCATCACACCTGTAAAGTGAGCCCTTCTGCTCCCCATAACCAAACTCTATTCAACGTTGTGGGTCAGGTGAACTCCATGATATACTTTGGTGTTCTCTAAACCCTGGCCCATAATACAGCTGAGGTCTAACTAGTGTCTTGTGTAAGTTCAGCGTAACCTCCTTGCTTTTGTACTCAATGCCCCTATTAATAAAGCCCTGAATAGTATCTGCTTTATTAACAGCTCTCTCCACCTGTCCTGCCACTTTCAATGATCTGTGCACAAATACACCCGTGTCCCTCTGCTCCTGCTCCTTTTTTGAATTGTATCCTTTATTTTATACTGAGTCCATGTTCTTCCTACCAACATGCAGTACCTCACACTTTTCCGCATTGAACTTGATCTGCCACCAATCTGCCCACTGCACCAATTTGCCTGTCTTTTTGAAGTTCTACACTGTCTTTCTCATAGTTTACAATACTTCCAAGTTTTGTGTCATCCCCAAACTTTGAAATTAATGTTTTGCACTCCAAGGTCTAGGTGATTGATATTCAGAAAAACAAGGGTCTCAACTCCACTATAAGTCTTTCTACATCCCGAAAAGTACCCATTTACTCTCTACTTCCTATTATTCAGCCAAATTTGAATCTGTATCTCTACTGCCCCCTATATTCCATGAGCTATAAATTTTCTTCAAAGTCTGTTGTGTGGTACTGTATCAAATGCCTTCTGAAAGTCTAGAGAAGACTGGAATATTTTGGCCAGTTTGCCTACAATTTCCACTTTCGTTTTCTTCAATATCCTTGATGCATCTCAACCGGTCCAGGTGTCTTGTCATCTTTCAGTTCCGACAGTCTATTCAACAATTCCTCCTGATCAATTTTGAACCCTTCTATGGACAGTTTCCTCCTCTGGAGGGCTGAACAGCATCTAGCTCCTTGGTAAAGGCAGATGCAAAGTGTTTAATATCTCAGTCATGCCTCCAACTTCCATGTGTAAATATCCTTTTAGGTCACTAGTTGGCCTTTCTCCATTTACTACCCTCTTACTATTCGTATGTCTATAGACGACTTTGGGCTTCCATGGAACCATAGAATCCCTACAGTGCAGAAGGTGGCCATTTGGCACATCAAGTCTGCTCCAACCCTTTTAAAGGGCACCCTGCCTAGGACCACTGCCCCGCCCCATCTCCCTAACCTCATCTAACCTGCACATCTTTGGAATGTGGGAAGAAACTGGAGCACCCGAGATGTTGCTGCCAGTCTTTTCTGATAATTCCTCTTTGCTTCTCTAATGTGCTTTTTCACCTCCGTTCCAAACTTTTTCTCTGTTCCTCTTGGTTCTCAATTGTGTTTTCTACCTGATATCTGTCATAAGCACACTTGTTCTTCTTTAACTTAATTTCTTTAAAAAAAAATAAAACATTTTGAGTACCCAATTTAGCATGGCCAATCCACCTAACCTGCACATCTTTGGGTTGTGGGGGTGAGTCCCACACAGACACGTGGAAAATGTGCAAACTCCACACGGACAGTGACCCAGGGCCGGGATTCGAACCCGGGTCCTCCCGTGCTGTAGGCAGCAGTCCTAACCACTGTGCCACGTATCGCCCACTTTAGCTTAATTTTTGTCTCCCTTTTTCATCCAGGGTGCTCTAGATTTGTTTTCCCTACCTTTGCCTTTTAAGAGAATATTCCTTGACTGTGTCTGGACCATTTCTGTTTTGAAGGTAGCCCATTGTTCAGCTACAGTGTTTCCTGACAACCCTTCATTCCAGTCTATCCGGCCAAGCTCCGTTCCCCGGCCTTCAATTATTTTTATTCTGGATTGCCTATTGTAGTTTCTATTCAAAACCTTACAATACATTGGTCACTGTCTCCTAAATGTTCCCCCTCTCACACTTTTTAAAAATTAAATTTTAGTGTACCCAATTAATTTTTTCCAATTAAGGGGTAATTTAGCATGGACAATCCATTTACTCTGCACATCTTTGGGTTGTGGGGGCGAAACCCACGCAAACACAGGGTGAATGTGCAAATTCCACACGGATAGTGACCCAGAGCCAGGGTCGAACCTGGGACCTCGGCCCAGTGTGGTCGCAGTGCTAACCACTGCGCCACCATGCTGCCCTTCCCTCTCTAACATTTGATCTACTTGACCCACCTCATTTCCAAGAACCAGCTCCGGCAGTGCATCCTGTCTTGTGGATTGGACACAAATTGCTGCAGAAACATTTACAATACCAGTTTCCCAGTCTGCATTTGGGCGAGGGCCGGTTCTGAGTTGCTGACTGATTGAACTCGGCGAGGGCTGGTTCTGAATAGCTGACTAGTTGAACTCGCCGATGGCCGGTTCTGAGTAGCCGACCGGTCTGCCACCTCATCCACTTGCAGGTATGTGGAACGATGCTTCTCCGCTCCAGAGACACATATGGATTTGTCCACTGGTCTAGGTGGTGGTTAATGCTTCTGGATCTTTTCGCCCTTCACACGCAATGTAGGAAAAACAGCAGAAAAGTTGGTGACCTGCGCGTTGCTGAGTGACCGGCGTGTTGCCGATTGTCCACCCTGGATTAATGCATGCGTCTTTTACTGTAAACTTTGACTGTAAAACATAAACATTTTATGTTGTAGAAATATTCAGAGTCCGAAACTGAACAAACTCTTTCACTGGTCAGTGTTAAAGCACAGTGATCTTCTCTGGCCTGCTGGTTGGGTTACAAAACTTTCCACTGAAATCTGTATGCTCCTTTCATGCTTTATAGAAACAGACAATAAGTGACCACATCCCTCCTGTTTCCATTACATGCACATCATCAACAGATGACTTTCTCAACAATATTGAGTGGCTCGCCAATGGCAAGGATGATTGCATGTAATGGCTTTGGCAATTTTAAACAGTTTGGACCTTGAGTTATCTGTTGCACTTGTCTCAAAAATTCGCACCATGTCTGGTTTCGAAGATAATGAATTTTCTTTTGATAAAAGCTTTGTGAACTTTGCTTAAAAATTATCAAAAATTTTTTTTTCCAATTAAGGGGCAATTTAGCGTGGCCAATCCACCTTCCCTGCACATCTTTGGGTTGTGGGACTGAGACCCACGTAGACCCTTGGAGAATGTGCAAACTCCACACGGACAGTGATCCGGGGCTGGGATTGAACCCGGGTCCTCGGAGCTGTGAGGCAGCAGTGCTAAGGCCGCAGAGTTGGTGAGGTAAGCTTTTCTTTCCTTTTCCTCTCTCCACCCTTCCACCACCTCTAACCTGCGGGGAGTGTGAAAATCAGGTAAGCTTTTTTTTTCTTTCTGTAATTGTCAAGTTGATAAATCGAAGGGATGGCAGAGAGGGCAGTGCAATGTTCCTCCTGAAGGATGTTCGAGGTGAGGGACACCGTCAGTGGCCCTGCTGAGTTCACCTGCGGGAAGTGCACCCAACTCCAGCTCCTCAAAGACCGAGTTAGGGAACTGGAGCTGGATGAACTGAGGATCATTCGGGAGGCAGAGTCGGTAAATGATAGAAGCTACAGGGATGTAGTTATTCCTAAGAATGAAGGTAGCTGGGTGATGTTTAAAAGGAAGGGGAAGAAGCAGTCAGTGCAGGGATCCCCTGTGGTTGTTCCCCTCAATAACAGGTATACCTTTTTGGATACTGTTGGGGTAGGTGGGGGTGGACAGGGGACGGGACGGGACGACCTACCAGAGGTAAGCCACGGTGACCAGGTCTCTGGCACTGAGTCTGTCCCTGTGGCTCAGAAGGGAAGGGGGGAGAGCAGGCGAGCATTAGTTATTGGAGACTCTATAGTTAGAGGTACAGATAGGCGGTTCTGTGGCAACGATAGAGGCTCACGGTTGGTGTGTTGCCTCCCGGGTGCCAAGGTCCGTGACGTCTCTGATCGTGTTTTCAGGATCCTTAAGGGGGAGGGGGAGCAGCCACAAGTCGTGGTACACATCGGTACCAACGATATAGGTAGGAAAAAAGACGGGGATGTAAAACAGGAATTCAGGGAGCTAGGGTGGAAGCTGAGAGCCAGGACAGACCGTGTTGTCATCTCTGGTTTGCTGCCAGTGCCACGTGCTAGCGAGGTGAGGAACAGGGAGAGAGTGCAGTTAAACACGTGGCTACAGGGATGGTGTAGGAGGGAGGGTTTCAGTCACTGGATAATTGGAGCACATTCTGGGGAAGGTGGGACCTGTACAAACAGGATCGGTTACACCTGAACCAGAGGGGCACCAATATCCTGGGAGGGAAATTTGCTCCAGCTCTTCGGGGGTGGGGGGGGGGTTTAAACTAATTTGGCAGGGGGGTGGGAAAATGATTTGTAGTCCAGGAGATAGCGTTGCTGGAGTTCAGGAAGTTGAGGGTAGTGCAGTACTGAGGAAGGTACCAAGGTCACAAGAGTTGACCTGCAGGCATGAAGGTGGTTTGAAGTGTGTCTACTTCAATGCAAGAAGCATCAGGAATAAGGTTGGTGAGCTTGAAGCATGGATTGGTACCTGGGACTACGATGTTGTGGCCATTAAGGAGACGTGGATAGAACAGGGGCAGAAATGGTTGTTGGAGGTTCCGGGGTTTAGATGTTTCAGTAAAATTAGGGAAGGTGGTAAAAGAGGTGGAGGAGTAGCATTGTTAATCAAGGATAGTATAATGGCTGCAGGAAGGCAGTTTGAGGAGGATCTGTCTACTGAGGTAGTGTGGGCTGAAGTTAGAAATAGGAAAGGAGCGGTCACTTTGTTAAGAGTTTTCTAGAGTTTTCTAAACAGTAACAGAGATGTGGAGGAAAAGTTTGCAATGCAGATTTTGGATAGGTGCGGTAGTCACAGTGTGACTTTAGCTTTCCAAGTATTGATTGGAAACACTATAATTTGAATAGTTTGGATGAGGCTGTTTTTATGTGGATAGACCGACAAGAGGCGGGCCACATTGGATTTGGTACTGGGTAATGAACCGGGCCAAGTGTTAGATTTGGTTGTGTGAGAGCACTTTGGAGATAGTGCCACAATTCGGTGGCTTTCACTATAGCAATGGAGAGGGATAGGAACGTATGGCAGGACAAGGTTTATAACTGGGGGAAGGGTAATTACGATGTGATTAGGTAAGAATTGGGGAGCATAAGATGGAAACAGGAACTGTCAGGGATAGGCACAATTGAGATGTGGAGCTTGTTCAAGGAGCAAATACTGCGTGTCCTTGATATGTATGTCCCTGTCAGGCAGGGAGGAAATGGTCGAGTGAGGGAACCATGGTTTACAAAAGAGGTAGAATGTCTTGTCAAGAGGAAGAAGGGGGCTTATGTAAGGATGAGAAAACAAGGTTCAGTTAGGGCACTTGTGGGATACAAGATAGCTAGAAAGGAGCTCAAGAAAGAGCTTAGGAGAGCTAGGAGGGGGCATGAGAAGTTCTTGGCGGGTAGGATCAAGGAAAACCCCAAGGCTTTTTTACACTTATGTGAGGAATAAAAGAATGACCAAGGTGAAGTTAGGACCGGTCAAGGATAGTAGTGGGAACGTGTGCATGGAGTCTGAAGATATAGGAGAGGCCCTAAATGAATACTTTTCTTCAGTGTTCACAAAGGAGAGGGGCCATGTTGTTGAGGAGGATAGTGCGATACAGGCTGGTAGGCTGGAGGAGGTAGATATTCGGAAGGAAGATGTGTTAGAAATTTTGAGAAGCCTGAGGATAGATAAGTCCCCTGGGCCGGATGGGATATATCCTAGGATTCTTTGGGAGGCGAGGAATGAGATTGCAGAGCCTTTGGCTTTGATCTTTATGTCCCCACAGTCTACAGGAATAGTGCCAGAAGACTGAAGAGAGGCAAATGTTGTCCCCTTGTTCAAGAAAGGAAATAGGTATAACCCTGGGAATTATAGGCCGGTTCGTCTCATTTCAGTCATAGGTAAATTATTGGAAACGGTCCTGAGGGATAGGAATTATGATCATTTGGAAAGATACAGCTTAATCCAGGATAGTCAGCACGGATTTGTGAGGGATAAGTCTTGCCTCACAAGTTTGATTGTATTCTTTGGGGAGGTACCTAAGTACATAGATGAAGGTAGAGCAGTTGATGTCATATACATAGATTTTAGTAAGGCGTCTAATAAGGTGCCCCATGGTCGGCTCATGCAGAAAGTAAGAAGGCATGGCATAGAGGGAAATTTGGCCGATTGGATCAGTAACTGGCTATCACATAGAAGGTGGTGGTAGATGGTAAATTTTCATCCTGGAGCCCAGTCACCAGCGGTGTACCACAGGGATCAGCGACCTTTTCCTCAGGTGGATGTAGCTGTTACAAGGGGGCATAACTAAGGTTCATGGTGGAAGATATAGGAGGGATGTCAGAGGTAGGTTCTTTACTCAGAGAGTGGTTGGGGCGTGGAACGCACTCCCAGCTATGGTAGTGGAGTTGGACACTTTAGGAACTTTCAAGCGGTTATTGGATAGGCATATGGAGTGCACTAAAATGATTGGGGGTAGGTTGATTTGATCTTAGTTTCAGACTAGTTTGGCACAACATTGTGGGCTGAAGGGCCTGTACTGTGCTGTACAGTTCTGTGATCTATGTTCTAACCACTGCGCCACCGTGCTGCCCTGAAAGCTGTTGCAAAACAGCACCGAAAAATTACTTGAGTAACCACTCAGTAAGGTACAATATAAAAATGGTGAGTCTGAGATTTATTTAGTTTGGATTAATGGTGGCTGTGTATTACTGTAAGCATTGTAGGCATGGTTGTAACATTTGCAAACTCTGTTGGAACTGTTGGGATATGTTGCGTGTTTACCTCAAAGATTTTGAAATTGTATTTCACAGAATCATAGAAGAGAGAAGGCCATTTAGCCAATCCTGCCTAAGCCAGCTCTTTGATGGAACTGTGGAGTTGGACTGTTTCCCTGTTGTTTCCTAATAACTCTGCAAATTTCTCTTTACAAGTATTTATCCAATCCAATTTTCAACCAAACAGAAAATTGGGGGATGGCTATTCCCTGATACATTTCCACGGGAATGCCTTGGCCAATGAGAGTCAAGCTGCTTAATTTGAAATTGAACAGTAGCTTGGCACTTAACTGTTCCCTGCTACGTTCTCCATGGAAACGCCTCTACCAATCAGAGTCCACGTTCAATCCACAATCAGCAATCTCTTATGCAGTATAAATTGTTGTTCCCTTTACTGTTGGTAATCTTGCACTCTGTTCTGATGAGTGCAGGATGAAAAGCTTCAACAGCATGTCTCTTTTTCAGCAATTTATCCAATTCCTTTTTAAATGTTGCTGTTGAATATACTTGCACTGCCCTTTCAGGCAGTGCATTCTTGTCCACAGCAATTCTGTAAAGAAAAAAGAAAAGGTTTCCTTATGTTACCTCTGGGACTTTTGCCAATTGCTTTAAATCTTTATCTTTGGTTTAGAACTATGCTGCCACTGGAAACTGTTTCAGCTTCTTCACTCTATCAAAGCCATACACCATTTTGAACATCTCTTTTTCTTTAAGTGTATCTTCAGACACACTTTATTCCCTTTGAGAGGAATGGGGAAGTGGTGGAAGGATTCCTAAGCTGATTATCAGCCCCTTGAACCGATTTATGAACACTTGTGACCAATAAGTCCTGATGTTGGACTCTGACCCAGAACTTCTGATAGGGAAATAAGGATGCTATCACTGAGCTACAAGACCTCCCAGCACCTCTATCAAATTTCCTCATAACCTCCTCTATGAGTTTCTCTACTCTATTATCACTCCACAGTTTTGGTTTCCTTATCCAAGAAATGATACTTGCCTTGGAATGAGTGCAGTGAAGGTTCACCAGACAGATTCCTGGGATGGCAAGATTGTCGGACGAGGAGAGATTGGTTCAACTAGGCCTGTTTTCACTGGAATTTAGAAGAATGAGAGGTGATATTAAAACATATACAATTCTGACAGGGCTGGTCAGACTGGATGTTGTTTCCTCTGGGTTGGGGGGGGGGGCGCTGCGGAGTGGTCGAGACCAAAGGGTCACAGTCTCAGGATATGGTGTCGGCCATTTACAAATGAGATGAGGAGAAACGTCTTCACTCCGAGGGTGGTGAGCGTGAGGAATTATCTACAGTAGAATCTGTGGAGGCCAAGTCGTTGGATATATTTAACAAGGAAATAGATACATTTCTAGACTCTAAAGTTGACAAGGGGTATTTGGAGAACAATGGAGTATGGTGTTGTGTTACAAACCCAGTTGATATATCTGGACGGGAAGATCCCAGAATGGAATCTTGGCTCAAATGACCATAACGTTTACTTTTTAAAAATAAAACGTAGAGGAATAGAGTCACAGGACCACAAATTAGTTATAACAGCAAAAAAAAAATATTTTTAGCTTAACAATTACACAGATTTTAAGATTAGCACATATTGCAAAGTACATCTTAAGCTACATTGCTCCCATTGACACACAAAACGACTAAGGCACACTCCTCTCTAAACCCAAGTAAATGTCTCTGGAGTTCAGGTACAAGGATGTCCAGGCCCCTCTACTACAGCATTCTGTAACAGTGTTCTTCAAACTATTTTGCCCAGGACCTGTATTTACCAACTGCCGATACTTTGGGATCCATGCCGGCCGACCTTTGCGACCCACGCCGGCCGATCTTCACGACCCACGCCAGCCCATCTTCGCGACCCACGCCGGCCGATCTTCACGACCCACGCCAGCCCATCTTCGCGACCCACGCCGGCCGATCTTCACGACCCACGCCAGCCCATCTTCGCAACCCACGCCGGCCGACCTTTGCGACCCACGCCGGCCGACCTTTGCGACCCACGCCGGCTGACCTTTGCGACCCACGCCGGCCCACCTTTGCGACCCACACGGCCCACCTTTGCGACCCACGCCGGCCCACCTTTGCGACACATGCCGGCCCACCTTTGCGACACACGCCGGCCCACCTTTGCGACACACGCCGGCCCACCTTTGCGACACACGCCGGCCCACCTTTGCGACACACGCCGGCCCACCTTTGCGACCCACGCCGGCCCACCTTTGCGACCCACGCCGGCCCACCTTCGCGACCCACGCCGGCCCACCTTTGTGACCCACCATTTTCACTTACCTTTAATGTGACAGCTGAGCCTGCTTGGTCCTCACGATCTCACTTGTTTTGTTATTCAATGTTACATTTCTGTTCAGGACTTCAGCTGGTGATTTAAGTTCTCACTGCACACGTTGAAAAAGAAATCAAGAGGTTTGTCCTTGAACTCGCCATGCTCAGTCTCAAATGTCTTTGAAGTTTTAAGAGTTTTAATCTTTCATTTCCCAGTTCTTCCCTGCAGATAACTCCCAAGAGCTTTGCCTCCTGATTTGCATTGGCACAATTAATAAACCCATGCCTCAAGAAATTATCTTTATACTGCTTTGTTCCTGGTTCTTAATGGGTTGTTCACAAGAGGCCCTGGAGTTCACACCAGCACTGCTGGCAGCTACAAAATCTCTCTCGCGCTCAGAACACGTGACGTCAGTGGACTGGGTGCTTTCTGTCGCCGCCTCTGGAGAGTAGTCTCCATCGATTTTTAAAAAGAATCCGCTCCTGGGTCAGTGCACTGACATCAGGGGGAGGCGGCCTGCCTTGCTGGGCTCCGGGCCTGCCTACTGCTGGGTGTACACATGCATGGAATGGTCGGCATTCTGAAAGCCGGCCGCGGCTGGCATTTTTACAACCCACCCCTGGGTTGTGACTCTGAGTTTGCAAATGACTGTTCTATAGTCTTCCTCAATTTTAAATAATACTTTGACTCTCTGTTTTCCCACCAAAATAGACAGCCTCACATTTTTGTACATTATAGTCCAATCAGCCAAACTTTTGCCCACTCACTTTAACTATCTATATCCCTTTGCAAATTATTTGTGTCCTCCTCACAACTTGTTTTCCTACGTATCCTTGCATCATTAGTACATCTGGCTACATTACACTCTGTCCCTTACCAAAGTCATAAATGTAAATAGTTGAGGCCCCAGTACTGATTCTTGTTGAACTCCATTAATTATAGTTTACGAACCTGAAAATAACCCATTTATTCTGATTCTCTTTTCTCGTTTAGTTAGCCAATCCCTTTTTCCATGCAAATATATCACCCGCAACACCCTGAGCTTTAAACCTATTGAGAAACCTTTTACATGGCACCTTATTAAATAGCTTTTGAAAATCCAAATGCACTACATCTACATCTACTGGTTCCCCTTTATCCACCATGCTTGTTGCAGTGAGAGAGTTAAAAGCAAAATGTTGAAATTATTCATTTGGGCTTCTTGGCTCAGAACATCTGTAGCTTCACCTCTGGGAGAACTACAACTCTCTACCCCCAAGCCCCCCTCAGACCACCTGTTAAAGAGCGCCCAGGTCTTGATGATCTCATCTTACTGAATCCAGGTGGGTGCGCAACAGGTTAGAACTGAACTGGGTGGAAGGTGATGCGAGTCAGACTCTCAGCTCATTTGAAGTGCTCACTCAATTTGTGTCAGGCTGGCAGAGATCAAATTGCCCTTATTGTGCCAGCTACATCAAGCAAATGTTTTACTGAGGAAAGTTTGTAATTAATTATTGTGCATCGTAGCAGCATACACCAAATACAAGCCATTGAACCTGGAGCTCCTGGCATCCCCCTTGTGATCCAAAGTACTTCAAATTCTACAATGTGTCTAATGATACAGAGCTGAACATGGCCTCTCTTTCTGCTCCCTTACAGACAGTGATAATGAACTGTCGAGTGGAACAGGAGATGTTTCCAAGGAGTGTCCTGAAAAAATCCTGGAATCGTGGGGGGAATTGTTGCACAGATGGTGAGTATTTTGGTTCTCCACAAGGAAGTGAATCTGCATTCTACTGCAGGAAACATTCACTGTATGTTGACAATCCAAGAGATTTCATTTTGCTGGCCTGCCATTGTTGGTAAAGCTAATGGTTGGGTGAATAAAAAGATGTATTGATTCCCAGGGATATCACCATCTGGCATAGCTGCTCCTTGTTGAATGCCTGACTCTCAGCTCTCTCTCTCTCCTCACTCTCTCGCTTTCCCTCTGCCACATGCTCCTTCTCTCCTGCTTTCTCACGCTCTTGCTCTTAATGTTGCCTTCTTTCTCATACACCTCCTTGGTACCTTGCCAACCCTTTCACTCCCACAGTCTCTCCCTTGTGATCTCTGCCCCACGCTGTCCCTCACGACATTCCACCCTGTGCACATCCTCAACAGGCGCCCCCTGCAGTAAGACCCCATCCTCTCTCTCTCTCTCTCTCCTGTGCACTGTGAGCATTCCTGCTGTCTCTCCACTCTCTTCCCCTTAATGCCCTTCTGCCCCACCCTCATCCCGTCCTCTCTCTCACTTGACCTTTGCTCTCTCCTTCACTCTACTGGCCCCACAAACCTGCTTTTGCTGCTTCACCCTCCCTCACCCCCTTCCTTGCTCTCTCAGCCTCCCACTCCTCTTTGTTCCCTCGCTCTCTCTTTCAGCCCTGTGCGTGCCCTCTTTCTCGGCAGTATGTCCCTTGACCCTCCCTCTCACCCTCTCATGCCAGCAATCCCACTCGCTCTATCTGCTTCACCTTCAACCTTTTTCACCCTGAGTGTCCTTTGCATTTTTTCCTTTCCTTTATGCGCACTGTTCCTTCTTCATATTTCACTCACTCTCTCCCTTGTTCTTTGTGTCTCCCTTGACTGTGCTTCCAGCACTTTCATAGAATCATAGAATCCCTACAGTGCCGAAGGAGGCTATTTGACCCATCGAGCCTGCACCGACCCTCTGAAAGAGCATTCTATCTAAGCCCATTTACCCGCTCTAACCCTGTAAACCACCTAACTTAACCGTTGGACACTAAGGGCAATTTACCATGGCCAATCCACCTATCCGGCACATCTTTCGACTGTGGGAGGAAACCGGAGCACCTGGAGGAAACCCACGCAGACATCGGGAGAATGTGCAAATTCCACACAGTCACCCAAGGCTGGAGTTGAGCCCAAATCCCTGTTGCTGTGAAGCAGCTGTGCTAATCACTGTGCCACCGTGTCGCTGTCCCAGAAGTGTTTCTCTCTAACTCCTTAGGATAGGGGTTCCCAAGGTCCATGGAGGGTCCCCAGAGGTCCGCGAAGCTGGCGGCCGCCATGTCACCGGTAAACTCCGGATCGAATGTGTAACATTTAAAAAGAATGAGAGAAATCAAATGGGTCAATCGGAGCACGGTCTCTCTGAGCATTGGACGTTAATAGGCTGACTGCCAGCCTATCAGAATCCAGTGCTCCAAGTGGCCTTGCTCTGAGTGACCCAGTTGATTTGTTCCATCTCGCTGTTGTTGGGCCAACAGTGAGGCTGAAGTGCCACAGGAGCTGGCAGGGGACTAATCAGAAAGCTAGGTGGCAGCAGTGAGGAAAGGCTGCGCGTGGCCTGTAGGCGGGGGAATCGGCGGTGCCTCGCGAAAGGAGTGAGTGGGGTTAAAGCCTCAAGAAAGGAACAAGTTTGGTTTGGGCCTCGGGAATGGAGTTGGGAGGGGTATTCGGACCTGGGGAAAGGAGTCTGGGTGGTAGTTTGTGCTTCGGGGAGAGGTGAGCGTGCCTGTATGTGTGTGTACGTGTGTCTGTGTGAGAACGCCTGTGTGAGGGGACATGTGTGCATGTAGGTATGTGTGTGTGAGGAAATAAGCGTGTGCATGTGTGTGAAGATATGTGTGTGAGAGAGTGTATGTGAGAGAGAGGATGTGAGTGTGTGAGAGAGAGGGTGTGAGTGTGAGAGAGAGAGGGTGTGAGTGTGCGAGAGAGAGGGTGTGTGAGAGAGGGTATGAGTGTGCGAGAGAGATGTGAGTGAGAGAGAGGAGGTGAGTGTGAGAGAGAGAGGAGGTGAGTGTGAGAGAGAGGAGGTGAGTGTGAGAGAGAGGAGGAGAGTGTGTGAGAGAGAGGAGGTGAGTGTGTGAGAGAGAGGAGGTGAGTGTAAGAGAGGAGGTGAGTGTGAGAGAGGAGGTGAGTGAGAGAACATAAGAACTAGGAACAGGAGTAGGCCATCTGGCCCCTCGAGCCTGCTCCGCCATTCAATGAGATCACGGTTGATCTTTTGTGGACTCAGCTCCACTTTCCGGCCCAAACACCATAACCCTTAATCCCTTTATTCTTCAAAAGATTATCTATTTTATCCTAAAAACATTGAATGAAGAAGCCTCAACTGCTTCACTGGGCAAGGAATTCCATAGATTCACAACCCTTTGGGTGAAGAAGTTCCTCCTAAACTCAGTCCTAAATCTACTTCCCCTTATTTTGATGCTATGCCCCCTAGTTCTGCTTTCACCCGCCAGTGGAAACAACCTGCCTGCATCTATCCTATCTATTCCCTTCATAATTTTATATGTTTCTATAAGATGCCCCTGTGGTGATGTGCATCAATGTAAATGCATGTAGGCTAGCTAGACACTAGAGGGAGCACCAGAAACATCACACACACACACACTCAGCCAATAGATCAGTTAGATAGGAGACGACCAATGGACATTCACGATACACAAGGAGGTGGCACGACTACAGGGGGGCATTACACCAACCCATATATAAAGGACACCACACACATGATCTGCCTCTTTCCAGTGGAGACAGTCAGTGAGTACAGACACAGGGTTGATCCAATATTAGACCCACCACATGGATTGCAGCAGCTGGTTAGTCAGTCTGGGTAGCTATCGTAGGATTAGCAGTAGTGTCGAACCCGAGTAATAGAAGTGTAAATAATTTAATAAACGTGTTGAAGTTATCTCCACGTCTGAACCTTCCTTTGTCAAGTGCACCACAAGGAAGCCGCTTATGTTACACCTACAACATAACAAATCATGGTACCAAGACTGAACTGTTTCAATCCAGATAGCCATACCTCAGCGTACAGTGACAACCAGCAACGATACCCAGGCAAGATGTTCGAGATCCGGATTCCACAGCAGCTCCAGTGCCACGGCGATCTCCGCGAAAACTGGCGGGCATTCCGGCAAAAGTTTGAAATCTTCCTGGTGGCAGCCAAACTAGAAGAAGTGGCCGATCCTGAAAAAACAGAGATTCTCCTCACCATCGCCAGTGCCAGAGCAGAAGGAATCTTTTAAAAATTCAAGTTCTCCAAGGGGCAAAACAGGAGCGACTTCCAGGCAGTCCTGGACAAATTCGGAAAATACTGTAAGGAAAACACACTCCAACCAGCAAGAAAAGGTAAGAGAAGCGCCAGTACTCACCTCGAGGCCGAAATCCCGGAGCAGAGAACGATTTTGGTTGGCGGCCATCTTTCTAAAGGGATTGCACTTGTGCAGTTATGCGAGAAGCGCGCAGAACGGGAAGGTCCGTTTGCGCATGCGCAAGACGGCGAGCATGCGCAATCACGAAAACGGCCATCGGCAAAGGAACAGCGATCTGCGCATGCGCAATCGCTTCCTACTCAATACGTCACATGCGTCATGATGTCAGAGGCCCCGGACCACACCCATTTAAAGGGGAAACATCCCAAATCAAAAAAAAAAATCTTTTAAAGCTGTTAAACAACCTTCTTTCACCTGGAATGACAGCACAATGCCTCAAATTCAACCAGGAAATGAAATTAACCTCCGAAGAACCCTGCAACAAGCAGTTACCTATGCCCAAACCGATGTTTCCGACCTTGAATACTTCGATACCGACCGTTACATTTTCTCTGGACGTCGCAAGCCCAGTGCCAGCTCCGACGCAAACAGTGATGATATGGTCCTAGAAGACGACAACTCAGACGAACCTTTCACCTTGGGAGGCTACCCCAGTACCAAATCCGAACCGCAACTAGACGTGTTGCACATTGAAGACCCCCGTATTGAATCCGACGCAGACACGGATTCGTTCTTCGGATTTGAGGATCTTCAGCCCAGCAGATATGACATCCCAACTCGTGAGTGCGGGATGATGCTGCAGCCTGAAACCAAGAGACAGAGAGCGGTACAAGCCCACAGAGAGCGGCCTGCTGCCACACACAGCATGGTCCACGCCCCGCTCAGGGTTCCCGACTCTACGAAAGAAGACACGCAAGACTCCACACCGCAGTCCTTGCATGAACAAGAAGTGACTCCAGTGTCACAAGCCTCCACAGCAAGTTTGTGGACAGACTCCATGATAGAAGAAACGCAAGACTCCAGAGCGCAGTCCTTGCACACACAAGACGTGACTCCAGTGTTACAAGCCTCCGCAGCGAGCTCGTGGACAGCCTCCACGATAGAAGCAACGCAAGACCCCAACGCGCAGTCCTTGCAGGAACAAGACCGTGAGGGTCTAGCAAGCTCCTCTGACCAACTAGCGGCAGACAATGCAAGTCTGCCAGGCTCAAGTGAACAGCAAGAAGACTATGAAAGTCTACTACGCTCCAGTGCACAGCAGGACGACCATGACGGTCTCTCATGCTACAGCGAAGAACAAAGCGACGATGACAGTCCAAGCCCAAATGAAGGACAACAGCAAGACAATGACAGTCCACCCACATTGCTTGCGCCACCAGATGAAGACTCTGACAATTTACCCAACCCAAGTGAACAACAAGCAGCTACTGAGGATCTACCCACGGTATGTGAGACGAGTGACGACAGCATCCCACTTCCCATGCAAGATGTGCAAAGTGACAGACCTCAGCTAGTGTGTACAGAGGCACTCGACGATCACTGTGTGACCACTGGTGACCCCGGTGACACCATGATACTTCCACTCTCATTCGCTCGAACCTCTCCACAAGTCAATGCATTCCTGCATGTTCTGACTACAGACGTGCAGCTTCAAGAAATCTCAGCTGACTCCAGTGAACCTGCTAAGACTCCGAACGGGGAGCATCAACAAACCAACACTGACTCAGTTAAAACAGATCAGACTCCAGATGGGGAGCAACCAAACGTCGACTCTGATTCACGTAAGCCAGACTTTACTTCAGACAGGGAGTGCTGCAACCTCAGTGACTGGAGATGGATCACTTAACAATTACACTGGGCCAGTAATAACAAGCAGCGGCTACAGTCCAAGAGGAATACACCAATATTCACCACAGCTATATCCACACATTTATTCCACACCAGCAGTGCAGCCAATGACAGCTCATGCTGGAGAAACCCAATATTCAGGCATGCAGCAGCCAACAGTCTATGCAGCATATTCTCAAACAGGCCAGCACTACGGATTGCCCACTAATGGAATTAAGACTGAAGGAGGTCTACCGCAAGCTCAATCTGCACTACAGACTGGATGCCTTAGTTACAGCCCAGGATTTGCTGCACCCCAGCCTGGCCAGACGGCATATTCCTATCAGATGCAAAGTTCTACTTTCACACCATCACCAGGTATTTATGCGAGCAGCAATTCTGTTTCCAATTCGACAAGTTTTAACGGTTCTCGGCAGGATCACCCTTCCAGCTCAGCATGTGGCCAGAACCAGTGTGTACAGTCTTATCCAACTTCAACATATGGCACATCCATGACCTCGGATGATACTGTTGATGGTACCTCTTCAACGTCAACACCTATCAGCTACAAGATGCCATCCGACAGCACCATCACAAACATCGAAAAGGAAAGGACTCAAAATCAGACAGCGAAGTGATTTGACCACTTCTTGGTTCCTGTGGCACAGGGACGTTGATGGCGTTCATAACCAAGAGAGACATTTGACCATGATGATTGATGGTTTTTGGACTCACACGAATGATTTGGACTTATTGTTTAATCACTGTTCGCATGACTTGTATATATACCTTACCTTATCTACCTGTTCTTTGTTCAATTTTCTCAAAGTGTGCAGAAAATATGTAACATATAAAAAAAGGGGGATGTGGTGATGTGCATCAATGTAAATGCATTTTTCTAGCTAGACACTAGAGGGAGCACCAGAAACATCACACACAGCCAATAGATCAGTTAGATAGGAGACAACCAATGGACATTCACGATACACAAGGAGGTGTCACGACCACAGGGGGCATTACACCAACCCATATATAAAGGACACACATGATCTGCCTCTTTCCAGTGGAGACAGTCAGTGAGTACAGACACAGGGTTGATTCAATATTAGACCCACCACGTGGATTGCAGCAGCTGGTTAGTCAGTCTGGGTAGCTATAGTAGGATTAGCAGTAGCGTCGAACCCGAGTAATAGAAGTGTAAATAGTTTAATAAACGTGTTGAAGTTATCTCCACGCTGAACCTTCCTTTGTCAAGTGCACCACAAGGAAGCCGCTTATGTTACACCTACAACATAACAAATCACCCCCCTCATCCTTCTAAATTCCAACGAGTACAGTCCCAGTCTACTCAACCTCTGCTCGTAATCCAACCCCTTCAGCTCTGGGATTAACCTAGTGAATCTCCTCTGCACACCCTCCAGCGCCAGTACGTTGTTTCTCAGGTAAGGAGACCAAAACTGAACACAATACTCCAGGTGTGGCCTCACTAACACCTTATACAATTGCAGCAGAACCTCCCTAGTCTTAAACTCCATCCCTCTAGCAATGAAGGACAAAATTCCATTTGCCTTCTTAATCACCTGTTGCACCTGTAAACCAACTTTTTGCGACTCATGCACTAGCACACCCAGGTCCCTCTGCGCAGCAGCATGTTTTAATATTTTATCATTTAAATAATAATCCCTTTTGCTGTTATTCCTACCAAAATGGATAACCTCACATTTGTCAACATTGTATTCCATCTGCCAGACCCTAGCCCATTCACTTAACCTATCCAAATCCCTCTGCAGACTTCCGGTGTCCTCTGCACGTTTTGCTTTACCACTCATCTTAGTGTCATCTGCAAACTTGGACACATTGCCCTTGGTCCCCAACTCCAAATCATCTAACTAAATTGTGAACAATTGTGGGCCCAACACTGATCCCTGAGGGACACCACTAGCTACTGATTGCCATCCAGAGAAACAATCCTTAATCCCCACTCTTTGCTTTCTATTAATTAACCAATCCTCTATCCATGTTACTACTTTACCCTTAATGCCATGCATCTTTATCTTATGCAGCAACCTTTTGTGTGGCACCTTGTCAAAGACTTTCTGGAAATCCAGATATACCATATCCATTGGCTCCCCGTTATCTACCGCATTGGTAATGTCCTCAAAAAATTCCACTAAATTTGTTAGGCACGACCTGCCCTTTATGAACCCATGCTGCGTCTGTGCAATAGGACAAGTTCCATCCAGATGCCTCGATATTTCTTCCTTGATGATAGATTCCAGCATCTTTCCTACTACCGAAGTTAAGCTCACTGGCCTATAATTAGCTGCTTTCTGCCTACCTCCTTTTTTAAACAGTGGTGTCACGTTTGCTAATTTTCAATCCACCGGGACCACCCCAGAGTCTAGTGAATTTTGGTAAATTATCACTAGTGCATTTGCAATTTCCCTCGCCATCTCTTTTAGCACTCTGGGATGCATTCCATCAGGGCCAGGAGACTTGTCTAACTTTAGCCCCATTAGCTTGCCCATCACTACCTCCTTAGTGATAACAATCATCTCAAGGTCCTCACCTGTCATAGCCTCATTTCTATCAGTCACTGGCATGTTATTTGTGTCTTCCACTGTGAAGACCGACCCAAAAAACCTGTTCAGTTCCTCAGCCATTTCCTCATCTCCCATTATTAAATCTCCCTTCTCATCCTCTAAAGGACCAATATTTACCGTAGCCACTCTTTTTTGTTTTATATATTTGTCCAAACTTTTATTATCTGTTTTTATATTCTGAGCAAGTTTACTCTCATAAAATCTTACTCTTATTTATAGCTTTTTTAGTAGCTTTCTGTTGCCCCCTAAAGATTTCCCAGTCCTCTAGTCTCCCACTAATGATTGCCACTTTGTATGCTTTTTCCTTCAATTTGATACTCTCCCTTATTTCCTTAGATATCACGGTCGATTTTCCCTCTTTCTACCGTCCTTCCTTTTTGTTGGTATAAACCTTTGCTGAGCACTGTGATAAATCGCTTGGAAGGTTCTCCACTGTTCCTCAACTGTTTCACCATAAAGTCTTTGCTCCCAGTCTACCTTAGCTAGTTCTTCTCTCATCCCATTGTAATCTCCTTTGTTTAAGCACAAAACACTAGTGTTTGATTTTATCTTCTCACCCTCCATCTCTATTTTAAATTCCACCATTTTGTGATCGCTCCTTCCGAGAGGATCCCTAACTATGAGATCATTAATCAATCCTGTCTCATTACACAGTATCTGATCTAGGACCGCTTGTTCGCTCGTAGGTTCCATTACATACTGTTCTAGGAAACTATCGAGGATACATTCTATAAACTCCTCCTCAAGGCTGCCTTGACCGACCTGGTTAAACCAATCGACATGTAGATTAAAATCCCCCATGATAACTGCTGTACCATTTCTACATGCATCAGTTATTTCTTTGTTTATTGCCTGCCCCACCATAATGTTACTACTTGGTGGCCTGTAGACTACTCCGATCAGTGACTTTTTCGCCTTACTTTTCCTGATTTCCACCCAAATGGATTCAACCTTATCCTCCATAGCACCAATGCCATCCCTTACTATTGCCTGGATGTCATCCTTAAATAATAGAGCTACACCACCTCCCTTACCATCCACTCTGTCCTTCCGAATAGTTTGATACCCTCAGATATTTAACTCCCAGTCGTGACCATCCTTTAACCATGTTTCAGTAATGGCCACTAAATCATAGTCATTCACGATGATTTGCGCCATCAACTCATTTACCTTATTCCGAATACTACGAGCATTCAGGTAAAGTACACTTATGTTGGCTTTTATACCTCTGTTTTGAATCTTAACACCTCGATCAATAACCTCTCCTAAGTTATATTTCCTCTTAACTTTTCTCCTAATTTTCCTTGTCGTTGAACCCATATCTTCATGTAACAACCTGCCGCGCCGCTTACCATTCATGTTTTTACTTCCCGTTTTATTCTTTTTAGTATTACTGGGCCTATTCACTGAGCTCCCCTCAGTCACTGTACCTTGTACTGTCGCCCTTTTTGATTTTTGACTATGACTTCTCTGCATTACACTTTCCCCCTTACTGCCTTTTGTTTCTGTCCCTGTTTTACTACCTTCCGACTTCCTGCATCGGTTCCCATCCCCCTGCCACATTAGTTCAAACCATCTTCAACAGCTCTAGCAAACACCCCCCCGGGACATCGGTTCCAGTCCTGCCCAGGTGCAGACCGTCCGGTTTGTACGGGTCCCACCTCCCCCAGAACCGGTTCCAATGCCCCAGGAATTTGAATCCCTCCCTCTTGCACCATCTCTCGAGCCACGCATTCATCCTATCTATCCTGACATTCCTACTCTGACTAGCTCGTGGCATTGGTAGCAATCCTGAGATTACTACCTTTGAGGTCGTACTTTTTATTTTAACTCCTAACTCCCTGAATTCAGCTTGTAGGACCTCGTCCCACTTTTTACCTATATCATTGGTGCCTATGTGCACCACGACAGCTGGCTGTTCACCCCCCCCCCCCCCCCCCCCCCCCAAAGAATGTCCTGCAGCCGCTCAGAGGCATCCTTGACCCTTGCACAAGTGAGGCAACATAGCATCCTGGAGTCTCGATTGTGTCCGCAGAACCGCCTGTCTATTACCCTTCCGATTGAGTCCCCTATCACTATAGCCCTGCCATTCTTCTTCCTGCCCTGCTGCGCAGCAGAGCCAGCCATGGTGCCATAAACCTGGCTGCTGCTGCCTTCCCCTGGTGAGTCATCTCCCTCAACAGCATTCAAGGCGGTATATCTGTTTTGCAGGGAGATGACCGCAGGGGACACCTGCACTGCCTTCCTACTCTTGCTCTGTCTTTTGGTCACCCATTTTCTATCTCCCTCAGTAACTTTCACCTGCCGTGTGACCAACTCGCTAAACGTGCTATCCACAATGTCCTCAGCATCGCGGATGCTCCAAAGTGAGTCCATAGCTGCTCCGGAGCCGTCAAGCAGTCTAACAGGAGCGGCAACTGGACACACGTCTTGCACGTGAAGGAGCCAGGGACAGTGGACGTGACCCTGAGCTCCCACATCGCACACGAGGAGCATGACACGGGCCTGGGATCTCCTGCCATGTCTTAAACCTTAGGTTAACTTATACAACGACAATTCCAAAAAATGAAAGAAAAAATAAATAAATAAATTAGACAATGAATAGAAAAACTACTTACCAGTCATTTACCAGGGTAAAAAGCACCTCCTCCCCTTCGAATTCCCACCGAGCTTCAAATTCCCAAACTCATTCTTTGTTGTGTCTCACTCTGGCTGTGTCTTCTCTGGCTCACTGGGAGAACTCTGGCTCACTGGGAGAGGAGGTGAGTGTGAGAGAGGAGGTGAGTGTGAGAGAGGAGGTGAGCGTGAGAGAGGAGGTGAGCGTGAGAGAGGAGGTGAGCGTGAGAGAGGAGGTGAGCGTGAGAGAGGAGGTGAGCGTGAGAGAGGAGGTGAGCGTGAGAGAGGAGGCGTGCCTGAGAGAGGAGGCGAGCCTGAGAGAGGAGGCGAGCCTGAGAGAGGAGGCGAGCCTGAGAGAGGAGGCGAGCCTGAGAGAGGAGGCGAGCCTGAGAGAGGAGGCGAGCCTGAGAGAGGAAGCGAGCCTGAGAGAGGAGGGGAGCGTGAGAGAGGAGGGGAGCGTGAGAGAGGAGGGGAGCGTGAGAGAGGAGGGGAGCGTGAGAGAGGAGGGGAGCGTGAGACAGGAGGGGAGCGTGAGACAGGAGGGGAGCGTGAGAGAGGAGGCGAGCATGAGAGGAGGCGAGCGTGAGAGAGGTGGCGAGCGTGAGAGAGGAGGCGACCGCGTGAGAGCGAGGAGGCGAGCGCGTGAGAGCGAGGAGGCGAGCGCGTGAGAGCGAGGAGGCGAGCGTGAGAGAGGAGGCGAGCGTGAGAGAGGAGGCGAGCGTGAGAGAGGAGGCGAGCGTGAGAGAGGAGGCGAGCGTGAGAGAGGAGGCGAGCGTGAGAGAGGAGGCGTGCCTGAGAGAGGAGGCGAGCCTGAGAGAGGAGGCGAGCCTGAGAGAGGAGGCGAGCCTGAGAGAGGAAGCGAGCCTGAGAGAGGAGGGGAGCGTGAGAGAGGAGGGGAGCGTGAGAGAGGAGGGGAGCGTGAGAGAGGAGGGGAGCGTGAGACAGGAGGGGAGCGTGAGACAGGAGGGGAGCGTGAGAGAGGAGGCGAGCATGAGAGGAGGCGAGCGTGAGAGAGGTGGCGAGCGTGAGAGAGGTGGCGAGCGTGAGAGAGGTGGCGAGCGTGAGAGGAGGCGAGCGCGTGAGAGCGAGGAGGCGAGCGCGTGAGAGCGAGGAGGCGAGCGTGAGAGAGGAGGCGAGCGTGAGAGAGGAGGCGAGAGCGAGGAGGCGCACGCGGGGGAGAGACTGTGTGTGAGAGTGAATGGTGTGGTTGTGTGTAAGGCGTGTTGGGGGGTGTTTGAATGAGTGAGGTTGTGTTTGTGAGTGAGGGTGAGGTTGTGTTTGTGAGTGAGTGTGAGGTTGTGTTTGTGTGTGTGAGTGTGTGTGATGGTGTGTGCGTGTTTGTGAGTGAGTGTGAGGGTGTGTGTGTGTAAATGATTGTGAGGGTGTTTGAGTGTGTGTTTGTGAATGATTGCGAGGGTGTTTGTGCGAATGAGGGTGTGTGTGTTTGTGAGGATGTGGCTGTGTGTGTAGAGGATGTGTGTGAATGAGGAGATAGATGCGAGCATGTGTGTGATTGTGAGGGGGGTCATGAGCGTTTGCATACATGTGAGAGACGTGTGTGCACATGCATGTGAGAGACAAGCATGTGTGTGCGTATGTGAGAGACATGAGCGTGTGTATGCGATTATTCGACAAACGAGCGTGTTTTCTGTGCGCGCACCTGAGAGAGACATGTGTGTTTGTGCACATGAGAGAGACAAGAGTGTGTGCGCGCGCATGTGAGAGAGACATGAGCATGTGTGTGCATGTGAAAGTGACATGAGCCTGTGTATGCATGTGAGACTGACATGAGCGTGTGTGTGAGCGACGTGAGAGAGTGACATGAGCATGTGTATGTGTGCATGTGGGAAAGACATGAGCGTGTGTGCATGCGAGAGCGACATGAGCATGTGTGTGCATGTGAAAGTGACATGAGCCTGTGTATGCATGTGAGAGCGACATGAGCTTGTGTGTGTATATGAGAGACAAATGAGCGTATGTGTGTGCATGTGAGAGTGACATGAGCGTCTGTGTGTGGTTGTGAGAGCGACGTGAGCTAGTGTGCGCATGTGAGTGATATGAGCGTGTGAGCGACATGAGCGTGTGTGCATGTGAGAGACATGAGCGTGTGTGCATGTGAGAGACATGAGCGTCTGTGTGCATGAGACATGAATGTGTGTGTGTGCATGTTAGAGAGACATGAGCGCGTGTGTGTGCATGTGGGAAAGACCTGAGTGTGTGTGTGCATGAGAGACATGAGTTGTGTGTCGCATGTGTGAGCGACATGAGCATGTATGTGTGCATGAGTGACATGAGCGTGTGTGTGCATGTGATTGACATGCATGTGTGTGTGTATGTGAGAGATATAAACGCGTGTGTGTGTATATGTGAGAGACATGAGCGTGTATGTGCTTGTGAATGTGACAGATGTGAGTCTGTGTGTGTGAGGGAGAGAGAGATGTGTGTGTCCAATATTAGAATCAGCTTTCCAGCATCATTGCACCCATTAAAAATGGCTTATATTTTTTTATTCTTTTTAATTTTTGCCAGATTAATATGTACATAGATATAGCTAGAAAGGACTTGTTTTCATTTGATTTCTGTGTTCGCACCTATTTCGCTGCAAAAAAGGGGTATTGACATGGTGAAAATGCCTGAGGTTTCCTAATGCTCTTGAGAGGTCATTAGGTGTTCCACAGCTCCCAGTTTGGGAAAACCCTGCCTTAGAAAACAAACAAATGATCAGCCCCTTAGAAAGGTGCACTGTAATGTTAGTCTCTCTTTAAATATGCTCAAGGTACTTAGTATCTGGACATCCTTCATTTTAACAATACAGTTAACTTACTATTAACATCCCCAATGATTGTAATGTGCTGGATTTTGATCCTCAAAGACACAAATTCTAAGTCAGACATTGTTCTTCACTTTGACTCCAGCTGATTTGAAAACAGGCTTGGAGCAGCATATTCAGCCCTTCCCACCTCTCTGAATACAGATTGTTTACAGGAGCTGAGTTTCCACCATTCCACCTTGCTGCTTTGTCTCTAAACTGACCTCATTCTGCTGCACACCCCCAACTGCTCCTTCCACCCCCTGCTCTAGCGCACCTCCTGTGTAGTACGATTGCCCATGAGTCAGCAAGTCTTGAATTCAAGTCGAATTGCAGTCACTTGAGCCGCAATTCAGTGTGGGGGCCATGTCTGCCCCCTCAGTTGGACGTTGAAAACATCCCACAGCAATATTTGATGAACAGCAAGCGGGTCCTCCTTGGGTTCCTGGCCAGTGTTTATCCCTTGACCTTGAATGGCACTGGAGGATTTATTTTGATGTCCACATGGAAGAGCAGAGAGAACTTCAATTCACTACCTCAACAGAAGGGTGGCACCCCTCTCATTGCGGCACCTCTCTCATTGCGGCACCCCTCTCATTGCAGCACCCCTCTCATTGCGGAACCCCTCTCATTGCGGCACCCCTCTCATTGCGGCACCCCTCTCATTGCAGCACCCCTCTCATTGCGGCACCCCTCTCATTGCGGCACCCCTCTCATTGCGGCACCCCTCTCATTGCGGCACCCCTCTCATTGCGGCACCCCTCTCATTGCAGCACCTCTCTCATTGCGGCACCCCTCTCACTGCGGCACCCCTCTCACTGCGGCACCCCTCTCATTGCGGAACCCCTCTCATTGCGGCACCCCTCTCATTGCGGCACCCCTCTCATTGCGGCACTCCTCTCATTGCGGCACCCCTCTCATTGCGGCACTCCTATCATCGCGGCACCCCTCTCATTGCGGCACTCCTATCATCGCGGCACCCCTCTCATTGCGGCACCCCTCTCATTGCGGAACTCCTCTCATTGCGGCACTCCTCTCATTGCGGCACCCCTCTCATTGCGGCACTCCTCTCGTTGCGGCACTCCTCTCGTTGCGGCACCCCTCTCATTGCGGCACCCCTCTCATTGCGGCACCCCTCTCATTGCGGCACTCCTCTCATTGCGGCACTCCTCTCATTGCGGCACCCCTCTCATTGCGGCACTCCTCTCATTGCGGCACTCCTCTCATTGCGGCACCCCTCTCGTTGCGGCACTCCTCTCGTTGCGGCACTCCTCTCGTTGCGGCACCACTCTCATTGCGGCACCCCTCTCATTGCGGCACTCCTCTCATTGCGGCACCCCTCTCATTGCGGCACCCCTCTCATTGCGGCACCCCTCTCATTGCGGCACCCCTCTCATTGCGGCACCCCTCTCATTGCGGCACTCCTCTCATTGCGGCACTTCTCTCATTGCGGCACTCCTATCATCGCGGCACCCCTCTCATCGCGGCACCCCTCTCATCGCGGCACCCCTCTCATCGCGGCACCCCTCTCATCGCGGCACCCCTCTCATCGCGGCACCCCTCTCATTGCGGCACCCCTCTCATTGCGGCACCCCTCTCATTGCGGCACCCCTCTCATTGCGGCACCCCTCTCATTGCGGCACCCCTCTCATTGCGGCACCCCTCTCATTGCGGCACCCCTCTCATTGCGGCACCCCTCTCATTGCGGCACCCCTCTCATTGCGGCACCCCTCTCATTGCGGCACTCCTCTCATCGCGGCACTTCTCTCATTGCGGCACTCCTATCATCGCGGCACCCCTCTCATCGCGGCACCCCTCTCATCGCGGCACCCCTCTCATCGCGGCACCCCTCTCATCGCGGCACCCCTCTCATTGCGGCACCCCTCTCATTGCGGCACCCCTCTCATTGCGGCATCCCTCTCATTGCGGCATCCCTCTCATTGCGGCACTCCTCTCATTGCGGCACTCCTCTCATTGCGGCACCCCTCTCATTGCGGCACTCCTCTCATTACGGCACTTCTCTCATTGCGGCACTCCTATCATCGCGGCACTCTACTGGTACTGCACTAGGAAGTGCCAGCTGGATTGGAGTGTAGTTTGAAATCTCCACTTTATATCAGATAGCCATCGCTGACACCATGTAGCAGAATATGGTAACCATGTAATGTCAGATAGATTGAGGCATGGCGATATTTACTAATCCCGCCGCAACCACACCCCCCCCCCCTTTTCGTATCTGCTGACAGCTTAATTTTCCCCAAAGAAGTCGATAAATGGCTGCCACATCCGGGTGAACCCTAACGTCGATCCTCTCAGGGTGAACTTAATTTTCTCAAGCCTGAGAAACCCGGCCATGTCACTAACCCATACCCCCAATTCCGGGGGCTCCGAGTCCCTCCATGCGAATAAGACCCGTTTCCGGGCTACCAGGAGGCAAAGGCCAACACATCAGCCTCTCTCGTCCCCTGGACTCCCAGGTCTTCCAACACACCAAAAATCGCCACCTCTGGACTCGGAACCACTCGTACCTTCAATACCGTGGACGTGACATATTTTGTACACTTGTTAATGGTGTCTCTTTCCTCAGGCACAGCAATTTGACTGCCAGGCCCAAAGGACTGCCTGTCCTTGTCAGAAACGGTGTTCCAGAAGCACTCAGAGCAGAGGTTTGGCAACTGTTATCAGGTTGCCATGACAATCAAGCAATGCTGGAAAAGTACAGAAACCTGATCACTAAGGTAGGACCAGGATGAGTTTGACATTGTTATTGTTGGAGATAAGAGAGGCTGACTCTCGTGATTGAGGTTCCAAGAGGTCATGGAGCCGTTATTCTGGATACACGTATGTGAAACTGGTTGTCCTGTGCCCACATGTATGAAACCTGTGGTACACTGCCCACACATATGAAGCCTGTTGCACTGTGTCCATGCGTTAAGCCTGTTATACTGTGTGCACATCTGAGGCCTCCCTGTTACACTGTGCCCACACGTATGATGTCAGTTGTCCTGTGGCAACACATATGAAGCCGGTCGTACTGTGTCGACATGTGTGAAGTTGGCTGTACTGTGTTCACATGTGAAACAGTTGCCCTGTGTCCACATCTATGTAATCGGTGGTACTGTGTTCACCCATATGTAGCTGGTGGTACTGTGTTGACACGTGAAGCCGGTTGCACTGTGTTAATACGTATGAAACCGGTTGTGCTGTGTTGACACATGTGAAGCCAGTTGTTCCGCGTCCACACATGTGAAGCTGGTTATACCGTGTTCACGTGTAAATCCAGTTGTACTGTGTTTACACATGTGATGCTGGTTGTACCATGTTCACACATGTAAATCCAGTTATACTGTGTTGACCCATATGAAGTAGGTTGTACTCTGTTCATGCATGTGAAGCCAGTTGTATTGTGTTAACACGTGAAGCTGGTTGTACAGTGTTTAGTTGAGTAAATCCAGTTGTACTGTGTTGACACATGTGAAGCAGGTTGTTATCTGTTTGCGCGTGTAAAGCTGGTTTTACTGTGTTTACACATGTGAATCCGGTTGTACTGTGTTCACACGTGTGAAGCTAGTTGTACTGTGTTCACATGTGAAGCCGGTGTACTGTGTTGATACAGGTAGACAGATTTGCTCGGAACTTGATGCGAGATGAGAACATCTTGTGTTTGGTACTGTTATAGTGTGTTATTAATATACATCTTAGTTAAATCCATTGCTGATGTCATTAATAAGTGCTGTGATTTCATTAGTTGTTGTTACCTGTGTATATTTATATTTAACTGTCGTTAGTTCTAATTGGCTTCAGTTACCGTTATTCCGATGTTTAACTAGCTGCTTCTGTTTTTGAATCCATCCTGTATTTTAAACTTGGTTATTTTTATATATTAAAGAAGATTAACTTTATTTATTAACTTTATTAACAATGTGTTTTGACTACCTTTTTGTAGTCAAGTTACCACACCATTGGGCGATTAGTATATAAAAAATTGAGTTTCAGCCTGCTCAACACGAAGTTTTGCTAAGTTTACCAACAGAAAACACATTAGCAACACCATGCCTCTGCTTAGGTCAATCAGTGAGTTTGTGGAACAGAATGAAAACTGGTTGAATATTTAGAAAGATTGGAACACTTTTTCTTGGCAAATGGGATTGCAGATGAGTCTAGAAAGCTCTCAGTTCTACTGAGTGTGTTTGGGGGGCGAAGACTTACAAGCTAGTGCGAAATTTAGCTACACCATGGAAATCAGGAGCACATTTCATTTGCGGATTTAGTTTCACTCGTTCAGAATCATCACAATCCTTCGTATTTGTACAACGTTTCAAATTCCATAGTCATTTTCGTAAGACAGGACAATCTGTAGCTAATTTTGTTGCTGAATTGCGTCTGCTCTCTGGAAATTGCAAGTTTGGTACAGTTATTCCAGAAATGCTTCAGGACAGATTAATTTGTGGCATTAACGAGGACAGCATTCAGCGGCGTTTGCTGGGAGAAGGCACACTTAATTTTTTAAAAGGCTCCAGAAATTGCTCAGGGCATGGAAATAGCTGCCAATAATTGCAAAGTTATTCAGAAGGCAAATGGCGGCATGTCGGCAGATGCACTGCTTCAAGTAGAAAGAGAAGCTACAAATAAAAAGGTGAAGGCAGTGGAATGTTTTAGGTGTGGTGGGTTCCACGATGCGAATCATTGTAAGTTTATGAACGCTGTTTGTCACCAATGCAACCAGAAGGGGCATTTAACGAAGATGCTAAGAGAGAGACTGAGCAGGGAACTTCAAATGCAAGGAAGCCTCAGCTGACGGCGCATTGCTTGGAAAGCTCAGACCAGGCAAAGGAGCACTATTACGACATGTTTAATATGAGTGAGAGGCATGCAGAACCTATTTATGCTTCAGTGGAGGTCAGTGGACAGAAAATCAAAAGGTGGACACAGGAAACTCTGCATCAGTAATCAGTGAGGAGACCTTCAGGAAGATTTGGGGCTTTAAGCAGGAACCAGCCCTTATTTAGGCAGGAATCAACCTTTGGACATACACCAGCGAGACTATACCATTGATTGGAGCATTTGAGGTAGACACTGCATATATTAGCCAAGAAGAAAGCATGGCTCTTCGATATGGATATGGGCCTCGTCTACTAGGATGTGACTGGGTCAGGGAAATTCTGTTGAACTGGGGTGAGATGACATACAGAAAAGTGACAGAGGACATCATTCTGAAATATCCTGAAGTTTTCAAAGACTAACTGGGTACATTGCGGGGCACAACAGTTAAATTGTTCGTAGGACCTCAGGCTACTTCTCGCTTTTTCAAATCGCGACAGTGCCCTAGGCCATGAAAGGCAAAGTGGAGGAGGAATTGGAGCGGCTGCAAAGACTCGGATAGATTGAGCCCATTCAATTTTCACGTTGGGCAGCTCCGATTGTTCTTGTTCTGGAAAGTGATGGTACTGTGCACAAATGTGGGGATTACAAACGTACCATTAATCAGGTTTCCAAGCTGGCCACCTACCCATTGCTGCGGGTAGAAGATCTGTTTTCAACCCCTGCAGCAGGCTGGTGGGGCTGATAAGAAGTAAAGGGTGGAGGGGTGGGTCTGCATCCGGACCTTGGAGGATTGTTTGTTTGCTTTCTGTGTTTGATGTTATTGTTTTGAGAACTTATGTTAAGAGTGTGGGCAAGGGAATCCAGCAGGTGGTAGGATACTGGGCACTGGGGGCGGGAGCTGCTAGGCGAGCTGGGAGAGCTGGTTCACGGGAGCAAAGTGAGGGGAGAGCTGAAGAGAGATGGAGTAGGGGGGTGGGAGGGGTCTGCTGACGACTCGGGAACTATTAGGAGGTTGGAGACCAGATGGCGGTGGCGGGCCAGGGAAATGTGGGACATGGGCTAAGGGCTGGCCTAGGAAAGGTCATGGCTGATCGACAGAAGAGGGGGAAAGAGCCCCCCCGACCAGACTGGTTACGTGGAATGTTCGGGGACCGAATGGGCCGGTCAAAAGGGCCCGTGTGTTTGCACACTTGAGACAGCTAAAAGCGGATGTGGCCACGTTACAGGAGACACCCTTGAAGCTGGGAGACCAGGTTAGATTGAAGAAGGGATGGGTCGGACAGGTATTCCATTCGGAACTGGACTTTAAAACAAAGGGGGGTGGCCATCCTGATTAACAAAAGAACATCGAACATAGACCATTACAGCGCAGTACAGGCCCTTCGGCCCTCGATGTTGCGCCGACCTGTGAAACCACTCTAAAGCCCATCTACACTATTCTCTTATCGTCCATAGGTCTATCCAATGACCATTTGAATGCCCTTAGTGTTGGCGAGTCCACTACTGTTGCAGGCAGGGCATTCCACGCCCTAGCTACTCTCTGAGTAAAGAACCTACCTCTGACATCTGTCTTATATCTATCTCCCCTCAATTTAAAGCTATGAGCCCTCGTGCTAGACATCACCATCCGAGGAAAAAGGCTCTCACTGTCCACCCTATCCAATCCTCTGATCATCTTGCATGCCTCAATTAAGTCACCTCTTAACCTTCTTCTCTCTAACGAAAACAGCCTCAAGTCCCTCAGCCTTTCCTCATAAGATCTTCCCTCCATACCATGCAACATTCTGGTAAATCTCCTCTGCACCCTTTCCAATGCTTCCACATCCTTCCTATAATGCGGCGACCAGAATTGCACGCAATACTCCAAATGCGGCCGCACCAGAGTTTTGTACAGCTGCAACATGACCTCATGGCTCCGAAACTCAATCCCTCTATCAATAAAAGCTAACACACCGTACGCCTTTCTAACAATCCTCTCAACCTGGGTGGCAACTTTCAGGGATCTATGTACATGGACACCGAGATCTCTCTGCTCATCCACACTGCCAAGAATCTTACCATTAGCCCAGTACTCTGTCTTCCTGTTATTCCTTCCAAAATGAATCACCTCACACTTTTCTGCATTAAACTCCATTTGCCACCTCTCAGCCCAGCGCTGCAGCTTATCTATGTCCCTCTGTAACCTGTAACATCCTTCCGCACTGTCCACAACTCCACCGACTTTAGTGTCATCTGCAAATTTACTCACCCATCCTTCTACACCCTCCTCCAGGTCATTTATAAAAATGACAAACAGCAGTGGCCCCAAAACAGATCCTTGTGGTACACCACTAGTAACTGGACTCCAGTCTGAACATTTCCCATCAACCACCACCCTTTGTCTTCTTCCAGCTAGCCAATTTCTGATCCAGACTGCTAAATCACCCTGAATCCCATGCCTCCGTATTTTCTGCAGTAGCCTACCGTGGGGAACCTTATCAAATGCTTTACTGAAATCCATATACACCACATCAACTGCTTTACCCTCATCCACCTGTTTGGTCACCTTCTCAAAAAACTCAATAAGGTTTGTGAGGCACGACCTACCCTTCACAAAATCGTGTTCACTATCGCTAATCAAATTATTCCTTTCCAGATGATTATACATCCTATCTCTTCTAAACCTTTCCAATATTTTGCCTACAACAGAAGTAAGGCTCACTGGTCTATAGTTACCGGGGTTGTCTCTACTCCCCTTCTTGAACAAGGGGACAACATTTGCTATCCTCCAGTCTTCTGGCACTATTCCTGTAGACAAAGATGACTTAAAGATCAAAGCCAAAGACTCATCAATCTCCTCCCTAGCTTCCCAGAGAATCCTAGGATAAATCCCATCCGGCCAGGGGATTTATCTATTTTCACACTTTCCAGAATTGCTAACACCTCCTCCTTATGAACGTCAAGCCCTTCTAGTCTCCTAGCCTGAATCTCAGTATTCTCCTCGACAACATTGTCTTTTTCCTGTGTGAACACTGATGAAAAATATTCATTTAGCACCTCTCCTATCTCCTCGGACTCCAAGCACAACTTCCCACTACTGTCCTTGACTGGCTCTACTTTTACCCTAGTCATTCGTTTATTCCTGACATATCTATAGAAAGCTTTAGGGTTATTTCATAGATTTCATAGAATTTACAGTGCAGAAGGAGGCCATTCGGCCCATCGAGTCTGCACCGGCTCTTGGAAAGAGCACCCTACCCAAGGTCCACACCTCCACCCTATCCCCACAACCCAACAACCCCACCCAACACTAAGGGCAATTTTGGACACTAAGGGCAATTTATCATGGCCAATCCACCTAACCTGCACATCTTTGGATTGTGGGAGGAACCCGGAGCACCCGGAGGAAACCCACGCACACACGGGGAGGATGTGCAGACTCCGCACAGACAGTGACCCGAGCCAGAATCGAACCGGGGACCCTGGAGCTGTGAAGCAATTGTGCTACCCACAATGCTACCTGCCAAAGACTTCTCATGTCCCCTCCTGGCTCTTTTAGCTCTCTCTTTAGGTCCTTCCTAGCTAACTTGTAACTCTCGAGCGCCCTAACTGAACCTTCATGTCTCATCTTTACATAAGCCTCCTTCTTCCTCTTGACAAGTGTTTCGACTGCTTTAGTAAACCACGGTTCCCTTGCTCGACCACTTCCTCCCTGCCTGACAGGTACATACTTATCAAGGACGCGCAGTAGCTGTTCCTTGAACAAGCTCCACGTTTCCATTGTGCCCATCCCCTGCAGTTTTCCTCTCCATCCGATGCATCCTAAGTCTTGCCTCATCGCATCATAATTGCCTTAACCCCAGATATAACTCTTGCCCTGCGGTTAATACCTATCCCTTTCCATCACTAAAGTAAACGTAATCGAATTGTGGTCACTATCACCAAAGTGCTCACCTACCTCCAAATCTAACACCTGTCCTGGTTCATTACCCAGTACCAAATCCAATATGGCCTCGCCTCTCATTGGCCTATCTACATACTGTGTCAGGAAACCCTCCTGCACACATTTGACAAAAACGGATCCATCTAAAGTACTCGAACTATAGCGTTTCCAGTCAATATTTGGAAAGTTAAAGTCCCCCATAACAACTACCCTGTTGCTTTCGCTCCTATCCAGAATCATCTTTGCAATCCTTTCCTCTACATCTCTGGAACTTTTCGAAGGCCTATAGAAAACCCCTAACAGGGTGACCTCTCCTTTCCTGTTTCTAACCTCAGCCCATACTACCTCAGTAGGCGAGTCCTCATCAAACGTCCTTTCTACCACCGTGATACTGTCCTTGACTAACAATGCCACCGCTCCCCCTCTTTTACCCCCTTCCCTGAGCTTACTGAAATATCTAAACCCCGGCACCTGCAACAACCATTCCGGTCCCTGCTCTATCCATGTCTCTGAAATGGCCACAACATCGAAGTCCCAGGTACCAACCCATGCCGCAAGTTCACCCACCTTATTCCGGATGCTCCTGGCATTGAAGAAAACACACTTTAAACCACCTTCCTGCCTGCCGGTACGCTCCTGCAACTTTGAAACCTTACTCATGACCTCACTACTCTCAACCTCCTGTATACTGGAGCTACAATTCAGGTTCCCAAGCCCCTGCTGAACTAGTTTAAACACTCCCGCAGAGCATTAGCATTTGACATTTGAGGTGGGGGATAGAGGCAGACCCAGGAGGCAGATTTATTATGGTAGGCGGGAAACTGGAGGGAATGGCAGTGATGTTGGTAAACATATATGCCCCCAACGGGGATGATGTCGCGTTTGTCAGGAAGGTGCTGGGAAAGATCCCTGACCTTGACTCGCACCGGTTGGTTATGGGGGTGACTTCAACACGGTCCTGGATCCGAGAATGGATCGGCCGAGTTCTAGGTCAGGGAAAGTATCAGCAATGGCGAACGAACTGCGGCGTTTATGGAGCGCATGGGAGGGGTTGATCCGTGGAGATTCGGGAGGCCAAGGAGCAATGAATATTCGTTCTACTCCAATGTGCACAAGGTATACTCCAGGATAGATTTCTTTGTACTGGATAAAACACTGTTGGCGGGGGTGAAATCCTGGAGATACTAGGAGAATATGGGCAATTTTCAGGCTACAAGTTAAATATGGGAAAGAGCGTGATGTTCGTGATCCAGGCCTGGGGGCAGGAAAGGAGACAGAAGGAGCTACCTTTTAAAGTGGTTGAGAGGAGTTTTAGGTATCTGGGGATTCAAGTGGCCAAGGATTGGGGGCAGCTTCACAAGTTAAATCTGGGCAAAGCGGTCGATCAAATGAAAAGGGACTTCTGCAGATGGGACATGCTCCCGCTGACGCTGGTGGGAGGGTCCAGATGGTAAAGATGAAGCTCCTTCTGTGACTGCTCTTCTCTTTTCAAGAACTCCCGATTTTTGTCCCAAGGGCTTTTTTCAGGAAAATGAACTTGCCGATATCGGGTTTTGTGTGGGCGGGCAAAACCCCGAGAATAAAGAGGGCACTCCTGGAACGGGTCGCGGAGAGGGGGGCCTGGCCCTCCCGAGCTTTATTAATTATTACTGGGCTGCCAACACATTGATGGTCAGGAAGTGGGTAGTGGGGGAGAAGTCGGATTGGGAGCAAGTGGAAGCAACATCCTGCAAGGGTACGAATTTGGAGGCTTTACTAACGGCGCCTCTGCCGTTCTCACCGGCTCGGTACTATGCAAGCCCTGTAGTGGTGGCAGCCCTAAGGGTGTGGGGGCAATGGAGGCAGCACATGAGACTGGAGGGGGCGTCAGTGTGGTCACCGATCTGTGACAAACACTGGTTTGCCCCAGGGGGGATGGATGGGGGCTTTAAGAGATGACAGCCAGCAGGTATTGAAGGATTTGGGGACCCATTCATCCAGGAAGGCTTTGGAGGCATTAGAGGAGGAGTTTGAGCTGCCGGTGGGAACGGGTTTCGGTACCTTTAAGTGCGGGACTTTGTCCGGAGGCCGGTTGCAAGCTTTCCTCGCTTCCCCCTGAGGGGACTACAGGATAAGGTGATGTAAAAAACAGGGGTTGGAGAGGGGAGGGTTTCAGAGATATACAAGGAATTGACGGAGAGGGAAGGGCCCCTATCAGGAAGGTGACGAGGAAGTGGGAAGAGGAGCTGGGAGGAGAGCTGGAAATTGAACTGTGGGGAAAAAACCTTGAAGAGAGTCAATTCATCCTCGTCGTGTGCCAGACCTAGCTTGATCGAGTTCAAGGTGGTCCACAGGGCCCACATGAGAGTAGCCAGGATGAGCAGGTTCTTTGAGGAGGTAGAGGATAGATCTGGGTGGTGTGGGGGTAGCCCGGCTAACCATGTGCATATGTTCTGGACATGTCTGAAATTGAGGGGATTCTGGCAGGGATTTGCGGACGTTATGTCAGATGTTCTGGAAGGTAGGGTAACTCCGAGTCCAGAACTGGCAATATTTGGGGTATCGGAAGATCCGGGGGCTAGTGTCTTGGCCTTCTCCTCCCTGGTGGCCCGGAGACGGATTTTGCTGGGATGGAGGGACTCAGAGACCCCGAAATCAGGAGCGTGGGTCAGCGATATGGCAGGGTTTCTCAGCCTGGAAAAACATCAAGTTCGTCTTGAGAGGATCAATTCAGGGGTTTGCCCAGAGATGGTAACCGTTCATCGATTTCTTCAAGGAAAGTTGAATTTCTAAAAAAAAATGATCAGTACTGAACGTGTGCAGTCTACAAATGTTCACATGGAGGTATGTCCCATGTATATTGCAATTTTTTACGCTGAATAGAAGAGTTATTTAAAATTAGTGCTCCTAAACCGAAGACGTGCAGGTTTGGTGGATTGGGAGTGTCCAAAAAGGTTAGGAGGTGTTATTGGGTTATGGGGATAGGGTGGAAGTGAGGGCTTAAATGGGTCGGTGCAGACTCGATGGGCCAAATGGCCTCCTTCTGCACTGTATGTTCTATGTAAAATCAAGGGAGCAGACAATGAGCTGTGTTGGCACTTGGCTTGTTTAGCAGGACTGTGTTGTTTCAGAAATGGGTGACCCTATTCAATGGTGCCCACAAAAAGATTTAAACATATACAGTGATGCAGACACTTGCATTTAATTAGTAAAATACGATCGAAGCGTAAGGAATCAAGTGTGGTGTGCCCATTTCTGTATTTGATAGTGTGTGTGTACATGTGGGTGGGCTTGTCAGCCATGTTAGGTTTGCGTGCACGAGGGCTGCAACACCAGTGGTATACATACATTCAGGCTGTGTGACATGTTGTTCCTTTGAGGCTGTTTCGGCATTAGCTGGACATCCACGGTGTGTTGGTTCTGCTCCTCTCCTGGGGGCTTATTTGCGCTGCTATGATGGTGATATCGAGAATCTGCCCCCCTCCCTCACGCCCTGCTTGTCCCTTGTTAACACCTGTCTTATACCTCGGTTGTCGCACTTTCCAACCACCTCCCTCACTTTGTGTATTTCTGGGTATTGCTTTGCCATATAGTTAATTATGGAGCACAGGGTGGGAAGGTTGGGTATCTGGTGCAGAGTGTAACTGGATTGTGAAGATGGTGCTGTTCTTTGTGTTGGGTGGGGCACAGTGTGTTTGCTAATCACTATAAGGGTCGTGGTGCATGCACAGTTTTGACGTGCAACCCTTTCCCATTACAAGTTGATGTGACAGGCTGCTGGTGACTGTGACCATCCTGATGATTGGCTTTAGCTTCCAGTTCATTGACTGTAATGTGTGAGGATGGTGGTGTTTGAAACGTTTGCAGGGAGAGCATTCCTTTGTACATTGAGTTGGACTCACCCTGCCTTAATCCTTGAACTCCAAACTCCACTGTGCTCACACTGTGTGCCATTCAGAATTATTTTTGGAATCATTTGTTTATCAGTTGACCCTTTGAACCTTTTCTCATCATTGTCACTGTGTTATCAGATCTCTTCCCCGTTAATTTGCCCTTGGTAAGTATGTCCCATCCACACTGAGCATCTCTATTGACCAGCTTCCCCATGTTAAGCTTAACCTTGTTAAGGATTGAATTCTTGACCCTACACTTGGATATTTATTTTCATTGTATAAATCTATTATTCAGTATTTAAGTGGTGTGGGGGCTGATATTATAGTCAGTTTGGATGTTTGTCTGAGTTAGTGAGATCTGTTCCAGCTTGCCTTTATTTCTGTATCTGTACTTGTCTTTGGGGACTGAGCCGGGAGGGGTTGCTTCTTGTATGTTTGAATCAGGCCCACATTTGCATTGTGTTAACTTCCATACGCAATGGTATTACAGTTTGAGACTGGCGTCTCCTCTCAGGCTTAAGGATTTGCTATTAGCTTTTAATGCTGGTGTGGTTATTGAATTTGAGTAATCTGTTTTACAGGAAAGACCTAAGAATATAGCTTCTGCCTGTGTATGACTGAGCACTAAGCTCTAACAATCTCAGCTTAATTGGAGTTTGAAGTCTTAACTCTGTTTTTTTGCAAGTATCATTAGAATGAACACTATTCAGTTTGCAACTTTGGGAAGGAGTTAGATTTGCTTCAGATTATTTGATCATTATTACAATGGTGTGTGGGGGATCTTGCTGTGTACAAAATGGCTGCCATGTTTCCTTGATTACACCAGTAACTACATTTCAAAAAGTACTTGATTGGCTATAATGTGCTTTGAGATGCCTGAGGCTGACAGATGCTTCAGAAATGCAAGTTGTTGTTCTTCAGGGGTGAATGTTGATCCTTTTTCACTCAAGCCAAGATACTTGTATACCTACTTTGTAACCGATGTTTCGGAGCACGTGGACCCAACACCAAGTGTAACGCAAAGGAGCCACCATTTTGAGATAGATTTTCCGACTGCTATCCTATTACATCTAATTGAGCTTCTGTGCCACATACTGATTCCCTCATCTCAATATGGCTTTACAGCTTCCTTCTGTTCTTGTAAAGAATTAACTATTCCTCCAACTTTGGTATGACTGCTCCCTCTAGGTTGTTATCCAAATCGTTAACAGGCACAATGAACAGAAGAGGCCCCACAACAGAACCATGTCAGACTAACCACTTAAGTCATTCTGGAAAACTGTCCTTCACCCCTGCTCTCTGTTTCCTTCCTTCCAATGGCATTTTAATTCAATTTGCTATCCTTCCCCTAATTCCATACCTCTTAGTCTCCTCTGGTCGATCTCATGCTTCCCTGAAGTCTATATAACTAATTACCTGTACATTAAATAATCACTGCATTAAAAAAAAAATGTAACTTTTTTTGGTGCAGAATACTTCAAACTACAACTACCTACCATCTGTTACAGTTAAGAACTCCATTGATGTTACCTGTGAGAGTGTCTCAAAACCCCAAAGGATAATTTGAAAAACTAGTTCTTGGTGGGTGTATATTTGTTTGGAATAAGGTGAGGAACAGTGTTCAACCCAGTGAGGACCAGTCCAGTCGTTGTGTAAACAATTAATAAAGAATATTTATTAAAGTAAAAGAAAAAAAACATGACAATACTAATATGCACTATGACACTTCTGTGTATTAATAACTAAACAGAGTGTTATCTGAAGTTACCTCTTGTTCCCAAAATACATCCACATTTCCTGAACTCACTGAGACGCCCATTTTCCCAAGCAACATCCAATTTTAGTAACTATAGGTCAAATCCAGTTATCAGTTTCCACACAATACCTCTTAGGTGACCAAGCCTGGAAAAACATTTCTTCCTGGTTCAGCGAAGGCCCAAAACAGTGTCTTTTAGAGGAAAATATCTGCAATCTGACATGGCTCTAAATGTTAGATGGAATGGCCTCCGTTGCTCGGATCATAAATGGAATTAGCTTGCCTGGCTGTTGGATGGAGAACTAGCCTCCTTCACCAATGCGGGTGCTATCTCTTTGATATTCCTGTCTACGTCTCTCAAATTCCTTGCCTTTCAAAGTTATAATTTGTATAGCCCTGCTGAACTCTGGCAAACAATGCTTCTGATATGGCCGATCACACCTCAATATTTCTAGACACCTGCTAATCTTGTTACTGGGCAAATTGCATCTCATTATTCCTCTAGACGCCTGCTAATCTGGTTACTTGTTTGTATTTTTCATCTCAAATTCACTGTTAACTGTGTTAATTTCTCAAATTCCGAACAGTTACCTCCTCAAAGATTACCGCTATGTTCGACGAGTCTGATCATCCTTTTTTAAATCTGTGTTGGTGTCTCATGTTGGGTAAAAAATGAATTGTAATAAGCCTGCACAATGCAGATATTTTTTCATGAAAGCACTTAAACCAGCCTGATTGAAGTTCAAGAGCAGGCAATGACTGATGTTCAGTACTTCTCTCTCTTCAGTCAAGGTGTTCAGCTGTCCTCTCTGATGAAATATTAATTGAGATGCCTGTTCTACAGATGGTGAACATTGTTCATTGCTAGCAGGCAGCATTGCTGCCCTTAGTTGACTTTGATAGTGCAAGTACTGATGAAAAGAGACACCTTTGAATCAAATAATTTTATGCAAGATCCTTCGTGTTAAATTGACTAAATCGAATTTCCACCTATGAGCATTATTATTATTGCTGATGTTGGACTGTAATTTGCTGCTGATAATGTAATGGTGTAAATAACTGGTGATTATAATGGTTAGCACTGTTGCTTCACAGCACCAGGGCCCCAGGTTCAATTCCCGCTTGAGTCACTGGCTGTGGGGAATCTGCACGTTCTCCCCGTGTCTGTGTGGGTTTCCTCCGGTTTCTTCCCACAAGTCCCGAAAGACATGCTTGTTAAGTGAATTGGACATTTTTAATTTTCCCTTAGTGTACCTGAACAGGTGCCGGAGTGTGGTGAATAGGGGATTTTTGCAGTAACATCATTGCAGTGTAATGAAAGCCTACTTGTGACAATAATAAAAGATTATTATGATTATTAGGTGTGACCCTAATAATTTTCACAAAGAAAACACTTAACTGGACTGTAACTACAACAAAGAACAAAGAAAAGTACAGCACAGGAACAGGCCCTTCGGCCCTCCAAGCCCGTGCTGACCATGCTGCCCGACTAAACTACAATCTTCTACACTTCTTGGGTCCGTATCCCTCTATTCCCATCCTATTCATGTATTTGTCAAGATGCCCCTTAAATGTCACTATCGTCCCTGCTTCCACCACCACCTCCGGTCGCGAGTTCCAGGCACCCACTACCCGCTGTGTAAAAAACTTGCCTCGTACATCTCCTCTAAACCTTGCCCCTCGCACCTTAAACCTATGCCCCCTAGTAATTGACCCCTTTACCCTGGGGAAAAGCCTCTGACTATCCACTCTGTCTATGCCCCTCATAATTTTGTAGACCTAGAATTTTGTAGAACATAATTTTGTAGAACTAGAAAGGGTAGATAGTGTAACTCTGTGAGTGGCAGTGAACGAGTGTGGCCCTGTGACTCATAAGGAGCAGTAGTGCCCTGCCCAACTTTCCATTCAATGGGCTCACAATTAAAGAATGATAAAGAGTGATTCTGGAAAGATGTTTAGTGCCCACTCGACTGTCCCAAAGGGGCTCCATGTAAGAGCGAAGAATGAAACTACTTTTATTTCTAAAGGACCTTTCACATCCTCAGGATGTCCAAAAGCACTTTCCAGCGAATGGGGTACTTCTTGAAGTGTAAACACTGATATGATATAGGACTTTGTGCACAGCAAGTTCCCACACACAGCAATCTGGTAATCATGTGTGGTTTCTCAAGGGAAAAATATTGGCCAGATCACCAGGGAGAACTCATCAGCTCTGTTTTCAAATAATAGCACAGGTTTTTTTTATATCCTCCAGAAAGAGCAGATGGGGTCTGGTTTTGTCTGAAAGACGACACCTCTGACAGTGCAACATTCCCTCAGTACTGCACTGAAGTGTCGGTTTAGATTTTCTGCTCAAGCCTCTGACTCTAAGATGGGAATGCTACCCACTGACAACACCAGGAAGGAGTAAAGGAGAAAAGAAATTGGGGGTGCGAAGGCCTACTGCTGTAGGACCACGCCAATCTTATTGAAGGAAAGATTTTTGGGCAGTTTGTTGCAGCAAAATCCTGCACTTTGTGGTTAGGAAGAAAAATGGATAAAATAAGGATTGGATACGTCCCGATGAAAAGGTTTGTACCATTGGCCTTGTAGAGAATTTGTTTCCTGAGTTCCATTTAAAGCAGTTCAAACTTTTAATTTATCTGTGATGATGTTTGAGTTTGGAATAAGAATTAAGATTACTGGGTGCAAACATAGAAAGAGTTCTGTTGTTGGAAGTTTACATATGGATACGCTCCAAGTGCCATGGTTTTCTGAGCCAGCGCGAGGATTATTATCACTCAGCAAAGCTGTGTTTGTGTTACTTTGACAGTTTTATTACCTGCATTCATCTCTCCCAGGAAGGAGAGGAGTGCACCATTCTGTCAGAAGTGCTGCTGCATCCTTGGTGTGTGAGTTATGAGGGCAGACAGGGTAATAATAATGAGTGTGATATGAACACTGTGATTAATATACTAATAAGTGATGTTTATTATATTTTACGGCAGCTTTCTGCGGTATATCTTACTAACTTGTGATCCTCAATTCATCAACTGGGATACTCTTTGATAAGAATCTTATCTCTTTCAGTTAGTCAGGTAGACTGAACTTAAGAATTGAATTTTCTTTAAATAAACTATCCTTTAATCATGTTTTGATCATGTAAAAGATAAAAGTGGCCTTTGTTTTAAGTGGCTCTCCCAGTGATATAGTTCTCGGTGAGTTTAAACAATGCTGTTGTGTGAGGCGGAGTCTCATACATACGGTGGAAGCAGAGTCTTTAAATATTTTTAAGGCAGAGATGCATAGATTGTTGATGAACGAGGAGGTAAAAGGTTATCGGGGGGTCAGCAGGAATGTGGGGTTGAGATTACAATCAGATCAACTATATCTTAATGAATGGCGGAGCAGACTCAAGGGGCCAAGTGGCCTCTTTTCGTATGAAAGGATTTAGAAAGAAGCTTGTGAGATGCGTCCCGTCAGAAATGTCATCAAACGAAGCACACATTAAACTGTTCATTTCACAATCTCAGGGCATCTGAATGTACTTCACTGGCTTTGAAGTACCTTTGAAGTGTAGTTACTCGTGTAATTTAGGAATGGCAGCAACAAATTTGCTTTAGTCATGTTGCTTCAGGGATAAATATCGGCTAGGAGACTGAATAACTCCTTACAACTAGCGCGATTGGAAACTTTACATCCACTTGAGGGGACCGGTGTGCATCAGTTTATCATCACCTCTGACAGTTCAACGTTTCCTTAGTACTGCACTCGCTAAGTGTCAGTCTAGATTATGTGCTCAAATCTCCAGAATAGGATTTCAACTTGCAATCTTCTGACTCTGAGACAAGAATGTTACCTACTGAGAATACAATTGCAGCCTTGTAGCTCATAAAATGCTGGCTTGCACTGTGATGGTCAACTCTGTATTAAGCAGCAGTTGACCTGGCTCAGGAGCTCCATTCTGGCATGGCAGTTTCTGCCACGTCTGCGGCAGAGAAAGACAGTAGACTGAGAAGGTGCATGATTGCTGGCCTCTGCTTTTGCTGGACCCTCTTCTTGACCAGCTGAACTTTTCATGTTTGCTCACCTCTTCTAAACAGTCAGCCTTCAGGGGTCATGGCTATTAGTGACTGTCTCTCAATGTCAATGTTGCCATCTTCACATCTTGCTTGTATGCATCCTTGTAGTGGAGGAATGGATGTCCAAGAGGTTGTGGCCCAGCGGTCAATTCACTGTACAGAAGGTCATGGGGTATATGACCGTCAACCATCCAATCAATGTGGCTGAGCCAATGCAGATGTCATTGGATTGGTAATGAGTGTATGCTGATGGAATTATGTCACTCTAGATTCTCTGAGTGAGTGGCCTTGCCCTGACAAGAGGTGCCAAAGATATGTCAGACACAGTGAAGTTGGAAACTCTTCAGACCTATCTCCTGCCTGCCATATGTTGTCCACATTGCACAACTGTAAAGGTGTGTGCTGTAGAGGTAGACTTATAGTTTGGCGTTCTCAGTCAGGTTGCTACTGTTCCACATTCGTCAGCTTGAACATAACTGCAACTTTTGTGATGTGTGTGTTGATTTCAGCATCGGGTGACAGATTGTTGGCAATTATGGAGCTGGGATATGTGAAGCTATCTGCAACCTCCAGCGTCATATTATCAATGCTGATGGATGGTGCTATGGCAACATCCTGGACCATGACATTTATCTTCCTGATGCTGATGGTCAAAGCAAACTCTTTACTGAGAGTCTGTCCAGTTGTGCTCAACATGTTCCTCAGTATGGAATGCTAGTGCGGCATCATTAATCTCTGATGAGACCTTGACGAACCTTTGACTTGGATCTCAGGAAAACATGGAATGCAAAGCAGTTGCCACTGGCTTGGCTGCACAAGCTGTTGGAAAGATGACTCATTTAGACATCAGTCCACCTTTGGGCTGCACCTAGAATTTTTTTTTTGCCAGGATTCACCCCCTTGTTTTTGTTGCAAAAGAAATAGATTGTAAATGCACATGGGTTGAATGCAACATTAACAGAGGTTTATTAAATAGGTTTTCACTGTACAAAGGCTGGCACTAGACTTAAGGGCAAAAGCCCCCAACGTAGCCAGTGACGTCACGCATGTCATAAGAGTCGGGTCTCAAAGAGACATTGCCCATTGGGTGGTACGGTGGCACAGTGGTTAGCACTGCTGCCTCACAGTGCTGAGGACCCGGTTTGATCATGGTCCCGGAGTCACTGTTCATGTGTAGTTTGCACATTCTCCCCGTGTTTGCGTGGGTCCCACCCCCACAACCCAAAGATGTGCGGGGTAGGTGGATTGGCAACGATTTGGGGAAAAAGTAATTGGGTACTCTAAATTTATTTTTTAAAGAAGAGACATTGCCCAGAACTGCAATAACCCACATATCTAACAACCTATAGCTCTCCTCGGGCATCCACAAGGCAGCAGAACTATTCACCTATGGCTGAGAATTTGGTTTATGAATGCCAGGTTGTGTTCACATGCTGGTGGGACTGCACACTTCATGTCTGAGGGACAAATCCTCTCCAAGTTCATCTGAGATTGCAAGGGCCCCATTTTCCATCTTGTCGCGACGAGAAGGCACAGCGAGGACTTGTCGATGGAGAGGCTGTGTACTGATATGGAGAGACTTATACAATTGACAGTTTCTCACATTGCTGCTAACCAGCAGTGTAGGCTGAAAGTGAGAAGCAAACTAGCACACAAAAGTGGAAAGTATGCCAACTCTCTTCATCCACAGACTAGACACATCGCACTGATCTGTTGGACACTACCACTGAGCCATGGCTGACATTCTTTGCTCAAGGAAATGTGTAATTTGTGACTCCATGGGCGCCAATAACAGTACTGTTTAATGAATTCTTCATGTGTGCAATGAACAAGATTTTCATACAGAAAGATCTGCCATTACATTGCTCATAGCTTAATAAAATGTGTTTACCAAACAATTGTTCTCAGGAAAAATAGCAAATATGTTCCTTCAGTATCACACTGTAAAATAAACTAGAAATAGATGCAGAAATAAGTAACCTATTGAATAAGAACAAAAGAACTAGGAGCCATCTAGCCTCTCGAGCCTGCTCCGCCATTCAATAAGATATTGGCTGATCTTTTTGTGGACTCAGCTCCACTTATCCGCCCGTTCATCATAACCCTTAATTCCTTTCCTGTTCAAAAATCTACCTATCTTTGCCTTAAAAACATTAAATGAGGTAGCCTCAACTGCTTCACTGGGCAGAGAATTCCACAGATTTACAACCCTTTTGGTGAAGAAGTTCCTCCTCAACTCGGTCTCATATCTGCTCCCCCTTATTTTGAGGCTATGCCCCCTAGTTCTAGTTTCACCCACCAGTGGAAACAACCTCCCTGCTTCTATTTTATCTATTCCCTTCATAATTGTATATGTTTCCAAAAGATTCCCCCCTTATTTTTCAAATTTCAATGAGTATTGACCCAGTCTACTCTGTCTCTCCTCATAAGCGAAACCTCTCAATTCCGGAATCAACCTCGTGAATCTCCTTTGCAACCTCGTGAATCTCCTTTGCAACCTCGTGAATCTCCTCTCCAAACTCGCCAGTGCTAGTACATGCTTTCTTAAGTAAGGAGACCAAAACTGTACACAGTACTCCAGGTGTGACATCACCAGCACCCTGTACAGCCTCAACACGACCTCCCTGTTTTTAATCGCCATCCCTCTAGCAATGAAGGACAAAATTCTATTTGCTTTCTTAATTACTTGCTGCACCAGCAAACCAACTTTTTGCGATTCATGCACAAGGATACCCAGGTCCCTCTGCACAGCAACGTGCTGCATTTTTTTACCATTTAAATAATAGTCCATTTTGCTATTATTCCTACCAAAATGGATGACCTCACATTTACCAACATTGTACTCCATCTGTCAGACCCTTTCCCACTCACTTCCACTATCTATATCCCTCTACAGATTTTGTGTCCTCTGCACTCTTTATTCTATCACTCATCTTAGTATCATCTGTGACCTTTGACACATTACACTTGGTTCCCAACTCCAAATCATCTATGTAAATTGTAAACAATTGTGGACCCAACACTGATCTCTTGAGGCATACCACGAGCCACTGATCGCCAACTAGAAAAACACTCATTTATCCTCACTCTTTGCTTTCTGTCAGTCAACCGATCTTCTATCCATGCTAATACATTACCCATAAGGCTGTGCACCTTTATCTTATGCAGCATCCTTTTGTGTGGCACCTTGTCGAATGACTTCTGGAAATCCAGATACACCACATCCACCGATTCCCCGTTGTCCACTGCGCTCGTAATGTCCGCAAAGAATTTCAGTAAATTAGTTAAACATGACCTGCCTTTCATGAACTCATGCGGAGTCTGCCCAATGGGACAATTTCTATTCAGATGTCTCGCTATTTCTTCCTGTAGTTAGGATGGTTCTCCATTTACCTCAGATAAAAGTTCACGTGTTCATACAAAACCCAAACCAAGTTCTGATAATAGCTTTCCCTTTGTAGCCATCATTCTTCAGTTCTTACTGGTCATAGAATCATCATCATAGAGTCATATAGCACAGCAAAAGGCTCTTCGGCCCATCATGTCTGCACTGGCCATCAAGCACCTGTCTATCCTAATCCCATTTTCCAGCACTTGGCCCGTAGCCTTGTATACTATGGCATTTGAAGTGCTCATCTAAATGCTTATTGAATGTTATGAGGGTTCCCACCTCTACCACCCTTTCAAGCAGTAAGTTCCAGATTTTCACCGCCTCTGGGTGAAAGAGTTTTTCCTCAAATCGTCTCTAAATCTCTTGCCCTTACCTTAAATCTATGGTTTCTTCCTATTCTACTCTGTCTATGTCCTTCATAATTTTATACAACTCAATCTGGTCCCCCTCAGCCTTCTCTGCTCTAAGGAAAACAAAACCAGTCTCTCTTCACAGCTGAAACACTCCAGTCGCCCAAGCAACATTCTGGTGAATATCCTCTGCATCCTTTCTAGTGTTAGTGAATGAGATTGGGCCAGCCCACTTTATCAATGACCAATCTCTTCCATTGCCAGTTGTCCCTCAAATGTGCGTCAGCGCAGAGGCAGCTTCCGGGCTGAAGTCAAGACATAACTGTGTTAGACACTCGAGTCTAAGGGAGGCTGGCTTGAGGTGGCATTCTGGGCATTCACGCAGCATTCAACAGTTGTAATTTGTTATCTGGTTTAAGTTTCTGCATTCAGCTGATGGTGATGGCAGTCAGCAATCCTTCAACTGAAAGCACAAACTTCTCTGAATGAAGGTGTGGAAGCATTAAGTTGAAATGTGTAACCTGATGTTTTCCTAATTCATGGGTGCGATTCAACTAAAGCGATTGGATTAGACTTGTTTTATTGTCACGTGTACTGAGTTACAGTGAAAGGTATTGTTCCAGGCAGATCATTCCATACATGAAAAAACATAGGACATACATAAATACACAATGTAAATACATAGGCATCGGGTGAGCATATGGAATGCAGTACTACTCAGTAGAGAAGATGTGTGAAGAGATCAGATCAGTCCATCAGAAGGTCATTCAGGAGTCTGATAACAGTGGGGAAGAAGCTGTTTCTGAATCTGTTAGTATGTATTCTCAGACTTTTGTATCTCCTGCCGATGGAAGAGCGAATAACCTGGGTGGGAGGGGTCTTGGATTATGCTGCCCGCTTTCCCCAGGCAGCAGGAGGTGTAGACAGAGTCAGTGGATGGGAGGCAGGTTCGCATGATGGACTGGGCTGTGTTCACGACTCTCGGTAGTTCCTTTTTTAAAAAGTGTTTATATTGTTATTTTTCACTTTTTACAGAGTAACGGCTCAAGTGTGTCTGATATTTACAAATAAAGTTGTTTCTTAATTATACAGCTTTCTACATGTGGTTTTCCCTGCCTGCTCCCCCCCCCCTTCCTTTGTTGGTGGCTTAGTATCCCTCTTAGTGATGCCTTCTGCCATTGGCGTCACACACTGCGTTCCGTTTCTTTCTGTTGGGGTCTTTAGTTTTTTGTCGTTGGGGGGGGGGGTTTGCTGCCTGGCCCCTCCCCATCTCTCCTTTTACCCCCTGTGTTCCACTCTGTGGCCTCCTTTGGGTTCCCTTCTCCCCTTCCCTTCCTCCACCTTTTTTCTCTTGTGTGTGTCTTTCCTTGTCTCCCTCCTTCCTCTCTTTCCCAAGTCGCTGTTGGCCTCGAACAGGTCTTACATAGAATTTACACTGCAGAAGGAGGCTCTTAGACCCATCGAGTCTGCACCAGCCCTTGGAAAGAGCACCTTACAAAAGCCCACGTCTCCACCCCATCCTCGTAACCCAGCAGCCTCACCTAACCTTTTGGACACTAAGGGGCAATTTATCATAACCATTCCACCTAACCTGCACATCTTAGGACTGTGGGAGGAAACCGGAGAACCCGGAGGAAACCCACGCAGACACGGGGAGAAAGTGCAAAATCCACAGTCACCCGAGGCTGGAATTGGACCTGGGTCCCTGGAGCTGTGAGGCAGCAGTGCTACCCAAGGTCTTGGAGGCTGATGAATGGTCCCCACGCATTGTGGAAGCCCTTGTCCGACCCTCGGATGGTGTATTTGATCTCCTCCAGGTGGAGAAATTCTAACAGGTCTGCCAGCCAGTCTGCAGCTGTGGGTGGTGCTGCTGATCGCCAGCCAACCAGCCGAGCAGGATTCTCCGGCGTGCGATTAGGGATGCAAAAGCCAGGGCATCAGGCCTCTTCCCCATATGTAATTCTGGCTGGTCCAATACTCCGAAGACTGCCACTCTTGGGCACGGCTCCACCCTTACCCTCAGAACCTTGGACATCGTCTCAAAGAAGGCTGTCCAGAACCCGACAAGTCTGGGGCAGGCCCAGAACTTGTGGGTGTGGTTGGCCGGGCCTCCCTGGCACCGTTTATCCTCCACCTCCTGGAGGAACCTGCTCATTCGTGTTCTGGTTAGGTCAGCTCTGTGCACCAACTTGAACTGCATGAGGCTGAGCCTTGTGCAGGAAGAGGTGGAGTTGGCCCTACTCAGTGCTTCGCTCCACAGTCCCCAACCCACTTCCATTCCTCAATTCATCCTCCCATTTTCATCTGGCTTCGTCGAGTGGTAGTCCTGCCGTATTCAGTAACCATCTGTATATATTCCCACAGTTTTCCCCCTCCTTGCTGTCCGTGTTTATTAGTTCCTCCAGTAGAGTGTCTCTTGGGGCCCTGAGGTACTTTGCCGTCTTCTCGCGGAGAAAGTGTTTAATTTGGAGGTCTCACAGTTCCTGTCCTGTTCGCAAGTCCAGGTCCCCCATCAGTTTGTCCAATGTCGTGAGTCTGTCTCCTATGTAAAAGTCTCTGACCGTTAGCGTCCCCTTGTCCTGTCTCCAATTTTTAAAGGTGGCGTCGAGCATGGCTGGTGGGAATCTGTGATTGCCGCAGATGGGGCCATGGGGGACATCCCGGTTAGTCCGAAATGCTGCCTCATTTGGTTCCATGTTTTCAGAGTGTCTATGCACTGGGCAGGATGTGTACTTTGTTGGGGGGATGGGAGTGTTGCCGTGGCGAGGGCTCGGAAGGTCGTTCCCTTGCAGGAGGATCCTCCAGCCTCAACTATTCCGTGTTTGGCTCTCGTATCCATCCCCTCGCCCTGTCACTGTGGCTGCCCAGTGGTAATACTGTAGTTTTGGTAGGGCCAGACAACCATGTTTTTTCTCCTTTGCAGTGTTGTCTTGGGGATTCTTGGGTTCTTACCGCCCCACGCAAAAGCCATGATCATTTTGTCCACTTTGTGGAAATAGGCCTTGGGGTTTAAGATTGATATGGATCTAATCAGGAAGAGGAACTTCGACAGTACGTTCATTTTGATCATCTGCACCCTCCCTGCCAGGGAAAGTGGGAGCGCATCCCATCTCTGTAGGTCCTTTTTAACTTCCTCTGCCAGGCTGGCCAAATTCCACTTGTGAATCTGTCCAGTCATGGGCGATCTGGATCCCCAGGTAGCGGAATTTGTTTTGGGTTAGTTTAAATGGTAGTCCCTCCAGTTCTGTCCTTCTCCCGTTCGGGTTCACCAGGAATGTCTCTCTCTTGCCCAGATTGAGTTTGTAGCCCGAAAGGCTCCAAACTATTCCAGGAGCTGCATCATTGCTTTCAGGCCGTTCTGTGGGCCCGAGATGTCGAAGAGCAGATCACCCCATAGAGCAATACTATGTGCTCTCTGCCTCCTCTTTGGATGTCCTTCTAGCTTTTTGCATCTCGCAGGGTGATTGCCAGGGTTCAATTGCCAGGGCGAACATAAGCGGGCATCCCTGCCTTGTGCCCCTGTGTAGTTGGAAATATTCTGAGCTAGTGGTGTTGGCCCGAACGTTCACCCACGAGATGAAATGAAATTGCTTATTGTCACAAGTAGGCTTCAAATGAAGTTACTGTGAAAAGCCCCTAGTCGCCACATTCCGGCGCCTGTTCAGGGAGGCTGGTACGGGAATTGAACCGTGCTGCTGGCCTGCCTTGGCCAGATGAGCTCTATCCCCAGCCCAAACCGCTCCAGTACCCCTATGAGGTACTTCCACTCGACTCTGTCGAAGGCTTTTTCTGTGTCCAGGGAGACAATCAACTCTCGTGTTCTCTCCCCGTACAGGGTCATTATTACATTCAGCAGCCGGCTGATATTCGCAGTTAGCTGCCTACCCTTGACAAAGCCAGTCTGGTCCTCTGCGATCACCTCTGGTACGCAGTTCTCCAATCTCTTGGCCAGAACTTTCGCGAGTATCTTCGTGTCTACATTGAGTAGCGAAATGGGCCTGTATGATCCACATTCCGTTGGGTCCTTGTCATTTTTGGGTATCGGCAATATCGTGGCCTTTGTTAGCAGAGGAGGCAAGGTGCCCCTCGCTAGCGAGTCTGAGAACATATCCCGTAGTTGTGGGGCCAGGGCTGATGCAGATTTCTTATAGAAGTCCGCCGGGAACCTGTCAGGTCCCGGGCCTTCCCCGCCTGCATGGAGCTGATACTCTCCATGATCTCTCCCAGTCCTATTGGTGCTTCCAGCTCCCCCATCTATCGTCCCCCATGACTGGCGTCATCTCTGCGTCTCTGCCAGGGGTTTCGGAGGTGTACAGTCCTCAGTAAAAGGTCTTGAATGCTCGGTTGAACTCTTTTTGCTCAGCTACCAGTCTGCCTCTGCTGTTCCTTACCTGAGCTATCTCTCTCATGGCGGCCTGGTTTCTCAGCTGGTGGGCCAGTAGGTGACCAGCCTTTACCCGTGTTCGTAGAAGGTCCCCCGTGTTTGGCGGAGTTCGTGCACTGCTTTCCTGGTGGACAGCAGGTTAAAGTCCATTTGCAGCTTTTTATCTCTCTGCCGGAAGCTCTACGGTCGGGGCCTCGGAGTATTTTCTGTCGAACTCCAGCATGGAGTTAATCAGTTGTTGCTTGGCCACCCTCTCTTCCCTGTCTCTTCGTGCCTTGTAGGCTATAATCTCTCCCCTAATCACAGCTTTCAGTGCCTCCCAGAGCGTGGAAGGTGAGACCTCCTCGCTCTGGTTATTTCTGATGTACTCGCCTATGGCTTGTGATATTTTCGAGCAGAAGCCCTTAGCGACCAGTAGGTCCTTTTCCAACCTCCACGTGGGGCATGGGCACGGCCTGTTTCCAGCTTCATGTCCATGTAGTATGGAGTGTGGTCGGAGATAACTATCGTGGAATATTCCGCCCTTACTATTCCTGGAAGCACCGCTTTCCTCACTGCAAAGACGTCTATTCTCGAGTATGCTTTGTGAACTGGTGAAAAAAACAAGAATTCCTTCTCACCGGGGTGTAAGAACTGCCAAGGGTCCACCGACCCCATCTGCTCCATGAATCTTCCCAGCTCCCTAACCATGCCCGTCCTTTATCCCGATTTGGGGTTCGATTGGTCTTTCAGCGGGTCCTGTATACAGTTGAAGTCGCTCCCCATGATCAGTTGGTGCGCATCAGCATCGAGGATTTCCACTATGGTCTTTTTTATGAAATCTGTGTTGTCCCAGCTGACAGTAGACATGTAACCTTGTCCTATTGCTAAGCAGTATGGCTACTCTCCTGACCCCCGTTCCTTAGCATGAATGGTACGTCTGTCCCACCCAGCCTTTTCTAACCCCCCAGTCGGTCCTTCTCCCTCCTGCAGCAAGACTATGTCGGCCTTCAAACTTCTTAGGTGGGCGAAGCCTCTGGATCTTTTCACTGGGCCGTGTAGCCCCCTGACATTCCAGGTAATAATCCTGGTGGAGGTTCTGGCCCCCCGCTCCTGCGGGATCACCATACTTACCTGATTGACCAGCCCCTGCACTCCGGGGTCTCCCTTTGTTAGGGGCCACCCAAAAGCGGCCATGGTCACCATGAGGCCGGGCCCCTGCGCTCCGGGCTTTCCCTAAGTCCAGGGGGCACCCAACATGGGCATCAACTGTGCATATGCCACACCTGCTGCTCGTGGCTTTTTCTGCTGTCTTTTCGGCCCCTCGACCTCCCATTTTCCAGTATGTTCTTGTTGTTTTCTTCTCGTTGTTTAGGCAGTTTGGTCTTCGAATCTTGGGCAAAGTTCGACTAAAAGTGCCCTATTTGGTTCTGGTTTGTAGGAGAGCCACCTGATGTGCGTCCCCTCAGCACATCACCGTCACCGGAGGTCTTGATTGTCTGTAGTTTCTTAGGATCTTGGGCCAAGCAGTTGCTATACCAGGCTGTGATGCAGCCAGATGGGATGCTTTCTGTGGTGTATCTGTAAAAATTGATAAGAGTCAATGTGGATATGCCAAATTCCCTTAGTTTCCTGAGGAAGTATAGGCTCTGATTGTGCTTTCATGGTGATAGCATCGACTTGGGTGAACCAAGACAGATTGTTGGTGATGTGCACACCTTGGAATTTGAAGCTGTCAACCATCTCCACCTCAGCACCATTGATGCAGACAGGGGTGTATACAGTACTTTGCTTTCTGAAGTCAATGACCAGCACTTTAGTTTTGCTGACATTGAGGGGAGGATTGTAGTCGTTACACCACTCCACTAGATTCTCAATCTTCCTCCTGTACTCTGACTCATTGTTGTTCGAGATCTGACCCACAATGGTCGTGTCATCAGTAAACTTGTAGATGGAGTTGGAGCCAAATTTTGTGTATAGGGATTATAGTAGGGGGCTAAGTACGCAGCTTTGCGGGAACCCGGTATTGAGGACTACCGTGGAGAAGGTGTTGTTGTTTATCCTTACTGACTGTGTCTATGGGTCAGGAAGTCAAGGGTCCAGTTGCAGAGTGAGGAGCCAGATCCTAGTTTTTGGAGTTTTGATGTGAGCTTGGCTGGGCTAATGGTGTTGAAGGCGGAGCTTAGTCAATGAATAGGAGTCTGATGTAGGAGTCCTTGTTGTCGAGATGCTCCTGGGATGAGTGTAGGGCCAGGGAGATAGCGTGTTCTGTGGACCGGTTGTGGCAGTATGCAAATTGCAGTGGATCAAGGCATTCTGAGAGTATGGAGTTGATGTGTCTCATGACCAACCTCTCGAAGCACTTCATAATGATTGATGTCAAGGCCACAGAACGGCCGTCGTTGGGGCATGTTGCCTGGTTCTTCTTTGGCACCGGTATGATGGTGGTCTTCTTGAAGCATGTGGGAACCTCGGAACGGAGTAGGGAAAGGTTGAAGATGTCTGCAAACACATCTGCCGCCTGGTCTGCGCCGGCTCTGATTGCACGACCAGGGACCCGTCAGGACCTATGGCTTTATGAGGTTTCACTTTTGAGAAGGCCAATCTGACTTCAGAAGCTGTGGCGATAGGTCTGGGTGTGTCCAAGACTGCTGGGGCAGTTGACTACGTTTTGATAGTTTCCTGCTCGAACCGAGCATAGAATGCATTGAGTTCATCGGGGAAGGGTGCGCTGCTGCCGCAGATTCTACTCGGCTTCGCTTTGTAGCCCATTATGTTGTTTAAGCCTTGCCACAACCGACGACAGTCCGTGACATTAGTCTATGACTAGCTTAGCCTGGTATTGTCTCTTGGCATCCTTGATGACTTTGCGAAAGGTAACAAAGTCCCATAGCGAGTGCGTTTAGCCGCGTGTTGCTCACAGCACCGAGAAACACATAGCTTTACAATGCCACTCGCATTAAGTAAGGGGCCTCAGCGGGGAATGCACAGCCCCGTTTTCAACACCGAGGAGCTCTGCTCACCGGAACTGCTCAGTAGCGAGAGGTTCGGACGCTATTTTTAATAACGCCCTGATCTCCGATGCCCCCGACGTGACCCTGACACTCCTCCCAAGCCACAAGGCATATGGATGGGTCTCTCCCCCCCCGCAATCCCCAATACCCGAGCAGGGCACCCCTGGCCCGATCGCCAGCACACAAAAAATGTCAGCCTGGCACCTTGGCAGTGCCTGGGAGACCCCACAAATGAAATTCCATTTGGTCCCCATTTGTGGGGATCAGTGCTGTACGGCGCTCCGCAATGGACGGGATTTACATCGCAACATCTCGCGAGATCACGGGTCTCCCGGCTTTTACTGGCCATGCTGCGCCACGGCGAGCTGCTTTTCAGGCACACCCTATATTTTTGTATGTTTGTGTGTTAAATAGCTTGCCGGTACTTTTATCTATGCTTCCCAGCCATTTACTAACCGGGGATCATATACCCTGCTATCTATTTACTGATACAACCAGATATGTCCTCTGAGTCATTCCTCATTACTAGGAATACAAAAAGGTCAACTTTTCATCTCATCGCCTCAACAAACTACAGACAGGCTTGGAGTGACTGGTTTTGAGTGACAGTCCACAGCCTCCAGAAGTATCCCAGTACTCGATTAACCTAATTGGTAAGAGCTTCACACTGAGTGTAAATCCGAAACCGCATCCTTCCTGTCCTTTGCAAATCAACCCTTGATTGTGTTTCATGCTTTTGGATCCATTGGCCTGGCAAAGTGTTATATTATCCACCTTATTTACCAATAATATGAACACCTGGGCAGTAAAAAATATTCACTGAGCTCAACCAGAGCTGTCCATGTCCTTGAACTCAACTTTCAACTAACTTATCATTAATTCCTTAAATTTTAATCCCTCTTTTAAAAATCCTTTCCACATGGAACATCATCAGACACCTGAACTGTATGTCCTGATAAATTAATGTTTATTACATTTCCCTTCTTTCCCTAGTTTTGTTCCCACCTCAATTAAATTCAATGAATGCCCATCATAACTCGCTTAATTACTCAGCCAGGTCTCTCTAGTCAATTCACCCAAACCAGTGAGACATGTTTCCTCTTATATCGTGCTCCTGGGCTCTATGCTATTTTGACAGCACTCTGTAAAATGTTCTTCAGACTTTTTCCTCATCACTTATACAGGCAAAATATTGAATATATTTCAGCAATGCTCATCTTATCTTTATACTGAGGAAGGCTACAGATTTTCAGTACATTTAAAAAAAATTGTTTCAAAGTTTGTCTTTTAGAGAGTGTGAAACATTATTTCTGTGCACATACATCTGTAACCTTGTGTGATATTGTGAACCTGTAGATATACACACAACCTTGTCAGGGATTCTGTATCTGTAGACCTGCACACGTGACTTTATGAGGGATTGTGTATGCTGAAGCGGCAACGTGCACAAGAAGACAACAGCGGCGAAACACGGCCGAGAGAAGTGAGGGGCAACACCAGCACCAGATCCACTCGAGGATTGCCCTCCGGAAGTGCCTAGCCGGCACAAACGGATGCCGACTTATTATTTTTAAAAAATATATATTTTTATTCAACTTTTTCCAACAATTTTTAATAACAAACAACCCCCCCCCATAACAAAAGGAAGAAAGAACACAAACCCCACATTCAAAAATAATAAACTACATATACATTGGGTTTCTCCCACCTATATTAACCCCTCCATATAACATTCAACAGTACCCTGGGGGAACCCCCCCCACCCCCCGGGTTGCTGCTGCTGCTGACCTCCTCCTAATGCTCCGCGAGATAGTCTAGGAACGGTTGCCACCGCCTGAAGAACCCCTGCACAGACCCTCGTAAGGCAAACTTTATCCTCTCCAGCTTAATGAACTCTGCCATGTCATTTATCCAGGCTTCCACACTGGGGGGCTTTGGGTCCTTCCATAGTAACAAGATCCTCCGCCGGGCTACCAGGGACGCAAAGGCCAGGATACCGGCTTCTTTCGCCTCCTGCACTCCTGGCTCGTCCGTTACCCCAAATAATGCCAACCCCCAACTCGGCTTGACCTGGACTTTCACCACCTTGGAAATAGTCCTCGCAAGACCCCTCCAAAACCCCTCCAGTGCCGGGCACGACCAGACCATGTGAACGTGAGTTGCCGGACTCCCCGAGCACCTCCCACACCTGTCCTCCACCCCAAAGAACCTACTCATCCTCGCCCCTGTCATATGCGCTCTGTGAACAACCTTGAATTGTATTAGGCTGAGCCTGGCGCAAGAGGAGGAAGAATTAACCCTACTCAGGGCATCAGCCCACAGACCCTCATCTATCCCCAAGCTCCTCCTCCCACTTGCCCTTTAGCTCCTCTACCGCGGCCTCCTCCTCTTCTTTCATCTCCTGATAGATCGCCGAGACCCTGCCCTCTCCAACCCATACACCCGAAATCACCCTGTCCTGAATCCTCTGTGCCGGGAGCAACGGGAATTCCCTCACCTGCCGCCTCACAAACGCCCTCACTTGCATGTACCTGAACGCATTTCCCAGGGGTAGCCCAAACTTCTCCAGCGCCCCTAGGCTCGCAAACGTCCCATCTATAAACAGGTCCCCCATTCTTCTGATCCCTGCCCTATGCCAGCTCCGAAACCCCCCCATCCATCCTTCCCGGGACGAACCGATGGTTCTCTCTAATCGGGGACCAAACCGAGGCTCCCATCTCGCCCCTATGCCGGCTCCACTGCCCCCAGATCTTAATCGTTGCCGCCACCACCGGGCCCGTGGTGTACCTTGTCGGCGAGAGCGGCAGCGGTGCCGTCACCAGCGCCCTCAGGCTCGTGCCCCTGCAGGACGCCATCTCCAACCTCTTCTACGCCGCCCCCTCTCCCTCTATTACCCACTTATTGATCATCGCCACGTTGGCTGCCAGTAGTTGCCACCCAGATTCGGCAACGCCAGCCCTCCTTGTCCCTGCTACGCTCCAGAAACATCCTCTTTACCCTCGGGGTCTTATTTGCCCACACGAAACCCATGATGCTCCTACCTACCCGTTTAAAAAAGGCCTTGGTAATTCGGATGCCGACTTATATTATAATATCCTGTGTACATAACGGCAAAATATACTCTGTTCAAAAATCCAATAAAAAACATTTAGATTAAAAAAAGAACAGCAAAGAATAACTAACATACAGGTAAAGAGGGAGAAATTAGAGTATGAGCAAAAGCAAGCTAAAAACAGACGGTAAGAGTTTCTACAGGTATTTAAAAGGGAATAGACTAAGTAAAGTGTGTGGTCGCCGAGAGAGTGAGAATGGGAAATAAGGAAATGGTGGATAAACTGAGCAGTTGTTTTGCATCTGCCTTTGCTGGAGAGGATACAATTTACATTGTATAAATAATCGTGAATCAGGAGGTGGGAAAGTTGGAGGAGCTTAAAATTATAATCATCAGAGAAATGATACAGAAAAAAATATTAGAACCAAGAGCTGACAAGTCCCCGGGTCCTGATGGACGTCATCCTAGAGTCTTAGAAGAAGTAGCTGCTGAGATGGTAAATGCATTGGTTTCAGTTTTCCTAAATTCCATGGATTCTGCAAGTGTCCCATCATATTAGAGAACAAGAAATGTGACTCTTCTATTCAAGCAACGGAGGAGACAGAAAGCAGGAAACTACAGACCAGTTGACTTAATATCTATTGTAGAGACATTCCTAGAATCTATTATTTAGGAGTTTACAGCACAACAGTTAGAAAATCTTAATTCGGACTTCTGGGTGCGGCTATGCAGAGCTAGGTCGCATATTCGGTAGCTCCCGCTTGGAACGGACTTTTGGGCTCTTTTACAGGGCCCCCACAGCATTTGTTTGACATTTCCCGGTGTGGGAAGAAGACTGCAGCATTCCCCTGACAGTGTCCCCCAGGAATGTTATGTCTTTTGGCTACCAGACCCGGCAAAAACAGTAAAAGATTTGGCTTGAGCTGCAGGAATAGACAAAGGCCTCTTCCAGCATGCAGGTGGGGGAAGGGCAAGCTTAAAGCTGCAATCTGACTTGACTCTATCGAAGGTGAATTCTAGCAGCAGAGGGAACAACTGTGAAAAGATCTACCAAGGCCATTGAAGAAGCAGGGACGAGGCTTCCGGTGGTGGCCATGGAGGAGTAGGTTGCGCATTCGGCAGCTCCCGTCTGGAACGGACTCTCAGACCTTTTTCAGGAGTTTCCATAGACTTTTTGGGGCAGACTGGTGAAGCGAACACTGCCAAAAGGATTCCCTCTCAACTTCCGGTTGCGGCTATGCGGAGCTAAGCAGCACGATTCGGCAACTCCCGCTACCACGGACTTTCGGGCTGGTTACAGGAGCCCCAACCGAACTTTTTTTTTTTTTTTTTTTTTTTGACGCAACCCATGGGGAAGGGAAGAGCGAGGTCCCCCTCCAACTTCTATGAAACGGACCAGAAGTGTAACGGCCAAAGGAGCGGCACTGGAGCAACGAGAGAAGCGAGGGAAAGAAAACAAAATGGCGGTGGCCAGGGACAAAGGAGAGCTGCAGGAGTTCATCAAGCGCTGCTTCGAGGAGCAGCGCGAGGAGATGCGCAAGGAGATGTTGGCGCCTATGCTTTCGGCAATTGAAAGACTCGGGGTCACCCAGAAGGCCCACGAAGCTAAGATCCAGGAGGTACAGAAAAGAGTCAGTCAGAACGAAGACGAGCTCGTGGGCCTGGCGGTGAGAGTGGAGCAGAACGAGGCGCTACACGAGGTGGGCGGGAAGACTCGAAGACCTGGCGAACAGGTCGAGGAGAAAGAATCTGCGAATCCTGGGTCTCCCTGAGGGAGTGGAGGGGGCTGATGCCGGGGCATACGCGAGCACGATGCTCGAGGCGATGATGGGCACGAAGGCCCCTTTGAGGCCGCTGGAGTTGGACGGGGCACATCGGGTGCTGGCGAAGAAGCCCCAGGCAAATGAGCCGTCAAGGGCGATGGTGGTGAGGTTCCACCGGTTCACGGACAGAGAGTTGGTCCCGAGATGGGCCAAGAAGGAGCGGAGCAGTAAGTGGGACAATGCAGAGATCCGAATATACCCGGACTGGAGCACGGAGGTTGCAAAGCGGAGAGCGGGTTTCAACCGGGCCAAAGCGGCGTTGTACCGGAAAGAAGTGAAATTCGGAATGCTGCTGCCAGCGCGAGTGTGGGTCACAAACAAGGGCCAACACTATTACTTTGAAACGCCTGAAGAGGCGTGGACCTTTGTACAAGCTGAAAAGTTGGACTCTGAGGGTTTGTGAGGGTGGGGGGGATGTTTTGGGGTTTGATGTGTGAGGGTTGTTGTATATAGGGGGTCAATCACGCGCAGGAAATGTTACATGGGCTGGGGGAGAGAGACAAAGCCGCGACAGGAGCTGCGCCAGAGGGGGCGGAGTGGGCTTTGGAAAGCGCGGGGTGTTTTCCCGTGCGCGGGAAGAAAGGCGGGAAGGGGAACGAAGGAATGCATATGGATTGGGAGACTCCCACACGGGGAGGTTAATGGGACGGCGGGGGAAGCCGGGGTCAGCAGGCGTCAGCTGACTTACGGGAGTGACATGGGGGGAGCAAAAAAGCTAGCCAGGGGTCTAGCGGGGGGGGGGGGGAGGAGGGGGGGGAAGGGTTGCTGCTGCACTGGCCGAAAGGGAATGGGACACAGAAGAGGTGGTCGGGACTGGAGGGTGAGGGAGGCGTGGACACGGGACTGGCCCAGAAAAGGAGATGGCTAGTCGGCGGGGCGTGGGTGGGTGGGGGGGCGGGGGGCGGGGGGGGGGGGGGTGAGAGCCCCTCCAATCCGGCTGATAACGTGGAATGTGAGGGGCCTGAATGGGCCGGTGAAGAGGGCTCGAGTGTTCGCGCACTTAAAGGAACTGATGGCGGACGTGGCCATGCTCCACGAGACACACCTGAAGGTGACGGACCAGGTCAGGCTAAGAAAGGGATGGGTAGGACAGGTATTCCACTCGGGACTGGACGCGAAGAATAGAGGGGTGGCAATATTGGTGGGAAAGTGGGTGTCATTTGAGGCCAAGACTATTGTAGCGGACAATGGAGGGCGATATGTAATGGTGAGCGGTAGGCTGCAAGGGACGTGGGTGGTGTTGGTAAATGTATACGCCCTGAACTGGGATGATGCAGGTTTCATGAAGCGCATGTTGGGGCGCATTTCGGACCTGGAGATAGGAGGCCTGATAATGGGAGGGGACTTCAATACAGTGTTGGATCCAGCACTGGACCGCTCCAAATCAAGGACTGGAAAGAGGCCGGCGGCGGCCAAGGTACTTAGGGGGTTTATGGATCAGATGGGGGGAGTGGACCCATGGCGGTTTGCAAGGCCGCAGGCCAGGGAATTTTCTTTCTTCTCCCATGTACACAAAGCCTACTCCCGGATTGTTCTGGGTAGGGCGCTCACCCCGAGGGTGGAGAGGACGGAGTATTCGGCTATAGCCGTTTCGGACCATGCCCCGCACTGGGTGGAACTGGAGCTGGGAGAGGAGAGGGACCAACGCCCGTTGTGGCGGCTGGATGTGGGACTGCTGGCGGACGAGGTGGTGTGTGGGAAGGTGAGGGGGTGTATCGAAAGGTACTTGGAGGCCAACGACAACGGGGAGGTGCGGGTGGGGGTGGTATGGGAGGCGTTGAAGGCTGTGATCAGGGGAGAGCTAATTTCCATTAGGGCTCATAGGGAGAAGACAGAGGGCATGGAAAGGGAGAGGTTAGTGGGGGAGATTTTGAGAGTGGACAGGAGATACGCAGAGGCCCCGGAGGAAAGATTACTTGGGGAAAGACGACAGCTCCAGATGGAGTTTGACCTGTTGACCACAGGGAAGGCGGAGGCACAGTGGAGGAAAGCGCAGGGGGCGACCTACGAGTATGGGGAAAAGGCTAGTCGGATGCTGGCACACCAGCTCCGTAAGTGCACGTCACAGGATCGTGAGGAGCCCTATTTCGTTTACACTACCCCATTATCCATCACACAATTGAGAGATGCCTGCGTCAAAATTGAACCATTCCAACCCACAGCAGAAGCACTTTTCCAAGATCTGCCATCCAATCTGTTCCTCTATCTCTCTGCTGCTATTGGGAGGTCTATAGAAAACTCCCAATAAAGTGACTGCTCCTTTCTTGTTTCTTACTTCCACACATACTGACTCAGTAGACAAACCCTCCTCAACTACCTCCTTTTCTACAGCTGTGATACACTCCCTAATTAACAGTGCCACTCCCCCTCCTCTTTTACCTCCCTCCCTATTCTTCTGAAAACATCTAAATCCCGGAACCTCTCACAACCATTCCTGCCTGGAGTTTACACATTCTCCCCACGTCTGCGTGGGTTTCACCTCCACAACCCAAAAGATGTGCTGGTTAGGTGGATTGGCCACCCTAAATTGCCCCTTAATTGGAAAAAGAAAAATAATTGGTTACTCTAAATTTATATAAAAAAAAGAAAAACGGAAGTTGATGTGAACTTCTAAATGGCGTTACTAAAGTGCCACATAACAGACTTGCCAGAAAAGTTGAAGCCCATGGGATAAAAGGGGTGAATATTTAATTGTCTGAGTGGTTATTGTTCGTGTTGGAGAAACATAGATTCTGCTATGGTCAGTACTAGGACCTAGACTTGGGTGTACAGTGTATAAATTTAAAAGATGCAGATAACACAAAGTTTGGAAGTATTGTCAACTGCGAGAAGGATATCGCTAGATCAGGGCAGAACAGTAGCATATTGGTTGCACAGTTGCTTCACAGCTCCAGGGTCCCAGGTTCGATTCCCGCCTTGGGTCACTGTCTGTGTGGAGTCTGCACGTTCTCCCCGTGTCTGCGTGGGTTTCCTCCGGGTGCTCCGGTTTCCTCCTACAGTCCAAAGATGTGCGGGTTAGGTGGATTGGCCATGATAAATTGCCCCTAGTGTCCAAACAAAAGGTTAATTGGGGTTACTGGGTTAAGGGGATGTGGTGGAGGAGGTGCGTCCTTGAGTGGGGTGCTCTTTACAAAGGCCAGTTGAGAGAGCTGTTCTAAAGACATAAAACCATTCCTTCTCGGCCTTTTGGCTAAGATCGAGTGTGAGGTCGGGTGTAATGCCTGGACCTGGTATGTCTCTCTTGTGGGGACCATGAATTGGATTGAATTTGAATTGGTTTTTGGAGCACGCAAGGAGATGATTTAGGGGTTTGCCCCTGTCCACTCTGCTTTGGCTTTATAACTCTGATAAAGGAATTTAAAAAAGGCATAAAGCCCAAGATCTTGGGTTTTATAAACAAAAAGCATAGCATACAGAAGCCAGTAAGCAATGATGAACATTAATTAAATACTGGTTTGGTATTGTGCTCAATTTTGGACAACACACTTAAGGAAATATGTGAAGGATATAGAGAAGGTGCAGGAAAGATTTACAAGAATATTTCCAAGGTTGAGGAACTTGATTCTTAACTGCCCTCTGAAATAGCCTAACAAGCCACTCCGTTGTATCAAGTTGCTACTGCTATGAACTCGGCACCAGAAATGTCATGACATACTTTACATGTCAACCATGCAGTGTTGTCCTCAGTAACATCTGGGAGCTTGTACCAAAAATTGAATTGCCCTGTGAGTCCTCACCATTTACTGTGTACACCATGAAGTGTGATGGCTCAAACAGGGGCAAGGAAACCACCGGTGATTACCACCCATGAATCTGAACTTCTCCATGTTCAATGTCACCTGGAAGAAGCACTGAGGATGAGAAGGACACAATGTACTCTGGGTGGTAATTGCAATGTCCAAGAGTGGCTCAAGCAGCACCTTTGCTGACCGAGCCCTGAAGGACATACCTGTCAGACAGGGCCTGTGTGAGAGATCGGAGAAAACCTACTTGAGCTCTATAAAAATACAATTAGGAGTGACAATTGCATAGTTCTTGTGGAGATGTAGTCCCACCTTACACTGAGGGCACTCTCCATCATGTGGAGCACTACCACCCTGCTAAATGGATGGACTCCGAACAGATCTAGCTGTACAAAACCAGATGTCATTGAGGCCTTGCAGGCCATCAGCGGCAGCAGAATTTGATGCAAGCACAATCTGTAACCTCATGGCCTGACATATCCCCCCCCCAATATACCGTTACCATAAAACCAGGGGATTAGACCTTGCTCAATACAGGGTTAGGAGACCATGCCAGGCGCAGCACCAGGCATACTTAAAAATGAGTTGGCAATTTAGTGAAGCTACATTAACGTGGGATAACATGCATACCAAACAATGGATATAGCATGCTATCTCACACAATCTGAATTCTCGAGGTGAGAGTGACTGTCCTTGGCATCAAGGAAGTATTTACCTAATGGGCATTAATGAGCCCTATAAATCTGAAGTCAATTGGAATCACTGTGAGTTCCTCAGGAGTTCCTAGGAACAACAGTCTTCAGCTGCTTCAATGACCTCTAAGGTAAGGTCAGATAAAGGGAATTTCAGGGGGATTTTTGCTGATGATTACGCAATGTTCAGTACCATTCAGGACTCCTCAGATACTGAAGCAGTCCACAACTGCTTGTGCAAGACCTGTACAATGTTCTGGCCTGGGCTGACAAGTGGCAAGTAACATTTGTGCCCACAGGTACCAGGTAATGAACATCTCCAACAAGGGAGAATCTTACCATTGCTGAATCCTCCACTATCAACATGCTAGGTGTTACTATTGACCTGAAACTGAACTGGACCAACCTTATAAATACTACGGCTGCAAGAGCAGGTCAGAGGTACTATGGCTGCAAGAGCAGATCAGAGGTAGGGAATTCTGCGGTTAGTAACTCGCCTCCTGACTCCTCAAAGGTGTCTCCAGGTTACAGGTCAGGAGTGTAATGGAATACTCTCCACTTGCCTAGACGAATGCAGTTCTGACAACATGAGAGCCTAAAATTACCCAAGATAATGCAGTCCGTTTGATCGGTACCCTAACCACCATCTTAAACATTCACTCTTGCCACCACTGGCAGTAATGCCCTGCAGCAACTCACTAAGGTTCTAAAGCTGTGACCTCAACCATGTAAAAGAACAAAGGCAGCCAACTCATGGGAACACCACCAACTGCAAGTTTCCCTCCGAGTCTCTCAGTGCTGGCTTGGAACCATATCGCTGTTCCTTCATTGTCACTGCAGCAAAATGCTAGAACTCCCTTCCTCATAGCACTGTGGGTGTACCTACGCCACATTGACTGCAGTGGTTCAAGAAGGTGGCTCACCATCCCCTTCTCAAATGCAGTTAGTTTTTAAAAAAAAAATGTTTATTCTCCTTTTTCACATTTTCTCCCACATTTACATTGATCAACAATAAACAATAATCAGCAAGATATGTCAGTCCCCATAATAACAACGATCCCATCTACCCACCAACCCCCAAACCTCAACCCGCATGTTTACATAAACAAATGACAGAAAGGAATCAGAGATTACTCGTAGTCACCCTTAATCTTACACAGCTTCCCCCCCCCCTCTTGTAAAACTCCTCCTCCCAACCTCGGTTCCTTCCCCCCCCAACTTTCCACCCCGGCTAGACCACTCGGACCCTGTTCTGCCAGGCTCCGATGGCCGCAGCCCAAAGATCCCCTTTTAGCACACAAACCCCGCATATCCACCTACACCCCAAAGAACCCTCATTTCGAGTGAAAGTCCCGTCCCTTCCCTTGTCCAAATATATACCACCTTGGCTCCTTTTGTCTCTACACCCGCGCGCAGTGATACAAAAAAGAAGAAAATACAGTCATGAGGTTACATCGGCACATGGTCATTCCTCAATTTGTCAGTTCTGCCACAGTCCTTCTGCTTTCGCAAACTCCTCCGCTGCTTCCGCCGTTCCAAAATAAAAGTCCCTGAGCTTGTAAGTCACCCTCAGCTTCGCTGGATATACAATGCCGCACTGCACCTTGCTAATGTACAGTGCCCTCTTCACCCGGTTGAAGGCAGCCCGCCCCCTTGCCAGCTCCACCGTAAAGTCCTGGTACACACGTATACCAGCTCCAGCCCACTGCACCACCCGCTTCTGCTTGGCCCAGCTCAGGACCTTCTCCTTCACCCTGTACCTACGGAAGCACAGAGTCACTGCCCTTGGCGGCTCACTCGCCTTTGGTACAGGCCTCCACGACCGATGAGCCCGATCCAGTTCATATCGGGAGGGATCTTCCCCCTCCCCCAATAGTTTTGCCAACATCGCGGCAAAATACTCAGTCGGCTTGGGTCCTTCAACTCCTTCGGGCAGCCCCACAATCCTCAAATTCTGTCGCCTGGATCTGTTTTCCAGGTCTTCCATTTTTCCTCGCAGATCCTTGTTAGTATCCATCACCTTCTGCATCTCTTTCCCCATCGAGGCAAGTTGATCACCGTGCTACAATAACGTCTCCTCCACTTCCTTCAGTGCCTCCCCTTGCTCCTGCACCTCCGCCACTGCGCTCGCCACCTCCGTCCTCACCGGGGAAACCGCCTCCTCCACCAGCACACTCAAAACCTCCCTCATCTCCTTCCTCACCGTCTCCATGCATTTCGCAATCTGCGCCAACTGCTTTTCAAATTCCGCAGCCATCACCTTAGTTATTTCTTCAGCCGTAAGCAGTGCGGCCTTCCCTGGTGCTCCAGCCTCCATTTTCCTTGGTGACCCCGCGGTGACCTTTCCACTCCCCGACGGACCTTCAGCTGTTTTTTTTCCGGCCCTTTTCTTGCTCACTCTCGACATTTTTCTTTGTTCTTTTTTTTCTCCTGTGTCTTCACTGTGCCTCCTCCGTGCCTCCTCCGTGCCTTCTCTCTGCTTCTGCCGCCTCCGTGGACCCTGGGACCGGGCTTAAAGCCCCGAAAATGCCGTTGCCGAACGAGAGCCCTCCATTGTGCGGCTGCCTCCCGCCCGCCATCACCGGATGTCCCCCTCAAATACAGTTAGTGATGGGCAGCAAATACTAGCTTTGCTGACAATGCTCACTCCCCCAAGGACAAAACATATTACATAGATCGGAGAAGTTGGGACTGTTCTTCATAGAACCCCTGCAGTGCAACATAGAACATAGAACGATACAGCGCAGTACACGCCCTTCGGCCCACGATGTTGCACCGAAACAAAAGCCATCTAACCTACACTATGCCATTATCATCCATATGCTTATCCAATAAACTCTTAAATGCCCTCAATGTTGGCGAGTTCACTACTGTTGCAGGTAGGGCATTCCACGGCCTCACCACCCTTTGCGTAAAGAACCTACCTCTGACCTATATCTATTACCCCTCAGTTTAAAGCTATGTCCCCTCGTGCCAGCCATTTCCATCCGCGGGAGAAGGCTCTCACTGTCCACCCTATCTAACCCCCTGATCATTTTGTATGCCTTTATTAAGTCTCCTCTTACCCTTCTTCTCTCCAACGAAAACAACCTCAAGTCCATCAGCCTTTCCTCATAAGATTTTCCCTCCATACCAGGCAACATCCTAGTAAATCTCCTCTGCACACGCTCCAAAGCCTCCACGTCCTTCCTGTAATGCGGTGACCAGAACTGTACGCAATACTCCAAATGCGGCCGTACCAGAGTTTTGTACAGCTGCAACATGACCTCCTGACTCCGGAACTCAATCCCTCTATCAATAAAGGCCAACACTCCATAGGCCTTCTTCACAACCCTATCAACCTGGGTGGCAACTTTCAGGGATCTATGTACATGGACACCTAGATCCCTCTGCTCATCCACACTTCCAAGAACTTTACCATTAGCCAAATATTCCGCATTCCTGTTATTCCTTCCAAAGTGAATCACCTCACACTTCTCTACATTAAACTCCATTTGCCACCTCTCAGCCCAGCTCTGCAGCATATCTATGTCCCTCTGTAACCTGCTACATCCTTCCACACTGTCGACAACACCACCGACTTTAGTGTCATCTGCAAATTTACTCACCCACCCTTCTGCGCCTTCCTCTAGGTCATTGATAAAAATGACAAACAGCAACGGCCCCAGAACAGATCCTTGTGGTACGCCACTTGTAACTGAACTCCATTCTGAACATTTCCCATCAACCACCACCCTCTGTCTTCTTTCAGCTAGCCAATTTCTGATCCACATCTCTAAATCACCCTCAATCCCCAGCCTCCGTATTTTCTGCAATAGCCTACCGTGGGGAACCTTATCAAACGCTTTACTGAAATCCATATACACCACATCAACTGCTCTACCCTCGTCTACCTGTTCAGTCACCTTCTCAAAGAACTCGATAAGGTTTGTGAGGCATGACCTACCCTTCACAAAGCCATACTGATTATCCCTGATCATATTATTCCTATCTAGATGATTATAAATCTTGTCTCTTATAATCCCCTCCAAGACTTTACCCACTACAGACGTGAGGCTCACCGGTCTATAGTTGCCGGGGTTGTCTCTGCTTCCCTTTTTGAACAAAGGGACCACATTTGCTATCCTCCAGTCCTCTGGCACTATTCCTGTAGCCAATGATGACATAAAAATCAAAGCCAAAGGTCCAGCAATCTCTTCCCTGGCCTCCCAGAGAATCCTAGGATAAATCCCATCAGGCCCCGGGGACTTATCTATTTTCAGCCTGTCCAGAATTGCCAACACCTCTTCCCTACGTACCTCAATGCCATCTATTCTAAAAGCCTGGGTATCAGCAGTCTCCTCCACAACATTCTCTTTTTCCTGAGTGAATACTGACGAAAAATATTCATTTAATATCTCGCCTATCTCTTCAGACTCCACACACAACTTCACATCCCTGTCCTTGACTGGTCCTACTCTTACCCTAGTCATTCGCTTATTCCTGACATACCTATAGAAAGCCTTTGGGTTTTCCTTGATCCTACCTGCCAAATACTTCTCATGTCCCCCCCTTGCTCGTCTTAGCTCTCTCTTTAGATCCTTCCTCGCTACCTTGTAACTATCCATCGCCCCAACTGAAACTTCACACCTCATCTTCACATAGGCCTCCTTCTTCCTCTTAACAAGAGATTCCACTTCTTTGGTAAACCACGGTTCCCTCGCTCTACGCCTTCCTCCCTGCCTGACCGGTACGTACTTATCAAGAACACGCAGTAGCTGATCCTTGAACAAGCTCCACTTATCCAGTGTGCCCAACACTTGCAGGCTACTTCTCCAACCTATCCCTCCCAAGTCACGTCTAATGGCATCATAATTGCCCTTCCCCCAACTATAACTCTTGCCCTGCGGTGTATACTTATCCCTTTCCATCACTAACGTAAACGTCACCGAATTGTGGTCACTGTCCCCAAAGTGCTCTCCTACCTCCAAATCCAACACCTGGCCAGGTTCATTACCCAAAACCAAATCCAAAGTGCAGAAGGGAGAATGTACGAACTCCACACAGACAGTGACCTAAGGCCGGAATTGAACCCGGATCCCTGTGGCTGTGAGGCAGTAGTGCTAACCACTGTGCCACCATGTCGCTGGTAAATGTTTGAGTAGAGATTTTTATAGAGCTGTTCAAAATCATGAGCGGTCTGGACAGAGTAGATTGGGAGAAACTATTCCCATTGCTGGAAGGATAAGAGTTCAAGAGGGCACAGATTTAAGCTGAATGGCAAAAGAACCAACAAAGAAAACCTTTAGGCAGCGAATGGTTAGATTCTGGACTGCATGCACTGTCTGAGTGTGTGTGGAGGCAGATTCAATCATAACTGGATGGAGACTGGCTAAGAGACAATTTGCTAGACAATGGGGAAAGACCAGAGGAGTGGGACTAGCTGAGTTGCTCTTGCAGAGAGCTGGCACTGACACAACAGGCTGAATGGCCCCCTCCTGTGCTGTAACCATTCTATGATTCCTTGATGTCATAATTTGATGTCAAATGAATCACTGGTGTTTCCAGGTGCAGAATTCCAGAGGTCTATAATACACAAGGTCAACAGTAGAAGTGGGATGCCAAAATTGTCCAAAGATCATTGGGCTTAAAGATGAATTTTTTGAGAATTGACAGAATTACAAAGGGCCAGTGTCAGGGCAAGCAGAGGAGGGCATCATTTGTAACGCTTAGCACATGCAAAGTTTTAGAGAGAAGGAAAGCTCATTAGTTGGGTATTCGTACTGGAGTGCATATTAACAAGGATTGAATGAGACTCCTCAGGCACTACCATACCAAGATGCAAAGTGTTTGTGATGCGCACACTATAGTATCTAAGACTCATAAGAAAAGATCTGTGTTAATATCATGCCTTTCGCAATCTTAGGATGTCCCAAAGTGCTTCAGAACCAGTTCAGTAAATTTGAAGTGTAGTCGCTGTTGTAATGTCAGCAGCGTGTCAGCCAGTTTGATTACAAGAACAGTGTGAGAATGACCATATTATCTGTTATGCTTGGTACATGAGAGTGGTGTGAACACTCACTTCACCTGACGATTGTGACATTTCATACAGGTTTTGTTTTGCTGGCTTAGATTAAAGCCTGTATGATTAACCTCTCCACGGGCAGATGATGCATAATAATTTAGAATTTAGTGTGAATAAAAATAATATGGAGTTGCCCGCCTCTCCAATTATAAGCCACGTATAAATTTTTCAAAATGGTATTGAACTTGTTTGAGATGCTACTGAGGCTTTCTAGATTAGATTGGTGTTCTCTGCATGGCGGTTGATGAGTAACATTTACTGATAGACAAAACATTCTATTCCCCCATCCGTCCAGATATGCTCATGTTCTGCTGTGTTGTCCTTTTTAAAAAAAAGTTTCAATTGAGGGGCAATTTATTGTGGCCAATCCATTCACTCTGTACATCTTTGGGTTGTGGGGTGAGACCCACGCAGACACAGGGAGAATGTGCAAACTCCACGTGGACAGTGACCTGGGGCCGGGATCAAACCGGGTCCTCAACGCCGTGAGGCAGCAGTGCTAACCACTGCGCCACCGTGCTGCCCTCTGCTGTGACGTCCCGACTGATTTCATGTCTGTCAATCTTGGCCATGGCGATGGATTTATTCTTTGATTATCTCTGCGCTGCAGTTCCTCTATAAATAGCTGAGTGTTGACATGAGCACGGCTTTCTATTAGTGACAGGTTGGAGAAGGCACGGTGCTCGCAGGGAGCTCTGGTGTGTTTGATGTAAAGCCGGTGAAGCAGACTGAACAACGGGGAGACAGTTTTAGTCAACAGTCTACCCTCCACTGTAAAATGTGACTTAACTCTGCAGCAGGCCAGAAAAATAGCTCATAAACAACAAACCAATCTGTCAAAACGTACTTACTCCTGGAGAAGGTTTATTAAAAAATTCAAACAAATAATAACCTGCTTAAATCAATTAGTGGATGCTGTGCACCTACAGGTAATTCTCACAATAGATTGGAGCAGTTCAGAAGCATCTCCTCCTGGTCTAGTGAACGCATTTGTGCATTTGGGGAGATGGTGGCGTAGTGGTATTGTCACTGGACCAGAGACCCTGGGCAGTGGTCTCTGGACCTGGTTTCGAATTCCACCATGGCTGATCGTGAAATTTGATCTCAGCAAAAATCTCTATTTAAAACCGAATAATGATCATGAAACCATTGTTGATTGATGGAAGAAAAAAAAAATCATCTGGTTCACCACTCATCCCATTCGGGGAGGAAATCTGCTGTCCTTGCCTGGTCTGGCCTACATGTGACACCAGATCCATAGCCATGTGGCTGGCTCTTAAGTGAATCAGTAATAACTTACAAAAGGAATTGAATACATAATTGATATGGAGGAATTTGCAGGGCTCAGGGGAAAGAAGGGGAGAATTGGATAGCTATTTCAAAGAGATGGACCACAGGACAAACTCCTGTACTACGAAAACTACTCAAATGAAAATCCCCATTAATGCTTTTTATTTGATGTTCAATTTTTCCCCGTGACTCTTGTTTGGGTACTCTTCCAAAGCTTAGCAGAGTCACCATTCATCATGAGGCAAATAGTGACTTTTGATGGACTATTCAAACATGAAGGGCATCACCTCTGACACTCAACCCAGGGATATTTAAGCTAGTTGTAGTAGCCAAATTATTTTCCGCATTTGAGATGATCAAACCCAAGCATCGATTGATTAGAACCTGGGATATTCTATGCGTGACTTATTCCTGCCCACACCCTCTGAATAAGAGGAGGAAGCGTGATTACTGCTTCCTGACCAGTTTGAGTAATGCTGTATAAAACATCCAACTCACATTTAGCGTGATTCAAACGCAGCGACATAAAGCATCAATTTTTTTAATGGTCCTTCCAGTCTGTTTGGATCAATCTCCCAATGTTTGCTTGTCTCTTTGCAAGCTGATTGAATGTAGGCTCATGGAGAGCAGATAGGAAGGTTTTGGTGTATTTGAAACACAAAGGCAGCTGTTTAAACAACATGGGCATGAGGTCCGCTGTGGACACCGCACTCCACAGCCCGCTCATTTACTGATGGAAAGATAAACAAAGCTGTGACCAGCAGGTATTCCTGGTGCTGCTGGTTGGATGGCTGTATTATCTAAGGCTACGTAACAAGAACTGTTGGCTGTTCTCTTTATTTAGTATTGACTATTGCAGAACACACATACACACCTTAATCTCTTCTGCTTGTTACTGATTCGAGCTGGCTGGCCTTTCACCTTGAACCCTCCATAAATTTGAGCTCTGTTGCTCTTATTCTAAGCCAATCGCACATCATTGTTGTACCAACTGACTTATTGGGTTCAAGCCTCCGGGTTTCTTTAGAGTAAAGGAGACCAGAGTTCTGCTTCTCCACAAAACACCTTTATTTCTTTGATCCAACTTCACACACAAGTCATCACCAACAAATACTGCCACCTGTAACCCCTTTATGTATCAGTGACTTCTTTTGGACAATTGACATCAAATCAGCATTCAATTGGAAAGTCTTTTTTTTCTTATAAATTTAGTGCACCCAATTTGCTTTTTCCAATTAAGGGGCAATGTAGTGTTGCTAACTTTCTCCTTGGTTCAATTGCTCTGTTTTATTACCTTTGCTCTCGAGTCGCCAGGTATCTTTATGATACCGCCACGTGGTTCAAGTCCGAGTAATGATCAATAACCCAATACACCGATTAGTAAGATTTAAATCAAAGCACATTTATTATACACAATAATCGCTACTCATGCACAAATTCTACGTCTAAGCTACTTCTACAACTATCAGGCCTATACTTAACTTCGGATTGGCCCACCAGGTCAGGGGAACAAATGGCCTTTCGTTCGGGTTCTGAGTCTGCGGGATTCGAAGTTGGTATGGATTGGTAGCTAGGAGCGCCTATCTCGTAGCGAGCGTTGAATTAAGACTTACTTCAGTCGGGAGTCACTGCACCGGTCACGGTCAATGTTGGTTCGTGTTGCTGGGTGACCTGGGCAGGACGCAGAGGTGAAGAGAGCGATTTGAACTTGGGGATCAACTCTTATACTCCCCAGGGGCTTCCCGCCTTTCGGGGTGGACCCTGTACCTGGTCCCAAGTGATTGGACTTTGTCCCAATCGCTTGGTTCGATTTTCTCCAATACTGGAGCGGTTCCCTGATCGATGGGCGGTCTTGAGGTACTCGTTCACCTCCTTTGTGTTGGCTCCTGCTGACGCCGAGGAGTCTGGCTTTGCTTTGTGTGTCCAAAATGTTACTTATTGTTCCCGGGGATTGCTCGTCAGTATGCAGATGGCTGCTACTTTGTTATGCTGATGGTCGCTGGTATCGATGTTGTCTGGCCTTTTCAGAAGTAAATACACAGCAAACCTGCAGCTGCTGGTTTCTGTCTATGTTGGCTGACTTTCCCATCAGCCTTTGCCGTTCGCCATTTTAAATCGGGAGTTGGCCAATTTAGGTGGCAACAGTAGCGTGACCAATCCACCTACCTTGCACATCTTTGGGTTGTGGGGGCGAAACCCACGCAAACACGGGAAGAATGTGTCAACTCCACTCGAAGAGTGACCCAGAGCCGGGATCAAACCTGGGACCTTGTCGCCGTGAGGCAGCAGCGCTAACCACTGTGCCACAGCGCTGCCCAATTGGAAAGTCTGTTAACCCATTCCGAACAGTCTCACCTTTCTTAGAGGAAAAAAAAATATTTTGATGAATATTGTTTTTTCCAGAAAAACAGCAAATACAAGAAACACAAAACACACAGCATAGACTCCCGAGCCTGCACTGCCTTGATTTATGTTCATGTCCTGTGTTCGCATCCCTCCATGGTCTTGTTCCTCCTTATCTCTGTAATCTCTTACAACCCTCTGGGATATCTCCCCATCTCCAGTTCTTATTGTACATCTCTGATTTTGATCACTCCACCATTGGTGATGGTGCTTTTAGCTGATAAGGACCTGAAGCTCTGGAATTCCCATCTTAAACTTGCATCTTAGGGCGGCATGGTAGCACAGTGGTTAGCATTGTTGCTTCACAGCGCCAGGGTCCCGGGTTCGATTGCCGCTTGGGTCACTGTTTGTCTACCCGTGCCTGCGTGGGTTTCCTCCGGGTTCTCTGGTTTCCTCCCAGAAGTCCTAAAGACATGCTGTTAAGGGTTGGTTTAGCACAGTGGGCTAAACAGCTGGCTTGTAATGCAGAACAAGGCCAGCAGCGCGGGTTCAATTCCCGTACCGGCCTCCCCAAGCTGGCGCCGGAATGTGGCGACTTTGGTAACTTCACAGTAACTTCATTGAAGCCTATTTGTGACAGTAAGCGATTATTATTATTATTATTATTATTATTATTATTATTATTATTATTATTATGTGAATTGGACATTTTAAATTCTTCCTCCGTGTATCCGAAAGGTGTCGGAATTTGGCGACTAAGGGATTTTCACAGTAACTTAATTGCAGTGTTAATGTAAGCCTACTTGTGACAATAATAAAGATTATTATTAAACTTTACTGCCTCTCGATCTCTGATATTACGATCCCAAGTCATTTGAAGTGTGAAGCCAATACTTTTCTCAATAATGGGTTTATTTACAGAATTCACTATTACATATGTCTGCCTTGCCATCTACTAACCCAGCATCTCTTTATAGGTACTCTCGGTACTTAATTAACAATGTCCTCCTTCACTTGTGCATCTGAACAATAGAATTTAAAAAAAAAAAAATGTTATTCAACTTTTCACAAAATATCAACAACAAAATACAGAAAGAAAAGAACAGTCCCCCCCCCCCCCCCCCCCCCCCCCCCCCCCCAATGTACATAAATAATAAATTAACAGCCTTCATCAACACAAAGGCAAATATACATGCCCAATCAAGAAAAACAAACCAACCTAACCCCCACCCCGGGTTGCTGCTGCTGACCATCTTCTAATGTTCTGCCAGGAAGTCTAGGAACGGTTGCCACCGCCTGAAGAACCTTTCCACCAGTCCCGTTAAGGCAAATTTCACCCTCTCCAATTTAATGAACCCTGCCATATCGTTGATCCAGGATTCCACGCTTGGGGGCCTCGCATCCTTCCACTGTAGCAGAATCCTCCGCCGGGCTACCAGGGACGCAAAGGCCAGAATACCGGCCTCTTTCGCCTCCTGCACTCCCGGCTCCTCTGCCACCCCAAATGTTGCGAACCCCCAGCCCGGCTTGACCCTGGAACCTACCACCCTCGACACCATCCTCGCTACACCCTTCCAAACGCCCTCCAGCGCTGGGCATGCCCAGAACATATGGGTGTGGTTTGCTGGGCTCTCTGAGCACCTAACACACTTGTCCTCGCACCCAAAGAACCGGCTCATCCTTGCCCCGGTCATGTGAGCCTTATGCAGCACCTTAAATTGTATGAGGCTGAGCCTCGCGCAAGAGGAGGAAGAGTTCACTCTCCCCAGGGCATCCGCCCATGTCCCCTCGTCAATCTCCTCACCCAACTCCTCCTCCCACTTACCCTTTAGCTCCTCCACCGAGGCCGAGGCCTCCTCCTGCATCACCTGATACGTTGCCGAGATCCTCCCCTCTCCAACCCACCCCCCCGACAGCACCCTGTCCTGAACCCTGCGTGGCGGCAACAGTGGGAACTCCACCACCTGCCGCCCAACAAACGCCCTTACCTGAAGGTGTTCCCCGGGGGGAGCCTGAAATTCTCCTCCAGCTCACCCAGGCTCGCAAACTTCCCGTCCACAAACAGGTCCCCCATCCTTCTAATACCTGCCCTGTGCCAGCTCAGGAACCACAAACAGGTCCCCCATCCTTCTAATACCTGCCCTGTGCCAGCTCCCGTCCATCCTCCCTGGGACAAACCGGTGGTTCCCCCGAATCGGGGACCACACCGAGGCCCCCACCTCCCCCCTGTGACGTCTCCATTGCCCCCAAATTCTGAGGGTAGCCGCCACCTCTGGGCTCGTGGTATACCTCGTTGGAGGAAGCGGCAGCGGCGCCGTCACCAGCGCCTCCAGGCTCGTGCCCACACAGGACGCCATCTCCAGCCTCTTCCATGCTGCCTCATCCCCCTCCATCACCCACTTATGCACGTTGGCGGCCCAATAATACCCACAGAGGTTAGGCAGCGCCAACCCCCCCCTATCCCTGCACCGCTCCAGGAACACCCTTCTGACCCTCGGGTTCTTCTGCGCCCACACAAATCCCATAATGCTCCTGTTAACCCGCCTGAAGAAGGCCTTAGGGATCAGGATGGGGAGGCATTGGAACAGGAACAAAAACCTCGGGAGCACCGTCATTTAACTGACTGCACCTGACCCGCCAGGGAGAGTGGCAGCACGTCCCACCTCTTAAACTCCTCCTCCATCTGCTCCACCAGCCTTGTGAAGTTAAGCTTATGTAGGTCCCCTCAGCTCCTAGCCACCTGGACCCCCAGGTACCTGAAACTCCTCTCCGCCCTTTTTAGCGGGAGCTCACCAATCCCCCTCTCCTGGTCCCCTGGGTGCACTACGAACAACTCGTTCTTCCCCATATTAAGCTTATACCCGGAGAAATCTCCGAACTCCCTCAGGATCCTCATCACCTCCGGCATTCCCCCCACCGGGTCCGCCACATATAGCAGCAAATCATCTGCATAGAGCGACACCCGATGCTCCTCCCCACCCCGCACCAGCCCCCTCCAGTTCCTCGACTCCCTCAACGCCATGGCCAGGGGTTCAATCACCAGAGCAAAGAGCAGGGGGCACAGGGGACACCCCTGCCTCATCCCCCGGTGTAACCGGAAATACTCTGACCTCCTTCTGTTCGTGGCCACACTCGCCACCGGCGCCTCATATAGCAGCCTCATCCACCTGCCGAACCCGAACATTTTCAATACCTCCCACAGGTACCCCCATTCCACCCTATCGAAGGCCTTATCTGCATCCATCACCGCCACTATCTCCGCCTCCCCTTCCATCGCCGGCATCATTATAACATTCAAGATCCTCCGTGTCATAAAATACACCAGTATATCATGGTGCAGACACACACTGATGGACACACAGCAGACCAATCAACACACACAACACCACAGCCAACCACCAGTTAGAGCACACTCACTATAAAGACAGAGGGCATCAGTTGTCCCGCTCATTCGGGATGCAGCCTCTCAGAAGGACAGAGCTTACAGCACAGATCTTCACCATGTGCTGAGTGCACAGACTGGTTAGGACAGGCATAGGTCTTTAGTTTAATCTAACATCGTGTTAACCCACAGTGAAAGTATGTTCAACAGTTTCTAGCTTAATAAAATAGTGTTGCACTATTTTAAGTGTTGGTGGCCTGTATGTGTTCCATTGATCCAGAGCACCCAACACATCATGGTATCAGTAGTTGAGGAATGTTAGACCTTCTTAGACCTACCTGAAAGTGATCTGCCTTCCACCAGCATACAGCCATCCTGCAACATGGACAGCGTCCGCCCGCCGCCGCCGCTCCGCATCACCGGTAACCTAGGGGCCAACTGGAAGATATTCAAACAACGCTTCCAGCTCTACCTTGAAGCCACAGACCGGGAAGCTGCCTCAGACACCAGGAAGATCGCTCTCTTCCTATCCACGGCCGGGGAACATGCCATCCACATTTTCAATTCTCTCACCTTTGCTGATGGTGAAGATAAATCAAAATTCAAGACGGTCCTCCTCAAGTTTGACAGTCACTGCGACATCGAGGTGAATGAAAGTTTTGAGCGCTATGTGTTCCAACAGCGTTTGCAGGGTAAGGATGAACCTTTCGAGTTCTTTCTCACCCACCTCCGCATCCTTGCGCAGTTCGGTAATTACGGGTCTGCCTCCGATTCCATGATACATGACCAGATCGTTTTCGGTGTTCAGTCGGACCCCCTATGCCAGCAGCTCCTCAAGGTAAAGCAGCTTACCCTAGCGATTGCAATCGAGACCTGCGTGCTACATGAACGCGCCACTAGTGGGTATTCCCACATCCAAGCGGCTGAAACGGTGCGGCAAGGTCCCCACGAGGCAGAACGGGTCCAAGCAATCGAGCAACTCCAGGGCCTCAGCCTGGATGAGGGCGGCCATTTTGCGCGCTTTTCGCGGACTCACGCGCTTGTGCGCACTGAACGAGGGGACGCGACGTCGACAAACGTACTGCGCAGGCATGCACCTGGCGCAGTGAACGTACTGACGCTACAACGTGCAGCAACTGTGGCTCCGCCCACTTAAAGCGGCAATGTCCTGCCAAATCCCGACGATGCCTGCGATGTGGCAAACTTGGCCACTATGCTACTTTATGCAGATCACTCAGCCTGCCAACTATCGTCGCTCCAGCCAGCCTCGCAGGAATGTCTGGGCCATTCAACCCACGGTCACCGAGCCCGATTCGGACCTGCTACCCAATATTGACACCGAGGACCCGAAGGCGCCTTTTCGAGTCGGTATCATTACAAAAAACAGGGTATCCCCGAAGCAAAGAATCCAGCCTCTATAAGAATACAGCATCGATCTGGACGATGAGTGGTGTGCCACACTTACAGTCAACCGGTCCCAGATATGATTCCGCCTGGACACTGGTGCCTCCGCCAATCTCATTGACCTCCAAAGCCTTTGTGTCAAACCAGCCATCCTGCCATCAGCCTGCCAGCTATTAGATTATAATGGCAATGCCATTGCTGCCAGCGGCTCATGCCAACCTGAAGTGACGCGCAGGTCACCCAAAGCCATCCTTCCCTTTGAAATCGTGGGATCCTCGAAAGCCTCCCTGCTTGGCGCGCAGGCATGCAAGCTGTTGAACCATGTTCAGAGAGTTCACTCTTTCTCTCCTGCTGACGCGTCTGCCTTTCAGGACACTGACTTCAGGGCGCAGCTCGATGCCATTATCAACCAGTACCACGACGTCTTCGAGGGCACGGGCACGCTCCTGTACACCTACAAGATTTTATTAAAACCTAATGCCACGCCTGTAGTGCACGCACCTCGCAGGGTCCCAGCACCCCTTAAGGACCGCCTCGAGCAGCAGCTGCAGGACCTCCAGAACCACGGAGTGATTTCCAAAGTCACGGAACCGACCGACTGGGTCAGTTCCATGGTATGTGTAAAAAAGCCTTCCAGCGAATTAAGAATTTGCATTGATCCCAAGGATCTAAATCGCAATATTATGAGAGAGCACTATCCAATTCCCAAGCACGAAGAGCTCTCATGTGAGATGGCTCGCGCCAAGCTCTTTACCAAACTCGACGCCTCAAAAGGATTCTGGCAAATCCAGCTCGATAAATCCAGCAGGAAACTCTGCACATTTAACACCCCCTTTGGAAGATATTATTACAACTGGATGCCGTTTGGGATCATCTCTGCATCAGAAGTGTTCCATAGGATTATGGAACAAATGATGGAAGGTATTGAAGGTGTTCGCGTCTATGTCGATGACATAATCATTTTGTCCACCATCCCGCAGGAGCATGTTAGTCGCCTCCAGCGCGTATTCAGACGTATACATGAGCATGGCCTCCGCCTCAACAGGGCCAAATGCTCTTTTGGTCAGACGGAACTCAAGTTCCTCGGGGACCACATCTCCCAATTGGATGTGCAGCCGGATGCAGACAAGGTAGCTGCCATCACAGCTATGAAAACATCAGAGGACAAGAAGGCGGTCCTCCGATTTCTGGGCATGGTCAATTTTTTAGGGAAATTCATCCCTAACCTCGCCTCTCATACCACGGCTCTCAAGAACCTGGTCAGGAAGACGACAGACTTCCAATGGCTCCCTGCCCACAAGCACGAACGGAGGAAACTCAAAACAAAACTGACCACGGCCCCGGTTTTAGACTTCTTTTATCCAGCAAAGGAGACCACAATTTTGACCGATGCCAATCAATCCGGCATTGGGGCAGTGCTCCTTCAACATGATGAGGCCTCATCATGGGCCCCTGTTGCATATGCGTCACATGCGATGATCCCCCACGGAGCAGCGCTACGCGCAGATAGAAAAAGAGTGCCTGGCCTTCTGACCGGTGTGGTTAAGTTTCACGATTATGTCTACGGAATTCCTCAATTCACCGTCGAGACCGACCATCGCCCACTGGTGAATATAATACAGAAAGACTTGAACGACATGACGCCTCGCCTCCAGCGTATTCTTCTCAAGCTCCGGCGATACGACTTCCAGCTGGTATACACCCCAGGCAAGGACCTCATCATTGCTGACGCTCTCTCCAGGGCAGTCAACACTCCATGTGACCCAGTGGGATTTGTCTGCCAGGTTGCCGCCCATGTGGCATTCGCGGCCTCCAATCTACCTGCCTCGGATGAATGCCTCGTCCAAATTCGCCACGAGACGGCGGTTGACCCCTTGCTGCAGCGTGTCATGCGCCACCTAACAGACGGGTGGCTCAAGGGCCAATGCCCTCAGTTCTATAATGTCAGAGATGATCTGGCGGTAGTAGACGGGGTTCTTCTAAAACTGCACCGCATTGTCACCCCGCATAGCATGCGGCAGCTTGTCCTGGAACAACTACACGAGGGTCACTTTGGCGTGGAAAAGTGCTGCCGACGGGCCTGAGAGGCAGTGTACTGGCCCGGCATTAATGAGGACATAGCCAACACAGTGCTCAACTGCCCCACTTGTCAGCGCTTCCAGCCGGCCCAACCACGTAAGACCCTGCAGCCCCATGAGTTGGTCACGTCACCATGGACCAAGGTGGGCATCGACCTGTTCCATGTGCTGGGTAGAGACTACGTCCTGATTGTGGACTACTTTTCGAATTACTCGGAGGTGATACGGTTGCACGACATCACCTCGTCTGCAGTCATTTGTGCATGTAAAGAAACCTTTGCTTGACACGGCATCCCGCTCACGGTTATGTCGGACAATGGCCCCTGCTTCGCCAGCCAAGAATGGTCCAACTTTGCCAGGCGGTACAATTTTGCCCATGTGACGTCCAATCCCCTGTACCCCCAATCCAACGGCAAAGCAGAGAAAAGAGTACATATAGTCAAATTGCTCCCATGCAAGGCTGCCGATGCTGGGTCTGATTTCTACCTTGCCTTGCTGGCCTATCGCTCCGCCCCACTGTCCACTGGCCTGTCGCCAGCCCAATTACTCATGAGTCGCAACCTGAGGACGACGGTGCCGTCCATCCATGTCCCAGACCTCGACCACGTTCCGGTCCTTCGCCGGATGCAGCTGTCTCGTGCACAGCACAAGGCGGCCCATGACTCCCATGCAGCTGATCTCCCTGATCTGGCTCCAGATGACAACATCCGCGTTCATCTTCCGGATGGTGGATGGTCTGCAACCGCTGTTGTCCTTCGGCAGGTGGCCCCCGCTTGTTCCTGGTTCGTCTACCGGATGGCTCTATTCTGTGCCGCAATCGACGCACCCTTTGTCTCGTTCCACGCTCGCCACGTGATCCTCCAGTGTCGCCTCGCCCTCCTGCTGACCCTGCCACGGACTATGCAGAGCTCCCTGTCACTCTGCCTCCCCCTGACTTTGACGCAGTCCAGCCCGCTCCTGAACCTGCGGCTCTCGACCCACCCTTGAGGCGGTCAACCAGAACTCGTCGCCCACCTCAGAGACTAAATTTATGAACTTTTCGAATTTATGGACTCTCTGAATTGTTTTGTTGCTTTGTTCGTTCCTTTCCCTGGTTTGTATATAGTGTTGATCTTGTTACTCTTGTTGCATACTACTTGGCTGCACCAGGCACCTTCCCATGTAAATAGCTTAGTTCTCATGTACGTAGTCCTGAAGAAATATGTCTTCGCACCCCACACGTAGTTAGGAACATTCTCACCACACATTATTTATTGCCACACACATGCATTTTTTCATAAAAGAGGGGATGTCATGATATACACCAGTATGTCATGGCGCAGACATACACACTGATGGACACACAGAAGACCAATCAACACACTCAACACCGCAGCAAATCACCAGTTAGAGCACACTCACTATAAAGACAGAGGGCATCAGTTTTCCTGCTCATTCGGGATGCAGCTTCTCAGAAGGACAGAGCTTACAGCTTGCAAAACAGATCTTCACCATGTGCTGAGTGCATGGACTGGGTAAGACAGGCATAGGTCTTTAGTTTAATCTAACATCGTGTTAACCCACAGTGAAAGTATGTTCAACAGTTTCTAGCTTAATAAAATAGTGTTGTTCTATTTTAAGTGTTGGTGGCCTTTATGTGTTCCACGGATCCAGAGCGCCCAACATGTCACTCTGTACATTAGTATTCAACTGCCTCCCTTTCACGAACCCCGTCTGATCCTCGTGTATGACCTGCGGCGCACAGTCCTCTATCCTCATGGCCAAAATCTTTGCCAGCAACTTTGCATCTACGTTTAGGAGTGAGTTCGGCCTATATGACCCACACTGTAGGGGATCCTTGTCCCACTTCAGGATCAGAGAAATCAGCGCTCTAGATATCGTCTGGGGCAGAGACCCCCCCCCCCCCCCCCCCCCCCCCCCCGTTCCTCTTCCCTTGCCTCGTAGAAGGTCCTTACCAACAGCTGGTCCAGCAGGTCCGAATACTTCTTGTAAAATTCAGCCGGGAACCCCTCCGGCCCCGGTGCCTTCCCCGCCTGCATGTTCCCTATCCCTTTGACCAACTCCTCCAACCCAACCAGCGCACCCAACCCCGCCACCTGCCCCTCCTGTATCCAATAAGGCGATCAAGGCGACGATGCGGTTTGAATTCGTCGGGCCTGACAGAGCATCCCTGCTCGGTGCTCGTGCCTGCAAACTCCTGAACCTTGTTCAACGCTTCCACACCATGTCATCATCACTGGCGACTGCCTCGCCCGATGGAAACTTGGAAGCCGACATAGATTACACCATCACGCAGTACCACAGCGTGTTCGACGGTTGGGCACGCTCCCGTACCGATACAAAATCCTGCTCAAGCCGAACGCCACCCCTGTAATTCATGCACCTCGCCGGGTGCCGGCGCCCCTCAAGGATCGTCTGAAAAAGCAACTACAGGACCTCCAAGACCAGGGCATCATATCAAAGGTCACAGAGCCCACAGACTGGGTCAGCTCCATGGTCTGCGTCAAGAAGCCGTCAGGGGAGCTTCACATTTGCATTGATCTAAACCGCAACATCATGAGGGAGCATTACCAGATACCAAAACATGAAGAGTTGACCAGTGAGATGGCTCATGCCAAATTCTTTACAAAGCTCGACGCCTCCAACGGCTTTTGGCAAATACAACTGGACGCGTCCAGTCGCAAGTTGTGCACGTTCAACACCCCGTTTGGTTGTTACTGCTACAACCGGATGCCTTTTGGCATCTTATCTGCCTCCGAAGTATTTCATCGCATAATAGAACAGATGATGGAGGGCAACGAGGGCGTGCGAGTGTACGTTGACAATGTTATTATCTGATCCACAACATCCCAGGAACACATCGCTCGCCTCAAGGAGGTATTCCAAAGAATCCATGAACATGGTCTACAGCTCAACAGGGCCAAGTGCTCATTTGGTCAATCGGAGATCAAATTCCGAGGTGACCACATCTCGCAGCGGGGCGTACAGCCAGACGCCGACAAGGTCTTGGCGGTCAACGCCATGAAGACCCCGGAGGACAAAAAGGCGGTCCTCCGCCTTCTTGGAATGGTCAATTTCCTCGGGAAATTCATTCCCAATATGGCATCCCACACCACGGCCCTCCGCCATCTCGTCACAAAGTCGACGGAATTCCAGTGGCTGCCCACGCATGAAGAGGAATGGCCGCGAGCTCAAAGCAAAACTCAGGACAGCCCCGGTCCTAGCGTTCTTCGACCCAACTAAGGAAACCAAGATATCAACTGATGCAAGCATTGGGGGGGTCCTCCTTCAGCGGGATGACTGGGCTCCAGTAGCGTATGCCTCCAGGGCCATGATGCCCACTGAGCAAAGGTACGCTCAGATTGAGAAGGAGTGTCTGGGCCTCCTAACAGGGATAGTCAAGTTCCACGACTATGTTTATGGCCTGCCGAAATTCATGGTAGAGACGGACCACAGGCCTCTAGTCCACATAATCCAGAAGGATTTAAACAACATGACACCTCGGTTACAGCGTATTCTTCTAAAGCTACGCCGCTACGACTTCGAACTGGTCTACATGCCAGGTAAAGAGCTGATCGCTGCAGATGCCCTGTCCAGGTCCATTACCACATCGCATGAACAAAGTGACTTCATCTGCCACATAGAAGCCCAAGTGCAGTTGTGCGCCTCGAACCTTCTGGCTTCCGACGAACGGGTGGTCCAAATTCGCAAGGAGACAGCCAAGGATCCTCTGCTGCAGCGCGTGATGCAGCACCTCAGCAATGGCTGGCAGAAGGGTCAATGTCCCCAGTTCTATAACGTAAAAGACGACCTGATGGTGGTGGAGGGAATCCTTCTGAAACTCAACAGAATCGTAATTCCTCAGAGTATGCGTGCTATGGTGTTGGGCCAACTCCATGAAGGTCACCTTGGGGTCGAGAAATGCCGACGCAGAGCTCGGAAGGCGGTCTATTGACCGGGCATCAGCCAGGACATTGCCGACACAGTCCTCAATTGCCCTACCTGTCAGAAGTTTCAGCCAGCTCAACCCAAAGAAACATTGCAGCTCACGAGATTGTGACCTCTCCGTGGTCCAAAGTCGGTGTAGACCTTTTCCACGCCAAAGGGCGTGACTACACACTCCTGGTCGACTACGTCTCCAGTTACCCGGAAGTAGTGAAACTGTCCGACCTCACGTCGAAGGCGGTAATCAAAGCCTGCAAAGAAACGTTCGCCAGGCATGGGATACCGCTCACGGTAATGAGCGAGAATGGTCCTTGCTTTTGCAGCCAGGAATGGTCTGACTTCACACAGTCCGACAACTTCCGTCACGTTACCTCCAGTCCCCATTACCCGCAGTCAAACGGGAAGGCCGAAAAAGGGGTCCACATTGTAAAGCGACTGCTGTGCAAAGCTGCAGATTCAGGCTCTGCTTTTAACCTGGCGATGCTGGCATACAGGGTGACTCCACTGTCCACTGGATTATCTCCAGCCCAGATGCTCATGAATCGCACTCTGAGGACCACACTTCCAGCCAAGCCACGTTCCCGACCTTGACCACCTCACGGTCCTACGGAAAATGCAGCAGTCACGGGCCCGACAGAAAGCCATGTACGATGCCCATGCCACGGATCTGCCTGAGCTGGCCCCAACTGATCATGTTCGCGTACAGTTGCCTGAGGGCGGCTGGTCAGCCACAGCTGTTGTGCTCAAACAAGTCGCCCCAAGATTATTCCTTGTCCGCATGGCTGATGGCTCCCTGCTACGGCGCAACAGACGGGCACTGCGAAGAGTTCCACGCCCGCTACCTGACCGGCGTGCCCCGCCGCCTACGATGCCTCCTCCAGAAGTACCCTACCACGAGGCCACCGATCTACCAGCAATCCTGCCGGTCCACGCGCCTACCGCAATGCCAGTTATCCTGCCTCTCCAAGCGCAGGCGGCTCTGAATCCACCTCTGCGGCGATCAACAAGAATTCGTCCCCACCACAAAGACTAAATCTATAGACTGAACTTTTGTACATTTTTGTGACTTCACCAATTGGACCTCTGTAAATATAGTTTTGTTTGCCATGTATCAGCACTATCGCAACCTTCCTATGTATATACGTGCGTTTAGACATCTTTCTGTTGTCATGTGAGAGTACCTTTAAGACATGGATGTTTAAGCAATGTACCTTTAAGAAAACAGTGATGTCAGAGATTGGGTGGAGCTGAGCTCAGGTCAGCCATTTTGAAGTTTTCAGTTTGGAGGAAAAGAGTTTGGGTAGTGTCTGTGTTTTACAGTAAGCTGGATTTGCTGTGATCTCTGCCATGAAAGACTATCTCTGGATCATTTGGGTGATTTAAACTCGTAATTGTAAAGCCTTTAACCTGATGTGATTCTGTTTAAAGGTGTTAAGTCTCTTGGAAGTTTGAAGGAACATTTTGAAGAATTATTTACTGTTGTAATATTTTCGGAGTTTTCTTTGAAGTAAGGGGTGTTAAGAGATCCAATGTTCATTTAAGATGTTAAGTTGAATTCATGGAATAAACATTGTTTTGTGTTTAAAAACCCACGTGTCCATAATTGTAATCCCACCCCGAGGGAACAAGCCGTGTGCTAGGAAAAGCAACAAATACATTAAAGAGAGGTTGGTTGAACTCATGATACATTTTGGGGTTCTCAAAATGCTTCGCCCATAACAATTGGGGACTCGAGGGGGATAAAAGTCTATCAATTGGATTGGCTTTTGTGAACTTAAAGACAGTGAAGGATTGTTGCTTTTCCGGTGTGGTATTTTAGTTTAAGTGGGGACTGTGTTGTGGACAATGGCTCTTTCAGAGGTTTTTGGGGGTGGAGACTGTCACACGCAGTACCTTATGGACAGAGACGAAAAGCAACTGTTGGGTCTGGCAAAAACATTGCAGTTAACATTACCTGACAAAATGCGAAAAGATGAGGTAATTATGGCGGTGGTTAAGCATTTAAAGTTGCCTGAGATAGAGTTTGACTCATGGGAAATGGCAAAAATTCAGTTGCAAATTAAACAAATGGAACATGAGAAAGAATTAAAGCGGCTTGAATACAAAAGAGATAGAGCGGAAAAAGAAAGAGCAAGAGATAGAGAGGAAAAAGCAAAGGAGAGCGAAGAAAGAAACAAAGAAAGAGATAAAGAGGAAAGGGAAAAAGAGAGAGAGTTTGAACTTCGGAAAATGGCTCTGAAACATGCAAATCTGTTAAAATTAGCAGACGCAAAGGGACACGTACAGTTGGAGAAGATGGATGAGGATAATGAGACAGCGTCATAGTCGAAGACGTGTTGGGGATCTATTTAAATATGTCCAAGCATTGCCAAGGTTTGACGAGAAGGAGGTAGAAGCCTTTTTCATTTCATTTGAGAAGGTAGCTAAACACATGCAATGGCCACAGGACATGTGGGTATTACTGACTCAAACAAAGCTGGTGGTTTCACAAAGTGAAGTGTTTGCATCACTACCGGAGGAGGTATCTGGAACGTATGTGGAAGTGAAGAAATCCATCTTAAGTGCATATGAGCTAGTGCCCGAAGCTTACAGACAAAGGTTTCGAAATTTAAGGAAAGAATTTGGTCAAACATATATGGGGTTTGAAAGACTCAAACAGAGTAATTTTGATAGGTGGATAAGGGCTTTGAAAATAGACCAAATGTATGAAGCTCTCAGAGAAATTATACTTTTGGAGGAGTTTAAAGATTCAATTCCTGATGTAGTGAGAACTCATGTGGAAGAACAGAGGGTTAAAACTGTGAGATTAGCAGCGGAAATGGCAGATGATTAAAGATTGGTTTCCGACATCAGTTTCAGCCGGTGAGGGATAGAAACTGGGGACATGAGAAATATTCAAGTGGTAAAGGTGATCTGATGGGAGACAATAAAGAGAGTGTACCTCAGATTAAAAAAGAAATCCAGGAGGGTGGAAAAGAAATGAAAAGTTTCAAATGTTTTTAATGTAATAACCTAGGCCATGTAAAGTCACAGTGTTGGTTGAAGAAAAGCACTGGGAAGGTTGATGTGGTAAAACAGAATAAGACAGTGGGGTTTGTTAGAGGGGTAAAGGAAAGCCCAAGGGAAGCGAAGGAGGTGCAAACGATTGTACAGCCTGTTCAAGAAGTAATTGTTAAGAAGGTGCCAGATGTATTTAAAGAATTTACTTGTGTGGGTAAAGTTTACTCATGTGTATCAGGAGGAGCAGGTAAAGAAGTCACAATTTTAAGAGATACAGGGGCTTGTCAGTCTTTAATGGTAAGAGATGAGGAATGATGTAGTTTGGGAAGAATGTTGCCAGAAAAGGTGGTGATATGTGGAATTCAGGGTGAGAGGAGTAGCGTTCCATTATATAAGGTAAGGTTGGAAAGTCCAGTGAAGAGTGGTGAAGTGGTAGTAGGAGTAATAGAGAAACTATCTTGTCCAGGAATACAGTTTATCTTGGGTAATGATATAGCTGGATCGCAGGTGGGAGTGATGGCTACTGTGGTTGATAAGCCAGTGGAAAATCGGACAACTGAAGGGTTGAAGGACGAATATCCTGGGATTTTTCCGGATTGTGTAGTAACAAGGTCGCAAAATCACAGGTTAAGACAAGAGGAGAAATCAAAGAGTGAAGATGAAGTTGAAGTGCAATTATCCAAACCGATTTTTGATCAGATGGTTGAAAAAGAACAAGAACAGGTGGAGGATGAGGCATATATTTTTAGTTCAGGAAAATTGGCTGAGTTACAACAGAAAGATGTAGAAACAAAAAGGATATATCAGAAAGCATATACGGAAGAGGGATCTGAGAGTATACCAGAGTGTTATTACCGTAAAAATGATGTCTTGATGAGAAAATGGAGACCTGTACATATGCACGTGGATGAAAAATGGGCAGAAGTTCATCAAGTAGTATTGCCGGTAGGGTATAGAAAGGAGGTGTTGCGAGTTGCACTTGAGGTATCAGTGGGAGGTCATTTGGGGATAAGGAAAACTCAAACGAAATTCCTGAAACATTTTTATTGGCCTGGACTACATAAAGATGTAGTTAAATTTTGTCAATCATGTCACACATGTCAAGTGATAGGGAAACCTCAAGCAGTGATAAAACCAGCGCCCTTAATACCCATTCCAGCATTTGAGGAACCTTTTACGAGGTTCATAATTGATTGTGTCGGACCGCTTCCTAAACCAAAAAGTGGGAATCAATATCTTGTGTCTACTAGGTTTCCAGAAGTTCAAGAAGTTATGGATAGCTTAGGAATAAAACAATTTAAATCAACTGCGTACCATCCAGAATCGCAGGGAGCATTAGAAAGGTGGCATCAGACATTAAAGACAATGTTGAGGGCGTATTGTCAAGATTATCCAGAGGATTGGGATAAAGGAATTCTATTCGTATTGTTTGCAATTAGGGATGCACCTAATGAGTCAACCAAATTCAGTCCTTTTGAACTAATTTTTGGTCATGAGGTAAGAGGACCACTTAAATTGATTAAGGAAAAATTGGTGGGTGAGAAATCAGAAATTACACTACTGGATTAGGTGTCAAATTTTAGGGAACGATTAAATAGAGCAGGTGAATTGGCTAGACAAACTTTGAAAGTTGCACAAAATGTGATGAAACGGGTAGGGGACAAGAAATCCAAAGTTTGTAGTTTTGCCAGTGGGGATAAAGTTTTAGTGTTGTTACCAGTGGTAGGTGAGCCTTTAAAAGCTAGGTTTTGTGGACTGTATCAGATTGAAAGGAAATTAAGTGAGGTGAATTATGTGGTAAAAACACCAAATAGAAGGAAGACTCACCGAGTGTGTCATGTGAATCTGCTTAAAAGGTACTTTGAAAGGGAAGGAGAGAAAAAGGTGGAGGTGTTAATGATTCTAACTCAAAGTGCCGAACCAAATCCAGATGACTGTGAATTTGACATACCTCAAATTAAATTTGAAAATGAGGATGTTCTTAAAAATTGGGATGAATTGTTAAGTTACCTTCCAGAGGAAAAGCAAACTGACCTGAAAGAGTTATTGATATCACATGGGCAAGTTTGTAGAGATAAATTGGGAAGTACTAAAATGGCTATACATGATGTAGATGTGGGAAATACCGTTCCTATCAAACAACATCCATATAGACTTAATCCTTTAAAATTGGCACTGGTTAACAGAGCGATTGAGAGTATGCTGAAGAATGGCATAATTGAAGTAGGTTGCAGCCAATGGAGCTCACCCATAGTGATGATACTTAAACCAGACGGTACCCAACGGTTGTGTGTGGCCTATCGAAAGGTGAGTTACAAGCACGGACTCTTATCCTATCCCACGTTTGGAGGATTGCATTGAGAAAGTGGGACAATCCACTTTTATTTCCAAATTGGATTTACTGAAATGTTACTGGCAAGTACCTTTATCTGAAAGGGCAAAGGAAATTTCAGCTTTTGTGACTCCAGATGGTATATACCAGTTCAAAGTTATGCCATTTGGCATGAAAAACGCCCCAGCAACATTTCAACGGTTAACTAGTACAGTCGTTTCAGGATTACCCAATTGTGCGGTATACATCGATGATCTGGTAGTCTTCAGCCAGACATGGAAAGAACATTTAAAACATCTGAGGGAGTTATTCGATCGACTTCAGGAGGCGGGTTTGCTGATAAACCTAGCCAAAAGTGAATTTGGAAAGCCCAAGTCACTTTCCTTAGCCATACAATTGGACAGGGTCGACTGGTCCCACGGGATGTGAAAACGAAAGTTATTGGGGAGTTTCCGATACCCTAGACGCGACGGGAAATAATGCGATCTCTTAGCATGCATGAATTTGATCGAACAGTTGTGCAAAGGTTTTGTGGCGTGATTACTCCACTGATGGAATTGCTGAAGAAACATAAAAAATTTCAATGGACAGTGGACTTTCAACAGGCATTTGACTGCCTGAAAGCTGTGGTCACCAATGTTCCTGTATTGGAGAATTGCAAGGGGCTCTGTGGTCAGATTGAACTAAATTATCTGATTCTGAAGAGAAATGCCGAGGAGTAGAGGAATGGATGGATCGTGCAGAGACTTTGTTCAAAGAGACTGTCAATCGAGAAGGATTTCGGTTGGAGGAAGAAGAACAAAGACAAATGAACTATATTATTATACCTGTTTGCGTGTGTTGTTTTTTTAAAAAAACAAAAAGGTATATTTACTGTGTACATTTCTTAGTGGATGGTGCAAAAGTGAAAAATGAAACCATCTTGAAGTTGATGGTTTATTTTTTTTTCTTGGGGGGAGGTATCATGTGAGAGTACCTTTAAGACATGGATGTTTAAGCAATGTACCTTTAAGAAAACAGTGATGTCAGAGAGTGGGTGGAGCTGAGCTCAGGTCAGCCATTTTGAAGTTTTCAGTTTGGAGGAAAAGAGTTTGGGTAGTGTCTGTGTTTTGCAGTGAGCTGGATTTGCTGTGATCTCTGCCATGAAAGACTATCTCTGGATCATTTGGGTGATTTAAACTCATAATAGTAAAGCCTTTAACCTGATGTGATTCTGTTTAAAGGTGTTAAGTCTCTTGGAAGTTTGAAGGAACGTTTTGAGGGATTATTTACTGTTGTAATATTTTCGGAGTTATTTTTGAAGTAAGGGGTGTTAAGAGATCCAATGTTTATTTAAGATGTTAAGTTGAGTTCATGGAATAAACATTGTTTTGTGTTTAAAAACCCACGTGTCCATAATTATAATCCCACACCTAGGGAACAAGCCGTGTGCCAGGAAATGCAACAAATACATTAAAGGTTGGTTGAACTCCATAATACATTTTGGGGTTCTGAAAACGCCTCGCCCATAACACTGTATATAGTCAGGCACATTTATATATATTTATAAGCATCCACGCCTTAGTATTTATTTTTTTTAAAAGGTGGGAGATGTCATATGTGTATAAAGTGCAGACAGGCAGTGATTGACACGCAGGATGACCAGTAAGCACACAGCACAGTGCAGCCAATCACCAGACAGTACACCACCACTATAAAGCCAGAGGGCACTAGGTTTCCCACTCTCTCGGGACCCAGCCACTGAGACAGTCAGAGTCCATGAGCTAGCACAGTGCAGACACCATGCGGGAGCTAGTGAGTCTTGTCAGGCTAGTACAAGGTCTCCAGTCAGTTCAGTATACTGTCGACCCACAGTTAAATATGTATGTTAGTTCTATCGTTCAATAAAACCGTGTTGGATCTTCTACAGTGTTAGAGGTCTGTTTCTCGCATCGCTGCATCAAGTGCAGTCCACACCGAACCGACCTGCCTAACACATCAGGTGGGTGTGATATTCTTTTCAGGTTTGAAGATAAAAGGTTTAATATTGTTATTCATAATAAAGTTTTGTTTTAAAAATAAACAAGCCCTATTCTTCATGCAATCAGTCCTGGAGTGAATTGATCTTTCCACACAAGTCTTAAAAACTGAAATAAAATATTAAGGTTTTCAGTCCAGTATCCCAAGCACTGTTGGGGTGTGGTTGGGGATCGTAATACTGGAAATCTGAAATTAAAATTGAAAATTCTAGAAAAACCGACAGGTCGGCAGCATCTGTGGAGGGAAACTGAGTTAGACTTGAAACGTTAACTCTGGATCTTTCTCCATAAAGTCTCAACCGCTTGGATACCAATTTATATGAAACTTGACTTGTTCCATTTGTGAACGCCTGGTATAACAGAAAGTTTTTTTATAAATGTGAGAACACTTTCTAAGAATAACTTAGAATAAATTACTCTCAGATATAATAGTGTCTAATCTGGGGTGATTGAAGTGGAGTGAGTTGTTTTGGGTTTGAGCTGGGGCCGGGATCGAACCCGGGTCCTTAGCGCTCCTGGGTCCTGTGTGCCGTGAGGCAGCAGTGCTAACCACTGCACCACCATGCCACCCAGGAGCTGACTCTTGTTGACAGAACACGGTTAATGGGTTACTGCTTCCTGCACCTTAGCTTTTCCAATACAGGAAATTGCGCTAAAATAAAACAGTGCAGGGCAGTAACTGAACTGTGAATCTCCAGCTGGCTGTTAATCCTGCCAGCGGGAGCAGGTGGAGTCAGGAAACAGTAATTGGTTTCTATCAAAGCGCAGTGCAGCAAGTGAGCCTGACTCTCCATGGGGTAACCTGTTGAAGTTAGCTTTTTTAGACTGTGAAATGAAAGTCCGGTGTTGCTGATGGAGGACGCTGGATGCTTTCTGGGACTGAAAATCATTTTCATTAGTTAATGCATCTTGGAGATGAAACTGCAAGCTATTTTTCAACCGTTTGTTTTTTATTCTAATAACTTACCAGGGTATGTTTTATAGTCGATCTGTTCTTTTGTTTGAGGGCACCAATTCTTGCTGGGAAATCGTTTCATCGGTGCTGGTAGCTCTTCCCTCATCTCATTCCCGCGTAGGAGCCCAACAGGACAGTTCAAAGCTCAGAGCATCCCAGCTGCGCCTGATCTTTTCCCTTCCCTCACATCTATGCCTCTTGCAATTCCTAGCAGGGATCACTGGATTGTGTTCAAGAGCAGAAATCATTCTCTGCTATCATCTTCTAATTAGGAAAGCCAGTTGGTAAAAGATAGGATTGAATCTAATGTTTATTTACGTAGTTATACACTACAAGCATGCACCTCCTAACCAATAAATACAGTATTAGCCTGTGCCTAATTTCATAGAATTTACATTGCAGAAGGAGGCCATTCGGCCCATTGAATCTGCACCGTCTCTCGGAAAGAGCACCCTCCCCAAGGTCCACACCTCCACCATATCCCCATAACCCAGTAACCCCACCCAACACTAAGGGCAATTTTGGACACTAAGGGCAATTTATCATGGCCAATCCACCTAACCTGCACATCTTTGGACTGTGGGAGGAAACCGGAGCACCCGGAGGAAACCCACGCACACACGGGGAGGATGTGCAGACTCCGCACAGTGACCCAAGTCGGAATCGAACCTGGGACCCTGGAGCTGTGAAGCAATTGTGCTATCCACAATGCTACCGTGCTGCCCTAATCAAAGGGGTTAGGTGGGGTTACGGGGTTTGGAAGGGGAATGAACCTAGGTAGGGTGCTCTTTCAGAGGCTCGGTGGAGTCTTGATGTCCCGAATGGCCTCCTTTTGCACTGTAGGGATTCTGTGGATTCCATTGCAGCTCATGTGATTATCCAGTTAATAACTATCCACCTGCATGAAGTTCAATGCAATTAATATACAGTCCACCGATTCTCTTTTTCTTTGAATCAAAGTTAGAGTTAATATGCCAAAGTTTCCCGCTTTAATCAAAAAGCTCCATACTTTGTACAAAGCATTACATTAAAAGACGTCCGCCCCTCTTGGATGCCAAACATTTTTTAAAATTCTTTTACAGGATGTGGGCTCACTGGCTTGGCCACCATTTGTGCCTATCCCTAATTGCCTTTGAGAAGCTGGTGGTGGGGCAGCACGGTGGCATAGTGGTAGCATTGCTGCCTCACGGCGCCGAGGTCCCAGGTTCCATCCCGGCTCTGGGTCACTGTCCTTGTGGAGTTTGCACATTCTCCTCGTGTTTGCATGGGTTTCGTCCCCACAACCCAAAAGATGTGCAGGATAGGTGGATTGTGTGGTAGTCTGTGTTAGACGGATTACGGTAACTTGTAATGCCGGAATACCATTGGTGGAGAATGTACTTGTTCCCATTGGTTATGCCTGTATGTTAGCTTCCGCCCTGCAAGGCGGGGTATAAGAGCCCGTGCCGCCCCAGCAGCTTTCTTCTGTACCTGCGCTGCTGGGGGAAACATCTAGCATTTTAAAGCCTTCAATTGTCTCCGATCTCGCTTCTGGAGTTACTGATCGTGCATCAATTTAATACGCTAGTTTTTAAAGAATGGAGCTCCAAATCAAGCCGGAGTATCTGCAACTCAGCCCCCACGCGGCAAAATCAGCGGTGACCTTCAAGCACTGGCTGGCGTGCTTCAACGGATATCTCGGGACGGCCGAAAACACACCCACGGGAGAACAGAAACTACAAATTCTGCACTCGAGGGTGAGTCCAGAAATCTACACCCTCATCGAGGATGCGGACAATTTCGATGCCGCAATGGATCTGCTGAAAGGACATTATATTCGCCCTGTAAACCAGGTCTACACCCGACATCTACTAGCGACGAGGCGACAAATCCCTGGGGAATCGCTGGATGAATTCTACCGTGCATACCTGGTGTTGGGGGAAAACTGCAGCTGCCCGCAAGTTTCAGCAAACGACGACACACAACTTTTGATTTGGGTCGCTTTCGTTGCAGGTATGCTGTCCTCCCAAGTCCGCCAACGATTGCTGGAGAAAGAGACACTAAGCCTCAAGGAGGCACGGGCCCCTGCCGGCTCCCTGGATGTGGCCTCCCGAAGCGCCCGCGCTTACGTCCCCGACCGCACGGCAGCCCCCGGGCAGCGTGAACCCCCCCCCCCCGAGGCATCTCCCATCCTCCCACAACTTTATGCTGTAAGATGGCCTGGCAACCCGGGGGGCCCCGCTATTATTTTTGCGGGCAAGCCAAGCACCCCCGACAGCGCTGTCCGGCCCGTTCATCCATCTGCAAGGGATGCTGCAAAAAGGGCCACTTCGTGGCGGTATGCCAGGCCCGGGCGGTCGCTGTGGTCTCCGGAGGCGAATGCGGACCACCACCACAACCCTCTCCACGGACCCCGTGCGGCCAGCTTCCTCCTCCAGGGCCACATGTGGCCTCCGGGCGCCACCATCTTGTCCCGCGGACGCCACATGCGATGGATGGGCGCCGCCATTTTGTGCACCCCCAGCCATGTGTGACCAGTGGGCTCCGCCATCTTGGATGGACTCCCAGGACCCCAGTTCGGCTGACCACACATCGCCTGAAGAGAAAATTCAACTGCTGCCACGATTAGCCTCGGTGACCCTGGACCAGTCTCTGCCCCGAACACTCGACTGCTACGACGACGGTGCTTATCAATGGGCATGAAACATCCTGCCTAATCGACTCTGGGAGCACGGAGAGCTTTGTATACCCCGACACAATAAGGCGCTGTTATCTCCCCGTCCACCCCGTTAATCAAAAAATCTCCCTGGCTTCCGGATCTCACTCAGTAGAGATCAAGGGGTTTTGTGGAGCTAACCTCACTGTCCAGGGAAGGGAGTTCAAAAACTACCGACTCTACGTCCTTCTCCACCTCTGCGTGGCCACACTCCTAGTGTTGGACTTTCAGTGCAACCTCCAAAGTCTAACTTTCAAATTCGGCGGCCCTATACCCCCCCTCACTGTCTGAAGCCTCGTGACCCTCAAGGTCGATCTGTCTTCCCTGTTTGCGAACCTCACCCCGGATTGCAAACCAGTCGCCACCAGGAGCAGATGGTGCAGTGCCCAGGACCGGATCTTTATTAGGTCAGAGGTCCAACGGTTACTGAGGGAAGGTGTCATTGAGGCTAGCAACAGCCCCTGGAGAGCTCAAGTAGTGGTGGTAAAGGCCGGGGAGAAGCATATGATGGTCATCGGCTACAGTCAGACCATCAACAGGTTTACGCAGCTTGACGCATACCCTCTCCCCCGCATATCCAACCTGGTCAACAGGATCACGCAATACAAGGTCTTTTCCACGGTCGATCTTAAGTCCGCCTACCGCCAGCTCCCCATCCACACTAGTGACCGCAAATACACTGCTTTCGAAGCAGATGGGCGGCTCTATCACTTCATAAGGGTTCCCTTCGGTGTCACTAATGGGGTCTCGGTCTTCCAACGCGAGATGGACCGAATGGTTGACCGGTACGGTTTACGGGCCACATTCCCGTACCTCGATAATGTCACCATCTGTGGCCACGACCAGCAGGACCATGACACCAACCTCCGAAAATTCCTCCAGACCGCAAAAATCCTTAACCTCACGTATAACAAGGATAAATGCGTGTTCAGCACCGACCGCCTAGCCATCCTCGGCTATGTAGTGCGTAATGGAGTTATAGGCCCCGACCCTAAACGCATATGGCCCCTTATGGAGTTTCCCCTCCCGCACTGCTCCAAGGCCCTGAAGCGCTGCCTAGGTTTTTTTTCCTACTACGCCCAGTGGGTCCCCAACTATGTGGACAAGGCCCGTCCACTGACCCAATCCACAGTTTTTCCCCTTTCGATAGAGGCCCGCCAGGCCTTCAGCCGCATCAAAGCAGACATTGCAAAGGCCACGATGCACGCCATCAACGAGTCCCTCCCCTTCCAGGTCGAGAGCGACGCGTCCGACGTAGCTCTGGTGGCCACCCTCAACCAAGCGGGCAGATCCATGGCCTTCTTCTCACGCACCCTCCACGCTTCAGAAATCAACCATTCCTCAGTTGAAAAGGAGGCCCAGGCCATAGTCGAAGCTGTGCGACATTGGAGGCATTACCTGGCCGGCAGGAGATTCACTCTCCTCACTGACCAACGGTCGGTTGCTTTCATGTTCGATAATGCACAGCGGGGCAAAATAAAAAACGACAAGATCTTACGGTGGAGGGTCGAACTCTCCACCTACAACTATGAGATCTTGTATCGTCCCGGGAAGCTAAACGAGCCTCCTGATGCCCTATCCCGGGGCACATATACCAACGCACAAGTGGACTGCCTCCGAGCCCTCCACGAGGACCTCTGCCACCCGGGGGGGGGTCACTTGATTTTTCCATTTCATCAAGACCTGCAACCTGCCCTTCTCCATCGAGGAGGTCAGGACAGCCACCAGGAATTGCCAAATCTGCGCGGAGTGCAAGCCGCACTTCTACAGGCCAGAGAAAGCGCACCAGATAAAGGCTTCCCGTCCCTTTGAACACCTCCGTATGGATTTCAAAGGCCCCCTCCCCTCCACTGACCGCAATACGTACTTCCTGAACGTGATTGACGAGTACTCCCAGTTCCCATTCGCCATCCCCTGCCCCAACATGACCGCAACCACCGTCATAAAAGCCCTCCATAGTATCTTTACGCTGTTCGGTTTCTCCGCCTACATACACAGTGATAGGGGGTCCTTCTTTATGAGCGACGAAATGCGTCAATTCCTGCTCAGCAAGGGCTTTGCCTCGAGCAGGACGACCAGTTACAACCCCCGGGGAAACGGACAGGTAGAGAGGGAGAACGGAGTGGTCTGGAAGACCGTCCTACTGGCCCGGCGGTCCAGGAATCTCCCAGTCTCCCGCTGGCAGGAAGTCCTCCCGGATTCCCTCCACTCCATCCGGTCACTGCTCTGTACCTCATGAATGCCTCCTTGTCTTCCCTAGGAAGTCCTCCTCTGGGACCTCGCTCCCAACCTGGCTGGCATCCTGTTCCGAAAGCATGTGCGGGCGCACAAGTCGGACCCATTGGTCGAGAGGGTCCATCTCCTCCACGCTAACCCTCAGTACGCCTATGTGGCGCACCCCGACGGCTGACAGGATACGGTCTCCCTACGGGACCTGGCGCCAGCTGGATCCCCACACACACCCCCGCCACCAGTCCCACCCTCCCTCCCCACCGGCGCACCCCATAGCCGCCCCCTTTCCAGGTCAGCCGGTCCTTCCACCGGCCCCGTCTAGGGGTGATGAAGCGGCCACAGAAGCCGACACCACGCTCCCAGACGCCCGAACCTCCACCGGTATCACCACCAAAGCTCCGACGATCGCAGAGGACGACCAGGGCCCCCGATCGACTAATTGCTTCATTTTGAAATGTACATTACTGTTGTAAATAGTTAAGATGTAATAAGGCAAAACGCTGTACGGAGATACTACGGTACCTTCATAACTGTAACTTCTACCACTTTACCACGTTGTAATATGAAGCCACCACCCCCGCCGGACTCTTTTTTTTTAAACAGGGGGTGAATGTGGTAGTGTGTGTTAGAAAGATTACGGTACCTGGTAATGCCGGAATACCATTGGTGGAGAATGTACTTGTTCCCATTGGTTAAGCCTGTATATTAACTCCGCCCTGCAAGGCGGGGTGTAAGAGCCTATGCCACCCCAGCAGCTTTCTTCTGTCCCTGCGCTGTTGGGGGAAACATCTAGCATATTAAAGCCTTCAATTGTCTCTGACCTCGCTTCTGGAGTTATTGATTGTGCATCAGATTGGCCACGCTAAATTGCCCCTTAATTGGAAAAAATTAATTGGGTACACTAAATTTATTTTCTTTTAAAAAGAGAAGGTGGTGGTGAGCTGCCTTCTTGACCGGCTGCAGTCTGTGAGGTGTAGGGAGGGAACTCAGTGCTGTTAGGGAGGGTATTCCAGGATTTTGACCCAGCAAAGGTGAAGAAACAATGATATCCCTCAAGGATCAGTGTTGGGCCCGCAGTTGTTCACAATTTACATAGACGATTTGGAGTTGGGGACCAAGTGCAATGTGTCAAAGTTTGCAAACGACACTAAGATGAGTGGTAAAGCAAAAAGTGCAGAGGATACCGGAAGTCTGCAGAAGGATTTGGATAGGTTAGGTGAATGGGCTAGGGTCTGGCAGATGGAATTCAATGTTGCCAAGTGTGAGGCTATCCATTTTGGGAGGAATAACAGCAGAATGGATTATTATTTAAACGGTAAGATGATAAAACATGCTGCTGTGCAGAGGGACCTGTGTGTGCTGGTGCACGAGTCGCAAAAAGTTGGTGTGCAGGTGCAACAGGTGATTAAGAAGGCTAATCGAGTTTTGTCTTTCATTGCTAGAGGGATGGAGTTCAAGACTAGTGAGGTTATGCTGCAATTGTATAGGGTGTTGGTGAGGCCACATCTGGAGTATTGTGTTCAGTTTTGGTCTCCTTACCTGAGAAAGGACATATTGGCACTGGAGGGAGTGCAGAGGAGATTCACTAGGTTGATCCCAGAGTTGAGGGGATTAGATTATGACGAGAGGTTGAGTAGACTGGGATTGTACTCATTGGAGTTTAGAAGGATGTGGGGGGATCTTATTGAAACATATAAAATTATGAAGGGAATAGATAGGATAGATGCGGGCAGGTTGTTTCCACTGGTCGGGGAAAGCAGAACTAGGGGGCATAGCCTCAAAATAAGGGGGAGTCGATTTAGGACGGAGTGTAGGAGGAACTTCTTCACCCAAAGGGTTGTGAATCTCTGGAATTCCTTGCCCAGTGAAGCAGTTGAGGCTCCTTCTTTAAACGTTTTTAAGAAAAAGATAGATACCTTTCTAAAGAATAAAGGGATTCGGGGATATGGTGTACGGGCCGGAGAGTGGAGCTGAGTCCACAAGGATCAGCCATGATCTCATTAAATGGCGGAGCAGGCTCGAGGGGCCAGATGGCCTACTCCTGTTCCTAGTTCTTATGTTCTTATATATTTCCAAGTCAGGATGGTGAATGACTTGGAGGGGAATCTCCAGGTGGTGGTGTTCCCATATATCTGTTGCCCTTGTGGTAGAGGTTACAGATTTGGAAGGTGCTGTGGAAGAACCTTGGTGAGTTGCTGTAGTGCATCTTGTAGATGGTACACAAGGCTGCCACTGTGCCTTGGTGATGGAGGGAGTGAATGTTGGAGGCCGTGGATAAGGTGCTGATCAAACAAACTGATTTGTCCGGATTGTGTTGAGCATCTTGGGCGTTGTTGGAGCTGCACTCACCCAGGCATGTTGATGAGTTGCATCCACTTGTTTAGTCCTGAGATTTTCTTGCTTTCCCGCATTTTATTTTTTAAGCCAGAAAGGTCAATCTATAACTTTATCTCACTCGTACTTTTCATAGGGTGGGCATTATCCTGATTATATACATAACATTTAATGTATATATTATCTTCATTCTGTCCCTTCTACAGAATGTCATTTAAAATATTTGACAAATATCCATTGCCTCCACACGAGCCAGTGTTTCAACAGCTAAAGTTCTTTGTAACCATTTTTATTTTCTTGGTTTCCCAAACTAAAGAACAAGATGTCTGTCATAATATACACATCAGTATATGATGGTGCAGAGACACACACTGACTGACACACTGCAAGACCAATCAACACACAACACAGCAGCCAATCACCAGTTAGGGCACGGTCACTATAAAGACAGAGGGCACTAGTTTTCCCTCTCATTCGGGATGCAGCCTCTGAGACAGACAGAGCCCGCAGTCAGTAGCACAAACATCCACCATGTGCTAGCAGTATAGGCTGGTCAGGTTAGGCAAAGGTCTTCAGTCAATCTAACATAGTGTCAACCCACAGTGCAAGTATGTTTAACAGCTCTTAGTTAGAGTGTTGTTAGCCTGTCTATGTTACTGCTAAGGTAAATGCAGTCTGCACAGATCCAGAGTACCCAACACATCATGGTACCAGTATGTGATGTTAGAGTTTAATAGACCAACCTTCAAGTGATCTGCCTTCGACCAGTAATCAGCCATCCGGTAGTATGGACAGCGTCCGCCCTCCCCCACCGCTCCGCATCACCAGCAACCTCGGTGCGAACTGGAAACTCTTTAAACCACGATTCCAGCTATACCTCGAAGCTACAGACCTGGAAGCTGCTTCAGACGCCAGGAAGATTGCTCTCTTCCTTTCCACGGCCGGGGACCACGCCATCCATATCTTCAACTGTCTCACTTTCGCTGAAGGTGAGGACAAGTCCAAGTTCAAGACAGTCCTGCTCAAATTCGACAGTCACTGTGACATCCAGGTAACTGAAAGTTTTGAGCGCTATGTCTTTCAACAGCGACTGCAGGGTAAGGATGAATCTTTTCAATCTTTCCTCACCCACCTTCGCATCCTTACGCAGTCCTGTAAATACGGCTCCACCTCCGACTCGATGATCCGTGACCAGATTATTTTTGGTGTGCAATCGGACCCCCTACGCCAGCAGCTCCTCAAGGTTAAACAGCTCACCCTTGCGATAGCCATCGAGACCTGCGTTCTGCATGAACACGCCACTAATCGATACTCGCACATTCAAGCGGCTGAAACGGCGCGGCAAGGTCCCCACGAGGCAGAGTGGGTGCAAGCCATTAAACAACTCCAGGGCCTAAGCCTGGATGAGGGCGGCCATTTCACGCGCTTTTCGCGGGCTCCCGCGCATGCGCGCACTGACCGTGGGGATGGCGAGGCCGAAGACTGCACTGTGCAGGCACGCACTATGTACGACCGCAGCGCGCATGCGCGGTGGCATACCGAACGTTCCGACGTCACGACATGCGGCAACTGTGGCTCCGCCCACTTAAAGCGGCAATGTCCTGCAAAATCCCGACGCTGTCTCCAATGTGGCAAGCTTGGCCACTATGCAGCCCTATGCAGGTCTGCTCAACCTACTACCACTCGTCGCTCCAACCAGCCACGCAGGGATGTCCGAACCATCCAGCCACTGGTCACCGATTCCGACTCCGACTTGATTCCGGACCTTGACACCGAGGACCCTAAAGCACCATTTCGGGTGGGCATCATCACCAAACACAAGATGCTTCAGAAAACAAAAGCCAAGTCTCTCCCAATATTCAGCATTGATCCGGACGACGAGTGGTGTGCCACCCTCATGGTCAACCGATCCTGCATCCGATTCCGCCTGGACACCAGCGCTTCAGCCAACCTCATTACGCGATCTGACCTCAAAAGCCTTCATGTCAAGTCTACCATCCTGCCATCCGCCTGCCAGCTTCTGGACTATAATGTCGCACCGGTCATTAAAGGCTAACCTGCCGGCATTCTGGCCTTTGCGTCCCTGGTAGCCTGGCGGAGGATCTTGTTAGTGTGGAAAGATGCGGAGCCCCCCAGTGTGGAAGCCTGGATAAATGACATGGCAGGGTTTCTCAAGTTGGAGAGGATAAAGTTTGCCCTGAGAGGGTCTGTGCAGGGGTTCTCCTAGACTATCTCGCGGAGCGTTAGATGGAGTTTGGTCGACAGCAGCATCAGCTCGGGAGGAGGGGGGCAGGGGGGTCATCTCTTTTTTGGGGGGGGGAAGAGGGAGGGACGGGCAAGGGTGTTTTTTCAGGGGGGCATCTGAGCAAGAAAATACATAAATGATCCGGAAAACTGATATGTACGGGAGGAGTCCAATGTACAAAGTTCTGTATCATATTGATTTGACATGATTATGTCTTGCTATGCGAGTTTTCTTTTCTTTTTGTTACAGGGGGGGGTTTGTTTGTATGGTTGAAAATTTTGTTAAATTCTTAAGAAACATATTTTTAAAAAAAAATTAAAGGCTAACCTGCCATTCGAAATAGTGGGATCCACTAAAGCCTCCCTGCTTGGTGCTCAGGCGTGCAAATTTCTAAACCTTGTCCAAAGGGTTAACTCCCTGTCACCCGCTGACGCTTCCGCATCTCAGGACGCTGACTTTCGGACACAGCTGAACGTCATCATCGCCCGATGCCACGGTGTATTCGAGGGCATACACTTATAAAATCTTGTTGAAACCAAATGCCACGCCTCTGGTGCACGCACCTCGCAGGGTACCAGCACCCCTCAAGGACCACCTCAAGCAGCAGCTGCAGGACCTCAAGGACCAGGGCGCAATTTCGAAAGTTACAGAACCGACTGACTGGGTCAGCTCTATGGCGTAAGAGAAAAAAACCATCCGGCGAATTACGCGTATGTATTGATCCCAAGGACATCAACCGCAATATTATGGGAGAACACTATCCCATTCCAAAGCGCGAAGAACTCACCTGCGAGATGGCTCGCGCCAAATTTTTCACCAAGCTAGACGCATTCAAGGGGTTCTGGCAGATCCAACTCGACGCATCCAGTCGGAGGCTCTGCACCTTTAACACCCCATTTGGCCAGTATTGCTACAACCGGATGCCGTTTGGCATAATCTCTGCATCGGAAGTGTTCCACAGAATAAGGGAGGAGATGATGGAAGCTATCAAAGGGGTTCGCGTATATGTGGATGACATCATCGTCTGGTCTACCACTCCGCAGGAGCACATTGATCGCCTCCAACTTGTCTTCCGACAAATCCATGAGCATGGCCTCCACCTCAACAGGGCCAAATGCTCCTTTGGTCAAATAGAACTTAAATTCCTTGGAGACCACATTTCACAGTTTGGCGTGCTGCCGAATGCTGACAAGGTTTCTGCCATTAAGGTCATGAAGACACCGGAGGACAAGAAAGCGGTCCTCCGCTTCCTGGGCATGATCAATTTCCTGGGGAAATTCATCCCTCCCCTCGCCTCCCACACCACGGCTCTCAGGAACCTGGTTAAGAAGACGACCGAGTTCCAATGGCTCCCCGCCCATGAACAAGAATGGCAGGAACTCAGGGCGAAGCTGACCAAGGCCCCAGTGTTGGCATTTTTCGATCCGGCCAAAGAAACCAAGATCTCCACGGATGCCAGTCAGTCCGGCATTGGAGCAGTGCTCCTTCAACGTGACAACGCCTCCTCATGGGCTCCTGTCGCATACGCGTCACGTGCAATGACGCCCACCGAACAGCCCTATGCGCAAATTGAAAAAGAGTGCCTGGGCCTTACCGGAGTCGTCAAATTCCATGACTATGTCTATGGACTCCCAAAGTTCACAGTCAAGACCACTGGTCAATATCATTCTAAAAGACCTTAACGACATGACGCCCGCCTGCAGCACATTCTTCTTAAACTCAGGCGGTATGACTTCGAACTCGTCTACACCCCGGGTAAGGAGCTCATCGCCGCCGATGCACTCTCCCGATCTGTCATCACACCCTGCGACCCAGCGGGCTTTGTGTGCCAAATTGATGCTCAGGCGGCATTCGCCGCATCCAATCTGCCCGCCACGGATGAACGACCCATCCATATTCGTCGTGAGATGGCCAACGATCCCGTGCTCCAACGTGTCATGCGCCACCTGACAGACGGGTGGCTCAAGGGCCAATGCCCTCAATTCTATAACATTAAAGATGACCTGGCGGTGGTAGATGGAATTCTACTAAAGCTGGACAGGATCGTCATTCCGCACAGCATGCAGAACCTCGTCCTTGAGCAGCTCCATGAGGGCCACCTGGGAGTGGAGAAATGCCGCCGATGGGCCCGTGAGGCAGTGTGCTGGCCTGGAATCAACGAGCACATTGCCAACGCCGTTCTTAACTGCCCAACATGCCAGCGTTTCCAGCCTGCTCAGGGAGACCTTGCAACCCCGTGTGTTGGTCACGTCCCCCTGGACCAAAGTGGGCATCGACCTGTTCCATGCACTTGGCCGGGACTACGTCCTCATAGTGGACTATTTCTCAAACTACCCGGAGGTAGTTAGGCTACATGACCTCACCTCAACTGCGGTCATTCGGGCGTGCAAGGAAACCTTCGCTCGCCATGGCATCCTGCTCACGGTCATGTCCGACAATGGCCCGTGTTTTGCCAGTCAGGAGTGGTCCAATTTTGCCAAACAATACAACTTCACACATGTCACGTCCAGTCCCCATTACCCCCAATCCAATGGCAAATCTGAAAAGGGGGTGCACATTGTCAAACGACTCCTGTGCAAGGCGGCCGATGCAGGATCCGATTTTTACCTCGCCCTGCTTGCTTACAGATCAGCTCCATTGTCCACCGGCCAGTCACCGGCTCAATTGTTGATGAATCGCACGCTGCGGACGACGGTGCCGGCCATTCACGTCCCGGACTTGGACAACCTTCCGGTCCTTCGTCGAATGCAGTTGTCTCGGGCCCAACACAAATCGGCGTACGACGCCTGCGCCACGGATCTCCCTGCTCTGGCTCCTGATGACGAGGTCCATGTCCAACTTCCCGATGTTGGTTGGTCCACCACCGCTGTGGTGCTCAGACAAGTGGCCCCCAGGTCATTTTTGGTTCGTCTACAAGACGGATCTCTTCTTCGCCGAAATAGGCGGGCAGTACGACTCCTTCCTCGCTCGCCACCAGATCATCATGTCCTGTCCCGCCGTCACGACGAACCCGTCACGGACTTTGCAGATCTCCCTTTCGCTCTGCCACCCTCTGAGTCTGACACAGTCCCGCCCATTCCAGAACAGGCGGCCCCTGACCCACCCTTGAGGCGGTCAACCAGAATTTGTCGCCCACCTCAGAGTCTGAATTTATGAACTGCCTGAATTCATGGACTCTTTGAACTCATGAACTGATTGTTTCGTTACCCTGCTTGATTAACTCACTGGTTTGTACATACTGTTGTTCTAGTTATATTTTGTGTTACATACTGTCCATCTGCACTAGACACCTTCCAAAGTAAATATCTTAGAGTTTCTGTACATAGTCCTGTAAATAGGCTCGCATGTGCCACACATAGTTAGGAACATTCGCATATTACATTATTTATTGCCGCGAACACACATTTTTTTTAGAAAAGGGGGGATGTCATAATATACACATCAGTATATGATGGTGCAGAGACACACACTGACTGACACATTGCAAGACCAATCAACACACACAACACAGCATCCAATCACCAGTTAGGGCACGGTCACAATAAAGACAGAGGGCACTAGTTTTCCCTCTCATTCGGGATGCAGCCTCTGAGACAGACAGAGCCCGCAGTCAGTAGCACAAACATCCACCATGTGCTAGCAGTATAGGCTGGTCAGGTTAGGCAGAGATCTTCAGTCAATCTAACATAGTGTCGACCCACAGTGCAAGTATGTTTAACAGCTCTTAGTTAAATAAAATAGAGTTATACTATTACAAGTGTTGGTAGCCTGTCTATGTTACTGCTAAGGTGAACACAGTCTCCACAGATCCAGAGTACCCAACACATCAATGTCCCATTATAAAAACCAGCTGCTCACAAATACCCATCAGGAAATAGTGTGGAAAACATTGCAAAAAATGACTAGTTTCATGTTTCCAAAGGATATGAGGGAAAGAGGGGTACTGGACATTTTGGCAATAGGGACCATATGAGTTGGGGGGGAGGGGGGGTGCAGGGGGCAAGTGCTGACTTGACTGTGGGAGAAGGGCGCTGGTGAACCTGTAGGATTGGGGTTAAGAGGTTGGTTATAGTTGGGTTTGGGAGATGCAACCAGCCCATTGCGGGGAGGTGGTGGGAATCTGTCTAGACTGTATGAACGGGTGGGGAGGGGTGTAGGAATCTGTCTAGACTGTGTGAACTGGTTGGGATGGGTGTGGGAATCTGTCTAGACTGTGTGAAGATGTGGGGAGGGTAGTGGGAATCTGTCTAGACGATGTGAAGGGGTGGGGAGGGTGGTGGGAATCTGCATAGACTGTGTGAAGGGTGGTGGGAATCTGTCTAGACTGTGTGAAGTGGTGGGGAGGGTGGTGGGAATCTGTCTAGACTGTGTGAAGGGGTGGGGAGGGTTGTGGGAATCTGTCTAGATTGTGTGAAGGGATGGGGATGATGGTGGGAATCTGTCTAGACTGTGTGAAGGGGTGGGAGGGTTGTGGGAATCTGTCTAGACTGTGTGAAGGGGTGAGGATGATGGTGGGAATCTGTCTAGACTGTGTGAAGGGGTGGGGAGGGTGGTGGGAAGCTGTCTAGACTGTGTGAAGGGGTGGGGAGGGTGGTGGGAATCTGTCTAGACTGTGTGAAGGGGTGGGGAGGGTGGTGGGAATCTGTCTAGACTGTGTGAAGGGGTGGGGAGGGTGGTGGGAATCTGTCTAGACTGTGTCAAGAGGTGAGGAGGGTGGTGGGAATCTGTTTAGACTGTGAATGGGTGGGGAGGGTGGTGGGAATCTGTCTAGACTGTGTGAAGGATCGGGAGGGTGGTGGGAATCTGTTTAGACTGTGAATGGGTGGGGAGGGTGGTGGGAATCTGTCTAGACTGTGAAGGGGTGGGAAGGGTGGTGGGAATCTTGTCTAAACTGTGTGAACAGGGTGCTGGTAGCAGAACGCAGTGCACATAGGCAACTGCGTACTGCACATGTGCGAGAATCACAGATCTGAAATATGGGATAAAGGCTGTCCCATCAGGAACATACCTCTTCATTCACCTGAGGAAGGAGCAGCGCTCCGAAAGCTAGTGATTTGAAACAAACGTGTTGGACTTTAACCTGGTGTTGTAAAACTTCTTACTGTGCTCACCCCAGTCCAACGCCGGCATCTCCACACCATCAGGAAATGCCAGGAGCAACAGCCTTAAATATGGGACGGACCTGTAAAATGCTGGATGGTTGGTCACCGTGCACCTTGCACAGTTTCAGAAACACTTCTCTGAAAAGCATTATCCAGCAGAAGTGCAGCTTTTACATTAATTCATCTCCATTCCCATGAATTTGCGGCCAAAAGAACTAGAAAGATTGAGTCACCACAGGCTGATGGAAATGAATTTCTAGAGGATTTTTTTCAAAGGAGCAAACAGCCTCCCTATCTGAGACTGAACGCAAGTTAGGTCCAAGCCTGCCCAGACCTCAGCACAATTCAGAAATTTAAATGCTAATACTGATCCAGGGATCCCGAAATCGACTTTCATCAATCTTTATACAATCTGCCAAAACCCATGGAATGTTCCTCTGTTGAATATCCATCGTTTTACGATGACAGAGTCTGCAGAGTTTTGAGAAGCTCAGGTTTACAGATGGGAGGGCCAGTGAGGAGAGAATGTTGGACTATCAGCAAACCGATGGACTAGAGGTGCGAGAAATTTATCATTAATGTGCACTGTTCTCTGGTCATGCTGCAGTTTGAGTAATTTAGCTTGTTAGCTTGGAAGGAAGGTGTTTGAGAGATGAACTTCTGGAGTATTTCAGATGGCTGAGTAAATGGAGAAAATAAATTGAGTATATTACTTTAAATTAAATTGCAAGAGTAGGGCAATGCGTTCAAGCTTAGTGTAGAGTAAATAAATGTCAGCAAAGTTTTCACAAGGAATGAATGAAAAATGGAATAAAAATACAGGAAAGGTAGTACAAGATCATTTATCAGAAAAAATAGGATGCAGAAATCTTCCTGACGGATGAATTAAGACGAGCTCAATGGTTTTGTTTTGTATTAATCAGAGAAAAGTGTGTGGAATAATTTGCCTGACACAGCAGTGGAAGCATATTAACAGTGCAACCAACCACAGCTCTGACTGCGGAGGAGGTGAGAGCTCCCAGCAAGGGACAGCTAGATCAGGCATGTGTGGTTCTCATCCTGGGTAGGTCAGACCCCTGAGGTGGTCAGTGAGGTAAGGTGGAGATGTGTGTGGAGAATTAACTCGGAGCGAGTTTGCATAACTTTGTGCAATGTCCTTACTTACAGGTAACTGCATTATTTAACTGCATTGTCACAGAACAATATGTGTGACACAGAGGGAAAGTTCTTCAATTACGGATATTGTCCCAGCTTCCATTCCTCCATCATTATCAGAGCTGCCTAGGCCCTAAGCTCTGGAATTCCCACCCTAAACCGTATCTCTACTGTCTGCTTCTTAAAACCTACCCCTGGCCAAACCTTTGGTAACTTGTCCTAGTACCTCCTTGCATAACTTGTCAAATTTTGTTAACACTGCAGTGAAGCTCCTTTGGCATGTTGCTGTGTTAAAGGTGCTGTGTAAAAGGAAGTTGTTGTTGTTAATTTCATGAGAAATTTGCTCACCGTCTGATTTCAGGTGTCAGAGGTATTTTAAAAATCAGAGAGAACGAAAAGCAGACATTTCACTCTGATTCCCCCCTGACTTGGAGTTGGAAATTGCCCGGTAATTTCCAAACTCTGAAGAAGCAGCCAGTGGAGCAAAGAGATTTCTGCACTGTACACTCATGGGGAAAGGCAGTGGCATAGTGCTAATGTCACTGGACTAGTAATCCAGAGGTTCAGACTAATGCAAAATACAAACAAAATACTGTGGACGTTGGAGATCTGAATGAAAACAGAAAATGCTGGATGAACTTCGCAGGTCTGGCAGCATCTGTGGAGAGTTTCAAATTTGTATGACTCTTATTCGAAATGTTAACTATGTGTCGCTCTCCATAGATGCTGTCAGACCTTTTTTTTTAAATTTAGAGTACCCAATTATTTTTTCCAATTAAGGGGCAATTTAGCGTGGCCAATCCACCTACTCTGCACATCTTTGGGTTGTGGGGGTAAAACACACGCAGACACGGGAAGAATGTGCAAACTCCACACGGACAGTACCCAGGGCCGGGATTCGAACCCGGTCCTCAGTGCCGTCGACAGCAATGCTAACCATTGTGCTGCCCCTAGATGCTGTCAAACCTGTTGCGTTTATCCAGTACTTTTTGTTTTTACCCAGGCTAATGAACAAAGAAATGTACAGCACAGGAACAGGCCCTTCGGCCCTCCAAGCCTGCGCCATGCAGCCCGTCTAACCTAAAACCCTCTACGCTTCCGGGGTCCGTATCCCTCTATTCCCATCCTATTCATGTATTTGTCAAGACTTCCCTTAAACGTAACTATCGTACCTGCTTCCACCACCGCCTCCGGCAGTGAGTTCCAGGCACCCACTACCCTCTGTGTAAAAAAACTTCCCTCACACATCTCCTCTAAACTTTGCCCCTCGTACCTTAAACCTATGTCCCCTAGTAATTGACTTGTCCACCCTGGGAACAAGCTCCTGACTATCCACTCTGTCCATGCCCTTCATAATTTTATAGACTTCTGTCGCCCCTCAAGCTCCGTCGTTCCAGTGAGAACAAACCGAGTTTATCCAACCTCTCCTCATAGCTCATGCCCTTCATACCAGGCAACATCCTTGTAAACCTTTTCTGTACCCTCTCCACAGTCTCCACATCCTTCTGGTAGTGTGGCAACCGAAATTGAACACTATATTCCAATTGTGGCCTAACTAAGGTTCTATACAACTGCAGCATGACTTGCCACTTTTTATACTCAGTGCCCCAACCGATGAAGGAAGCATGCCGTATGCCTTCTCGACTACCTTCTCCACCTGCGTTGCCACTTTCAGTGACCTGTGAACCTGTAAACCCAGATCTCTCTCCCTGTCAATACTCTTAAGGGTTCTGTCATTTACTGAATATTTCCCAACTATATTAGACCTTCCAAAATGCATTACCTCACATTTGTCCGGATTAAATTCCATCTGCCATCTCTCCGTCCAAGTCTCCAACCGATCTAGATCCTGCTGTATCCTCTGACACTCCTCATCACTATCCGCAATTCCACCAACATTTGCGTCGTCCTCAAACTTACTAATCAGACCAGTTACATTTTCTTCCAAATTATTTATATATACCACAAACAGAAAAGGTCCCAGCACTGATTCCTGTGGAACACCATTAGTCACAGCCCTCCATTCAGAAAAGCACCCTTCCATTGCTACCTCTGTGGTCTTCTATGACCACAGTTCTTTATCCATCTTGCCAGCTCACCTCTGATCCCGTGTTACTTCCACCTTCTGGACCTTGTCAAAGGCCTTACTGAAGTCCATGTAGACAACATCCACAGCCCTCCCCTCATCAATCATCTTTGTCACTTCCTCGAAAAACTCGATTAAGTTAGTGAGACACGATCTCCCCTTCACAAAACCATGCTGCCTCTCGCTGATACGCTAATGCTCTGGACACTCGGGTTCAAATCCTACCTTGATAACTGGTGGAATTTAAATTTAATGAATAACTCCGGAATTATAAAACATGTCCCAGCAATGGTGACCATGAATCCTATCATCGATTGTTGTAAAAACCCATCTGATTTTAGTCCTCATCTAGTCTGGCGTACATGAAACTCCAGATCCACAGCAATGTGGTTGACTTTTAGCTGCCCTTCTGAAATGGCCTAGCAAACCAGAGCAAATTACGGATGGGCAACAAATGCTGGCCTTGCCAGCGATGGCCACATTTGGTGAAAGAATTTTTAAAAATTATCTGAATACAAGTAAGTAGAAATCAAGCTCTGAGTTTGTGGGACCTCAGGCCAGACTGTATCCAGGTATGGTCACTATGACACAAGGGAAGCAGATAAACCTAATTCATTTCTATAACCATCTCAGGATATCCTAAATTGCTGTAGAGCCATGAAGTATTTTTTGTGCGGTGCAATCACTGTGATGTTGCAGGAAACACGGCAGCCAATTTATGCACAGCAAATCCCTCTGAGATAATGATCAGGTGATCTTCTTAGGTTAATGGGTTGACAGATAAATATTGTCCAGGACACCAGGAGACCTCTACTTTGACTAGCTCATTTGGACTCCTTTTGGCCCCTTAAAGGGCAGACGGGTCCTGGTTTAAAGTCTCACCTGAAAGGCACCCATCTCCAAGAGTGCAGCAGTCTTCAGTACTGCACTGAAAGTGTCAGAGGCCATCTTTTTCTTAAATCTCTGCCGTGAGATTTGAAACCGCAAGCTTTGGATTCAATGAAGTGAGTGCTGCCAAACGAGTCACGGTTAAGATATTCGGAAAGGCTTACCCGGAGATGTTCATTTTGTTTTGTATGGAGACATAATATAGTATTTGGTGTGGGAAAGTGTGAATCCAAATTAAACTGTGATAGCAGGAGAATGGGAGGCATCTTCAAACTAATAAGCACAAGCATAGACCTGATCTTGGTCCTGGGGTCGGCAACCTTTTGGTTTACCTGAAGAGCCTTAAAAAGAAAATTGCCTAAAATGAAAAATATTGGGATCCGCAAGATTAAACTTTAGCATTTCTGAAACAAATACTTGTTAACTTGCCAAGTATCTCTGGTTGGATGCATAAATTGATTATCTAATAAATAAAATACATGTATTGAGTTTCTGATAGAAACAAAATCGGGATTAAAATAAGTTTTTAAAATTCTTTCATTGGATGTGGGCATTGTTCACAAGACCAGTCAGTATTTGTTGCCTGACCCTAATTGTCCTTGAAAAATAAAGCCTGTCTTAATTTATTTTTTGAATGGCGAACTGAATTATCGTGCTTTTAGACTTTTCCAGAAAGGTCGTCGTTAAAACGAGCTTCAGTTAAAGATGTGTCGAAATTCTTTTGGGCTGTTGATGCTCATGATTAGAAAATAGCTTCTCATAGCACAATCAGAAAAGTTTGTCATCTCGGGCATATTGGAAACAATAATGACTGCAACCATAAAACCTGCTCCTCGAACCAAAGGTGTTATGTGTAACCAGGGTGTAGCTAGACCACTGGGAGTCGGTTAGCTCAGCTGGCTGGTTTGTGATGTGCAGCGATGCCATCCCTGTGGTTTCAATTCCCGTACCGACTGAGGTTATTCATGAAGGTCCCGCCTTCTCCCGGCCCTGGGTCACTGTCCGTGTGGAGTTTGCACATTCGCCCCATGTCTGCGTGGATTTCACCCCCACAACCCAAAGATGTGCAGGTTAGGTGGATTGGCCATGCTAAATTGCCCCTTAATTGGCAAAAAAATAAAATAAATAAATAAATAAAGTAATTGGGTACTCTAAATTTTAAAAAAAAGAAGGTCCCGCCTTCTCAACCTTGCCCCTCGCCTGAGGTGTGGTGACCCTCAGGTTAAATCACCACCAGGGGAGAGCAGCCTATGGTCCTCTGGGACTATATCTACTTTCATACCACTGGAACAGGTTTAGTTGGCGCACAATAGGTTCTTTTGTTCAAATAATCTGTAGAAACGGTGAAGTTCTGCATAATGATGAAACTCTCATTCCCACAGTGAAAAAACCCGTTACTTTTTTTACCTAATTTTTTTTGGTGTTCATTTTAATGTCATCTAACTGGAAAAGACTGGGAGCCAAAAATGAGATGTTAAAGAGCTGCATGTGATTCTGAAACCGCAGGCTGGTGACTGCTATGTGAGGACATGAATGGCAGCATGATGGCGCAGTGGGCAGCACTGCAGCCTCACGGCGCCAAGGTCCCAGGTTCCATCCCGGCTCTGGGTCACTGTCCGTGTGGAGATTGCACATTCTCCCCGTGTTTGCGTGAGTTTCGCCCCCACAACCCAAAGATGTGCAGGTTAGGTGGATTAGCCACGCTAAATTGCCCCTTAATTTCAAAAAAAAATTGGGTACTGTACATTTTTATAAAAAGTAGGTTCTGAGTTATTGATGGAATACTCTTCTGGCTTTAATGCAGTGTACAAGTCCAATTATTCTGAAGACAGGGAATGTGCTGTTGAATGTGAAATTGTTTGTATTGGAGCAGGGAAGTAAGAGAGGAAGTGGAATGTTGGCCCAGTATATTGATCAGGAAGGAGGTGGAGGATGCAAGTGGATAGATCTGTAGGCTCAGCACAATGCTTAATTGCATTAGAAACGACATTAGCCAAGGGATAGTGTAAATTGAAAGAGATTGTATTGCTGGTGCATAAGCCACTGGCTAGATCCTATCTGCGGTATTGTATATAATCTGGTTATCTGATCATTGAAAGGCTGTTATGGCTATTAATCATCTTCGACGCTGCACATTGCCACACCCCTACTCCTCACTGCTGCGTTCTGTCAGAGTGCAGATGCGCAGCATGTGTTTGACCGTACAGATTTGTATACAACTGCTCTGTGATGGAGTCATTTAATTATGAATTCTAGCATGTTCTGGGCCTGTGGAAGCAAAGGCTAAATTGCTAGAATGAAGTCGGATCTGAAGAAATGCATTTGCACAGGAGGGTAGTGCCCCTTTCACCAATATATGAAGTGTCAGTTCAATCCAGTGATTTGCTGGGGTGACGTGGGCATGTTAAGATGATGTGGCATTGTGCTGTACTACATTAGGAAAGGGGAATGAGTGGTTCTGTTCATGTTGTCAACTTTTCATAACAGCTGGGCTGTTTGAGTGGCAATAACAACTTATATTTATATAGTGCCTTTAGTGGAATGACTAGACACTATAGGAATATTAAAAACAAAGTCTGAGGACCCGTGTAAGCAAGAGATGGAGTAAAAAAATCTCTGTCATGTCCTGGCAAACATCCCTCAGCCAACCTCACGATAACAGATTATCTAGTCATTATAACATTGCTGTTTGTGAGAGTTTGCAGCGCACACATTGGCTGCCGAGTTTCTCACATTACAATAATTGTTACACTTCAAAAGTACTACTTCATTCCTGAAAAACACTTTGAAACACACAGAATTAGTGAAAGGCGCTGTACAAATGCAGTTCTTTCTTTCGTCTGTGAGAGGGGCAAGCTTTTTCACACTGAACTAGACACTCCTAAGACCAGAGCACAGACCCCAGAGGAGGCAATCTGGGCTTTTGGAAAATGAGGATGTGCACAGCGAAAGATGGGGTTTGCATACAGAGTGTATCTTGGATGGTTGGGCAGATGCAGAGCGATTATTTTTTGTAAAATGCTTTGAGATGTCCTGAGATCATGAAAGGCACGTTGCAATTACGAATCTTTCTTTTAGAATGTCTAATTTAAGCCTTCAAAGGTTGTAAACTCTCCTTCTCCCCATCTGAACAGTTCAATTCACAACACAGACCCTCTTCACTTCTTTAGAGTGCAATCTCTCCTCTCTTCTTCCCCACGCCCCATTCTTCCCAGAGCTGTCAACATCAGGAAACTGTTTAAACACCCAGCGGAATGGGTTTGATCGCAAATCCTTTTAACTGTTTGGAGCCAGGGTTATTTTTTTTCCTCATTGGCTGCTATGCATTACAACAGATGCTACCTTTAAACCAGAGACTCACTCCGAGTGACTGTGGCATGACTGCCCTGAGTCGTAATACTGGCAATGAGTGGGGGGGGCGGAGGGCTAGAAAGGGAAGCTGCGGTGAGGAAGAGCAAGTTCCTGCATCTGATTGAAGTGTTTCAGAGTTTCTACCCAGGTTGTTTGAGCTGAACCACCATCGCTTTCTGTGAGGAAGCTTCTCGTGGATTAGTCACACATCAGGAACCTGATGCAATTTAAAGATCGGGTGATTAAAAAGGATGGCAACTGCAGGGTAGCACCTTTTCTTAAAATAACTTGCTCTTTTGTACACACAGAAATTATGGCTATATCTGAAACCACTTTGGTTCAGATTTTCTTCTTTTTTTAAAATGCCAATTTTACCATTGCTATGAGGAGGGTAGACTGAAACCTCACTCCATGCTCGAGTGCTGCAGTGAGTTGTCCAAGCCTGGAGTGTATTCAGGGACACTGACTGCTGTTAGAAGCGAGTGGGGGAAGGGAGGCTGTTATCAATTCAAACCTGCCCAGGAATGGGAATTATTCCAAATGTCACCAATTCTGGGAGAACCCCTCCCTCCCTTACTCCCACCATCACTCACTCCCTCATCTCTCTTTTGCCCTCTGTTACTGTCCTCCTTTGATCACGTTCTCCTCTCCCTAGAATCATACGATTTACAATGGAGGAGCCATTTGGCCCATCGAGTCTGCACCGGCCCTTGGAAAGAGGGCCACAATGAAGCCCACAACTCCACCCTATCCCAGTAACCCCACCTACCCTTGTTCGACACTAAGGGCAATTGAGCATGGCCAATCCACCTAACCTGTACATATTTGGACTGTGGGAGGAAACCGGAGCACCCTGAGTAAACCCACGCAGACACGGAGAGAGCCTGCAGACTCCGCACAGTCAGTGACCCAAGCCGGGAATCGAACCTGGGACCCTGGAGCAGTGAAGTAACAGTGCTAACCACTGTGCTACCATGCCCTCACTGACGATCCATTCACATCTCTCACTTCCTTCACACACTCTCTGTTCAATCACTCACTCCTTGCAATCATTCCTCCTCTCAATCACTCACTCCTCTCAATCACTCACTCCCCTCAATCACTCACTCCTCTCAATCAATCACTCCTCTCAATCACTCACTCCTCTCAATCACTCACTCCTCTCATCACTCACTCCTCTCGATCACTCACTCCTCTCAATCACTCACTCCTCTAAATCACTCACTCCCCTCAATCACTCACTCCTCTCAATCACTCACTCCTCTCACTCACTCACTCCTCTCACTCACTCACTCCTCTCAATCACTCACTCCTCTCAATCACTCTCTCCTCTCACTCACTCACTCCTCTCAATCACTCACTCCTCTCAATCACTCACTCCCCTCAATCACTCACTCCTCTCAATCACTCACTCCTCTCAATCACTCACTCCTCTCAATCACTCACTCCTCTCAATCAATCACTCACTCCTCGCAATCACTCCCTCCTCTCAATCACTCCCCCCTCTTAATCGCTCACTCCTCTCAATCACTCACTCCTCTCAATCACTCCTCTCAATCACTCACTTCCCTCAATCACTCACTCCTCTCAATCACTCACCCCTCTCACTCACTCCTCTCAATCACTCACTCCTCTCAATCACTCCCTTCTCTCAATCAATCACTCACTCCCCTCAATCACTCCCTTCTCTCAATCAATCACTCACACCTCGCAATCACTCCCTCCCCTCAATCACTCCCCCCTCTCAATCACTCACTCCTCTCAATCACTCACTCGTCTCAATCACTCACTCGCCTCAATCACTCACTCCTCTCAATCACTCTCTCCTCTCACTCACTCACTCCTCTCAATCACTCACTCCTCTCAATCACTCACTCCCCTCAATCACTCACTCCTCTCAATCACTCACTCCTCTCAATCACTCACTCCTCTCAATCACTCACTCCTCTCAATCAATCACTCACTCCTCGCAATCACTCCCTCCTCTCAATCACTCCCCCCTCTTAATCGCTCACTCCTCTCAATCACTCACTCCTCTCAATCACTCCTCTCAATCACTCACTTCCCTCAATCACTCACTCCTCTCAATCACTCACCCCTCTCACTCACTCCTCTCAATCACTCACTCCTCTCAATCACTCCCTTCTCTCAATCAATCACTCACTCCCCTCAATCACTCCCTTCTCTCAATCAATCACTCACACCTCGCAATCACTCCCTCCTCTCAATCACTCCCCCCTCTCAATCACTCACTCCTCTCAATCACTCACTCGTCTCAATCACTCACTCGCCTCAATCACTCACTCCTATCAATCACTCACTCCTCAATCACTCACACATCTCACTCACTCACTCCTCTCAATCACTCCTCTCAATCACTCACTCCTCTCAATCACTCACTCCTCTCAATCACTCACTCCCCTCAATCACTCACTCCCCTCAATCACTCACTCCTCTCAATCACTCACTCCTCTCAATCACTCACTCCTCTCAATCAATCACTCACTCCTCGCAATCACTCCCTCCTCTCAATCACTCCCCCCTCTCAATCACTCACTCCTCTCAATCACTCACTCCTCTCAATCACTCCTCTCAATCACTCACTTCCCTCAATCACTCACTCCTCTCAATCACTCCTCTCAATCACTCACTCCTCTCAATCACTCACTCCTCTCAATCACTCACTTCCCTCAATCACTTACTCCTCTCAATCACTCACTCCTCTCTCTCACTCACTCCTCTCTCACTCACTCACTCCTCCTCTCAATCACTCCTGTCGATCACTCATTCTCTCAATCACTCACTCCTCACAATCACTCACTCCTCTCAATCACTCACTCCTCTCACTCATTCCTCTCAATCACTCACTCCTCCTCTCAATCACTCACTCCTCTCACTCACTCATTCCTCTCACTCACTCACTCCTCTCAGTCACTCACTCCTCTCAATCACTCACTCCTCTCAATCACTCACTCCTCTCACTCACTCCTCTCAGTCACTCACTCCTCTCAATCACTCACTCCTCTCAATCACTCACTCCTCTCAATCACTCTCTCCTCTCAATCACTCACTGCTCTCTCTCACTCACTCACTCCTCCTCTCAATCACTCCTCTCAATCACTTATTCTCTCAATCACTCACTCCTCACAATCACTCACTCCTCTCAATCACTCACTCCTCTCAATCACTCACTCCTCTCACTCACTCACTCCTCTCAGTCACTCACTCCTCTCAATCACTCCTCTCAATCACTCACTCTCAATCACTCACTCCTCTCAATCACTCACTCCCCTCAATGACTCACTCCTCGCAATCACTCACTCCTCTCAATCACACTCCTCTCAATCACTCACTCCTCTTAATCACTCACTCCTCTCACTCACTCACTCCTCTCAATCACTCACTCCTCTCAATCACTCATTCCTCTCAATCACCCACTTCTCTCACTCACTCACTCCTCTCAATCACTCAGTCCTCTCACTCACTCACTCCTCTCACTCACTCGCTCCTCTCACTCACTCCTCTCAGTCACTTGCTCCTCTCAATCACTCACTCTTCTCAATCACCCACTCCTCTCAATCACTCACTCCTCCTCTCAATCACTCACTCACTCCTCTCAGTCACTCACTCCTCTCAGTCACTCACTCCTCTCGATCACTCACTCCTCTCACTCACTCACTCCTCTCAATTACTCACTCCTCTCAGTCACTCACTCCTCTCACTTACTCACTCCTCCACATCCCGCTTTCAGTTGTTGGGTGGGTTAACTGTAGCCACCTGTGGGTCGGGGTCTCTGTCAGCTCAGTTTTGTGTTCACATTATTATTTGGGCAGTACTTGGAGCAGGATATTCTTCCCCTACACTTCACCTCAGCCTGAACACAATCTCCTGAAATAACACGAGGGGAGAAGCTTATGCCTTGCAATGGTGATTGCTGACTTCTGTACAATCTTTCCACCTGACCTACAGAATACATCATTTGAGAACAGTTAATCTGTAAGACTCTTGGTGTTTGCAATTGCCTTGTTGATATGAATGCAAATGTTATTAAGCAGGTAGGAAACTAAATTTATAATGAGATGTTTTCTTGGATTCCTTTTTGTGTGATGAATAATGAATGGAGCTTTCCTTTTACTGATTGTATTACAGCTGACATTAGGGTTAGTGCAGTGAAAGTGAGGCTTTGTGCAGCGATTTTCCTTTGTGCAGACGACCTCTTCAAACTCGCTGCTCCTGTCACCATTGTGCTCCGTTTGTACCTGTTTTTTTTAACCTGCCTTACGGGGCAGTACGGCTGAAACTGCTGGGTCCCGTCACGTTATCTCCATTTGTCACGGTCTGGGGCAGCGTTACTGTGAGTGGCTGTGAGCCGGCATGTGCTTGGCAACTGTTACCAAGCGACAAAAAAGAAAAAAAGAAGCAGCTCCGATGGCCATTGGCGCTGCTGCTGCTGGTTCAGGAAATCAAGGTAGCTGGAATTCTTCCGCATCAGTTGCGATGGATCAAAGGCGAGGGACTCAGGTGCAGCTGCTGAGCGCTGAGGAGCAAACAGGAGCAGCACAAATGTGGCACTGACAGGATTGTTTCTCTCGCACAATGGATGTGCCGGACTCTGTCCGAAATCTGGAGATTGCTGCATTATATCATTAGCCTCCCCATTGCCAGGCTGAAACATTGATTAATGTTTTTGGCAGGCTGGGGATTTGGAATTATCCACGAACGCTGCCTACACTATCTTTTGTCTACCAGCCTTTTACTTATTGGTCAATTTTGCAGTGCTTGAAGAGCTCACGGGATTTTTGCACAGAAGGCTGAAAGTGTTTCAAGAGACTTTTTGAGAGGACAGGAATGTACCTCACTATTGATGTCCAGCAAGGTTTGTGGATTTCTCCCTGTGCTCTTTCTCCCTCTCTCTCCCTTTCCCCCCCTCTCTCCCACTCTGCACACAATAGCTTGCGAGGAACAGCTGGAAGCAGCGCTCTGGCGGGAGCGAGTCAGCAGCCTTGCATTGTCGAAGTGTGTCAGCAGTCCTCTGATGCTGAGGAGGCATGTGCAGCTCGAAAGAGCTGGCTGCGGAGAGCAACCAGAGCAGCAGAGTGAGCCAAAGGAGCAGAGCAGAGCGGTCTGGAGGGGGAGGAGGAGGGGGAGCCGGAGAAGTGGAGTGTGGCAGAAGAGGAGAGTGAACCGGAGTGTCCCGTAAGAGTGGAGTGACATAGCAGAGCAGCAGAGTGAGCTGGAGGAGCTGCAGCAGGAACAGATGCCGTGCTGGTTGCTTCCAGTCGCCGTGCTCTGCAGCCCAGTCTCGTCTCTGCCATGAACCACTCCACGGCCGAATGGAGAGCTGTGAGTGTGAACAACAACTCGGTCAACCTGTCCAGTCATCACGCTTGTCCACTGGGCTTTGGCTACTACACCGTAGTTGATGTTTGTGTTTTGGAGACGGTAATCATCGTGTTGCTGACCGTTCTGATCATAGTGGGAAATCTGACGGTCATCTTTGTGTTTCACTGCGCCCCGCTCCTTCACCATTACACCACCAGCTACTTCATCCAGACTATGGCCTATGCTGACCTGCTTGTAGGGGTAAGCTGCTTGGTTCCTGCACTGTCCCTTCTTCACTATCCCACAGGCATGCAGGAATCTCTGACTTGTCAGGTGTTTGGGTACGTCATTTCAGTCCTGAAGAGTGTGTCCATGGCCTGCCTGGCTTGTATCAGTATTGACCGCTATCTTGCCATAACAAAACCACTCTCCTATAGCCAGCTGGTTACCCCATGCCGTCTTAGGATCTGTATAATTCTCATATGGATATACTCCTGCACAGTGTTCTTGCCTTCATTCTTTGGATGGGAGAAGCCTGGCTACCACGGAGACATATTTGAATGGTGCGCCACCTCCTGGGAAACCAACGCTTACTTCACAGGTTTCATTGTCTGTTTGCTGTACGCTCCAGCTGCCTTCATTGTCTGCTTCACCTATTTCCATATATTTAAAATCTGTCGGCAGCACACCAAAGAAATTAATGAACGCCGTGCCCGTTTCCCCAGCCAGGATATGGAAGCCGCTGAGGGTGGGCCCAGTCCCGACCGGCACTATGCAATGGTCTTATTTCGGATTACAAGCGTCTTCTATGTGCTGTGGCTTCCCTACATTCTTTACTTTCTGCTCGAGAGCTCCCGTGTGCTGGAAAGCCCCTCACTGTCCTTCGTGACAACGTGGCTGGCCATCAGCAACAGCTTCTGCAACTGTGTCATTTATAACCTCTCCAACAGCGTCTTCAGGCTGGGTTTGAGGAGGCTGTCGCAAACGGCTTGCTCGCTGTGCATGCGCTCTGGAGATGAGGCGTCGAGAGATCACAAACCCAGGAAACGGGCCAATTCCTGTTCCATCTGACAGCCCGCATGTTTTGAGGGCACAAAGCAGGTTGCACTTACAGCAGCCCATACTGTGTTCCATCTTTGTGCAAAGTAGTCTGGGAGAACAGAGGAAATGATGACCAAAGGGCTCAATGGAATGGTCTGTCATGGAGCTAGAGGAAACCATACAGCCCCTCCAGTCTGTTCCACCATTCAGTTCGATCATGACTGATCTGTACCTTAACCCCATTTACCTGCAATTGGTTCTGTAACCCTTAATAACTGCATCTAATACAAATCTATCAATTTGTTTTGAAATTCTCAAATGTCCCCCTACTTCAACAACTGTTTAGGGGAGAGTGTTCCAGGTTTCTGCTAGCTGGTTTGAGATGCTTGAGCTGGCTGCAGTATTCTGGCGGATTGGAACAAAATGGAACCCTTAATGTAATCAACGTATTGACTACTTAAAGCCCTTAGCTCTATTAAGAGAGGAACAAGCAGGTTGGGGCATTGCATCCACTGCTTTGGAATATTGCACAGTGCAGAGGCTTTTGTAAAGAGTGCACATTGGGATACTGTGCTAACTGTACACCGTTCTGGTCACTGAGAGCATAAGGCTTTGTACAGCTTTCTGAAGGAATATTAACACTTTCACTAGGTTTCCGTCTTCAATCGTAGGCTGTAGTCCTTTACAACATTTCAGTGTAAGCTTTCACATATTGTACAAAATATTTGGTGGAGTTTATTCCCTGTGTCTGTGCCTGATGTACTAATGCACATTTGCTGTTTCGAGGAGTGCAGTTAAAGCGGGCAGGAGTTGAATTTATGTTTAAAAAATAATAATAGAAAGCAAAAAAAAAAGTTAGTGCAGTAAATCGATATTAGCCCGAGATATGCTTCTGGTCGTTGCGTTTACTGTGGCAATGACTTGTCCTATTTGTGGTTCTGGTACTGATGAGGTGAGTTTGGGATGTAAACATAATGAAAGCAAGTGCCAACCGGGCTTGACTATTTAAATGGCACCGGAATTGTTAATGTTTGGAGAGTGAGAATAAGCCAGGAGGAGGGGGAATCTTCAGATTCTGTTCACGTTGTCTTGCTACTCAGGAATATGTTGCAAAAAAAGGGAAAACAGCAGTGAGCCTTTGTATTGCCCTTGTTGTGAATGCTGCTGGTTAACCCTTTGAGCTCTCCAGTTGCTTTGCACCTGGCACTTTCAGTCGACCAGCACCGATTTGTAGAACATTTTCTCCACTTCCAGCAGCGCACCCTGAAACTAGCTCCTTGATTATCTGCTGGGTGCAAAGGTGTTGCTGCAGAACTTGAAGAGTTACGTACTGTGAGATATGGAAGAGCTCAGCTGTAAGAATGTAATGTAAAACTATTTAAGAAAAAATATTGATTTATTGTTAGCTGTTTTACATTTAACAATTTGACTTTTTACATATATATATATATATATATACACACACACATATATCTATATAATACATATTTGAAAAGGCTGTATTGATGAGGTTTAATAAATGGATAGCCCTGAATCGAGCGAGTGTGATTGTCTCCCAGTGCATTACGATCCGAGACAGGCTTCCAGAGCTTTTGTGAAGGTTCGGTCTGGCTTCATCCATTAGAACTATATGGGTTACTGGAGCAGGCCTTTTAAAATCGTATGCTTTCTCTCAGTTTTCAATGCTGGCACAAGGTGCATTGCGTTCCTCTTTTGCTTCAGCCACATTCGAGTGCATATTGCTCTGCAGTGTCCTTTTCCATCTTGCAGCATAGTCCCTCCTCCTGTGCAGCCTCCCTGCGAGGTAACTGCCCTCTCGAATCAGCCCCATGCAGTGCTGCCTACTCTCTAAGTTGCCCTCCTGCTAGGGGTCATCTAATCACTGCTCCTTAATTTATCTTGTCTTCTCCCCTGTTTTAATTGTGGATGGTGTTCTGGTCTCAGTTTCTCAAAGAAAATGTGGTCCCTGCACAATGCAGCTCTGATACAGTGCAGTTCCTGGGTAGCACAGTCCCCTGCACCCACCGTGCAGCTCTTGTGCAATGCAATTCTCGTGTTACGCTACCCTCTGCCATGAAACCCTCATGCAATGTACTTTCCTCAAAGAAAACAACAACTTGTATTTATATGTCGGCTTTATGTGATAAAAAATACCGAAGGGCTTCCCAGGAGGGTCATCAAACAACATTCAGCACTGAGCCATGTAAAGACATAATATGAAACAAGCTTTGTCAGGGATTGGTTTTAAGGAATATCTTAATGAAGGAAAGTGGGGTGGAGTGGGTTAGGGAGAGTTTTGCAGAGTTTGGGGCCTAGGCAGCTTAAGGTGTGGCTGTCAATGTTGGAAGAAAATCGGGACTGCTCAGACCTGTATTGGAACACATATATCTAAGAGGGTTATACACCGAGAAGAGATTTTAGAGAAAGGGAGGGAGGAAGCCACCGATGAATTTGAAAACTAGGATGAAAATCTGAAAATCAAGATTTTTCTAATTCAAGCACGTGGTGGGGTGAGGGGTGAATGGAACTTGGTGTGAGTTATGACATGGGCAACAGTATTGGATGTCAGACAAGTATGGCTGCATGGTAGCACAGTGGTTGGCATTGTTGCTTTACAGCGCCAGGGTCCTGAGTTCGTCTCCCAACTTGGGTCACTGTCTGTATGGAGTCTGTACGTTCTCCCTGTGTCTGCATGGGTTTCCTCTGGGTGCTCCGGTTTCCTCCCACAAGTCCTGAAAGACGTGCTGTTAGGTAATTTGGACATTCTGAATTCTCCGTCTGTGTACCCAAACAGGCGCTGGAATGTGGCGACCAGGGGCTTTTCACAGTAACATCATTGCAGTGTTAATGTAAGCCTACTTGTGACAATAAAGATTATTATTATTATTTTAAAAAAGTGATCCAATGATTTAGAGACAGTGGTTGGGTGTAGTAGAGCTGGGTGTCATTAATGATGCTGCAGCTTTATAAATAGGTTGCGGTAAAGCCTTCTGTCTGTAAGAGTTGATGTTCTCAACTTGAAGAGGTACATTTTAAGAAACATCTTAAAAGATGTTGACTCGTGGAGGGGTTTAGGGAGGTTATTCCTGAGCTTGGGACCGAGGCAACTGAAGGCACAGCCATCTATTTAAATTGGGGCTTCTTAAGGGACCAGAATTAGATGATATCCAACATCTCAGAGGGTTGTGGGGTTGGAGGAGATTACAGAGTTTGGGAAGTGTGAGACCAATGAGGGGTTTGTAAATAAGGATGAAAGTTTTAAAAGCAAGGCTATGTTTGACAGGGTGCCATTGCAGGTCAGCAGGATTTGCTGAAAATTGTTACGACCAAGTCTAAAGGGGTGAATAAATTGCTCTCTTTTCTACTGCTGAGGTTGGTTTTAACAAAGAATTTTTAAGAAGGTTGTGACTTTTTTTAATGTAGCATGCACTTGACCGTATGTAAAACTATATGAAGAAATAAGCCAGTCAGATGTCTTGATTTAAAAAGTAAGGAGTTAGTTTTATTGTTTAAAATTGTGCTCTGCTGAAGATATACGATTTATTAAAAAGGTAAAAGCACATCCCAAATCCTGCAACATACACACACCCACTACATACCGAACTGAACAAATTGCAGGGTGGAGGAGTTGGTATTGATGAGAATTAAAGTTCATAAGAAAGAAAAGTACACTTCAATGATCCTTTGGTGGTCTTGAAATTCCAGGGGAGCTGCAGCAGATGTAAGTTGGCTTTTTTTCTGGAGATAGTATCTTTTAATTGTAATCCGCCCTTTTCCAAAGTGGATGCTATGACACTCAAAGTTCCTTTTGATTAGAATTCTCTCTGTGTGTGATGTATTTTAAAAATGTAACAATTTTGAGAATAATAGGGACGATGATGTTACATTCTTCTGGATGTTATTGGTGCCTCTTTTCGCTGTAACCAACAGTCAAGCGCTTCATACATTTTATTTTTCCTTTTTTTAAATATAAATTTAGAGTACGCAATCATTTTTTCCAATTAAGGGGCAATTTAGCGTGGCCAATCCACCTAGCCTGCACATCTTTGGATTGTGCAAACTCCACACGGACAGTGACCCAGAGCCGGGATCAAACTTGGGACCTCGGCGCCATGAGGCAGCAGTACTAACCACTGCGCCATCATGCTGCCCCAAGTGCTTCACACATGAGGTTCCAATCATCTGACGGCTGACTATTGGTACACAATGGAAGGAAACCCACATTTACAAAGGAATATGATCTCTCATTTTTAAGGCCAACAAGATGCCATCGAAACAGGTAAGGGCTTTTGGCACCCTCCTTGCATAATGAGTTTTTGTTGGTCCTTCTTTCTTCCTGGCAGTTTCTGGAGGCACGTAGTCTTATGCTTTCAGAGAGTTCAGACGATGACAGGTGTGAAGTCCATCAGGGAACTTCCTGGACGTTTCCATGGTAATCAATTTTCAGAAGCTCCAAGAAACGTGACCAGTTTCCAGGTCGGGTGTTCTTCAGCCATTTGAAGATACCGTGTCTTTGCAGTTCTAGCTATTTCTTTTATTTTTAAAAACAATCCAAAGCATTACACCAGCTGACTAAACTAAAGATTGATATTCCACATTGTATGTTACACATCATCATGACAAATTGAAGACACAGGCAGCAGAAGTTGCCAGGACTGTTTTGGAATAGTCAATCTAGAGGTAATAAAAGCATGAATGAAGGTTTCAATAATAGATGAACTGAGGGAGGGATTAAGGTTAGGTGATGTTACGGAAGGGAAATAAGCAACCTCAGTCTTAACACAAATATAAATCAAAAGCACATCTCGGTCAACTATGACACCCAAGATTTGAATAGTCTGGTTTGGTTACAGGCATTTGCCGGGGAGAGGGCTGGATTCGGTAGTTGGGGAACGGAGTATGGTGTCCGGACCGAAAACAATGGCTTCAGTATTCCCAATATTTAATTAGCCATATGATAATACAGAACTTGAATATTGCTGAAAGAAGGGAAAAGGAATAGAAAGATATGTTAATAGTTGGGACGAAGGGTGGCATAGACCTGCTTTGTCAGATAACTTGTTCCTGTGTTCTAAGTTCATTAAGATTCAGGGTTAAAAGTAACTTCTTTTACACTCCCGTTGAAAAGTCGTCAAAAACCTTTCACTGTTTTGCTGTCTGTGAGTAATGGGAAACTGCCTTTAAGGTGACCATAAAACTGAGCTGGATTGACCACTTCAACCATTACACTAATCGAGTACAAGATTGGTTTTGGGCAGAGGATTTTGATAATCTGAGTGACTGATCACAGGATTCCTCTGTGTTGCCTTAATTGAATTTGTGGTGAATGCTGCATGAAGCTATTAGGGCAGAATATCTATAGTCATCAGCACTGCACAAGAGGAGGGAGAAATCTGCCAGAAAGCATGAAGTCAGTTTAAAAAGAAAAGTCAGAAATAAGTAAGATTGCAGGTCACTTCTCCCAGTTTCGTCTCTGTCTCCATCTGCAGCTTTGAGATGGTTTTTAGCATTATCCTAATGGCTACCTGACCATATAACCACCCATTTCACCAAACGGATGAATGATAGTGTTATACCATTGAAAAATAGCTGGTAGATGTCTGTTTTAGCGGCATGGTGGGCAGTATGATATGGCTGCTTCACAAATAACTCCCAAAAGATGGAGTCCTCTGTTTACCTTCTCTGTTTGAAATCTGTACATGATAGTGATTCAGAGCCTCAGAGAAATCAGGGTTAAGGAAAATCCCAAGGCTTTTTACACGTACATAAAAAGCAAGAGGGTAGCCAGGGAAAGGGTTGGCCCACTGAAGGACAGGGGAGGGAATCTATGTGTGGAGCCAGAGGAAATGGGCGAGGTACTAAATGAATACTTTACATCAGTATTCACCAAAGAGAAGGAATTGGTGGATGTTGAGTCTGGCGAAGGGTGTGTAGTTAGCCTGGGTCACATTGAGATCCAAAAAGACAAGGTTAACATAGAATTTACAGTGCAGAAGGAGGCCATTCGGCCTATCGAGACTGCACCCGCTCTTGGAAAGAGCACCCTACCCAAGGTCAACACCTCCACCCGATCCCCATAACCAGTAACCCCACCCAACACTAAGGGCAATTTTGGACACTAAGGGCAATTTATCGTGGCAAATCCACCTAACCTGCACATCTTTGGACTGTGGGAGGAAACCGGGGCACCCGGAGGAAACCCACGCACACACGGGGAGGATGTGCAGACTTCGCACAGACAGTGACCCAAGCCGGAATCGAACCTGGGACCCTGGAGCTGTGAAGCAATTGTGCTATCCACAATGCTACCGGGCTGTTGGGCGTCTTGAAAAATATTAAGGTGGATAAGTCCCCAGGGCCTGATGGGATCTACCCCAGAATACTGAAGGAGGCAAGAGAGGAAATTGCTGAGGCCTTGACAGAAATGTTTGGATCTTCACTGTCTTCAGGTGATGTCCCGGAGGACTGGAGAATAGCCAATGTTGTTCCTATGTTTAAGAAGGGGAGCAAGGATAATCCAGGGAACTACAGGCCGGTGAGCCTTACATCAGTGGTAGGGAAATTACTGGAGAGAATTCTTCGAGATAGGATCTACTCCCATTTGGAAGCGAGGGGCAGCACGGTTTTGTGAAGGGGAGGCCATGCCTCACTAACTTGTTAGAGTTTTTTTCAAGGATGTCACAAAGATGATTGATGCAGGTAGGGCAGTGGATGTTGGCTATATGGACTTCAGTAAGGCCTTTGACAAGGTGCCTCATGGCAGACTGGTACAAAAGGTGAAGTCACATGGGATCAGAGGTGAGCTACAAGATGGATACTGAACTGGTTAGGTCATAGAAGGCAGAGAGTAGCAATGGAAGGGTGCTTTTCTGATTGGAGGGCTGTGACTAGTGGTATTCCGCAGGGATCAGTGCTGGGACCTTTGTTGTTCGTAGTATATATAAATGATTTTGAGGAAAATGTAACTATTCTGATTAGTACGTTTGCGGACGACACAAAGGTTGGTGGAATTGCGGATAGCGATGAGGACTGTCAGAGGATACAGCAGGATTTAGATTGTTTGGAGATTTGGGCGGCGAGATGGCAGATGGAGTTTAATTCGGACAAATGTGCGGTGATGCATTTTGGAAGGTCTAATACAGGTAGGGAATATACAGTGAATGGTAGAACCCTCAAGAGTATTGACACTCAGAGAGATCTACGTGTACAGGTCCACAGGTCACTGAAAGGGGCAACACAGGTGGAGAAGGTAGTCAAGAAGGCATACGGCATGCTTGCCTTCATTGGCCGGGGCATTGAGTATAAGAATTGGCAAGTCATGTTGCAGCTGTACAGAACCTTAGTTAGGCCACATTTGGAGTATAGTGTTCAATTCTGGTCGCTACACTACCAGAAGGATGTGGAGGCTTTAGAGAGGGTGCAGAAGAGATTTACCAGCATGTTGCCTGGTATGGAGGGCATTAGCTATGAGGAGAGGCTGAATAAACTTGGTTTGTTCGGCGACCTGATAGAGGTCTATAAAATTATGAGGGGCATAGACAGAGTGGATAGTCAGAGACTTTTTCCCAGAGAAGAGCGGTCAATTACTAGGGGGCAAAGGTTTAAGGTGCGAGGGGCAAGGTTTAGAGGAGATGTGTGAGGCAAGCTTTTTACACAGAGGGTAGTGGGTGTCTGGAACTCACTGCCGGAGGAGGTGGTGGAAGCAGGGACGATAGTGACGTTTAAGGGGCATCTTGACAAATACATGAATAGGATGGGAATAGAGGGATACGGACCCTGGAAGTGTAGAAGATTTTGGTTTAGACGGGCAGCATGTTCGGAGCAGGCTGGAAGGGCCTGTTCCTGTGCTGTACTTTTCTTTGTTCTTTGTTCTTTGACCACAGCACCTCTGTTAATTGTGAGTACAGATTATGGGAGCAGCATTGTGCAAATGTAATTTGCCCATTATAACAAGATCTGTCTCTTTATTTGTCCATCACTCTGTCTCTCCCTTTTTAAAAATAAATTTAGAATACCCAATTATTTATTTTCTAATTAAGGTGCAATTTAGCGTGGCCAATCCACCTAACCTTCACATCTTTGGGTTGTGGGGGTGAAACCCACGCAGACATGGGGAGAATGTGCAAACTCCACACGGACAGTGACCCAGTGCCGGGATTCAAACCCGGTGTCCTCAGTTCCGTAGTCCCAGTGCTAACTACTGCATCACGGGCTGCCCCCACTCTGTCTGTCCCGATCACCCTCAATGGCGTCCAGTGCTTAATTGCCTGCTTTCCTTGCTTCAGCCCGATACAGAACTGATGGCTGATTTATTCTCCTGCCATCAAAGGTGAGATAAAGAAAAGGCCTTCAGTTCTCACAATGATAATTTGACAAACGTTCAGTCCAGTTGTTCAGTCTCACCGAAGTACTGATATTCTGGCACAAGAGGAGGGTTATTGGATGCTGATCAATGTCTATGCCAGCTGGGACTCACCCACATTCAAACCACCAACTCTAATCCAATTTCCTGCTTGTGTGTGTATCATGGGTTTAAAGCAGGATTGTTCCCAGCTGGAAAACCCCATCAACCCTCCGCATATCCACCTTGAACTGAAATAAAGTTCTGCACTGATCAGAATGTTCATCAGTTCATTAATTTGTCAGAGATCCTTACAACTGTTTCTTCCCAAGTAATCGAAGCACTTACGATGTCTGTAACCAATAACTTTGAAATGTACAATAATGGCGATACATACTGGTCAGCGCATTTTGGTCGATGCAATGTAAGTGAGTGCTTGTTACAAATGTGGATGTTTTAAATATGAGGGCAGTAGCCGAAAGTATTAGCTGATTGGGAAAGCAAGTGATTGGGCTGAATGGCCAGGATCTGTCTGTCTGCCTCCCCCTGCCTCTGCTCCAGGCTGCACGTCTCCATTCACTCAGCCTGCCTTCCCTCACTCAGTCTGCCTCCCCTCACTCTGCCTATCTCTCCTTGATGCACGATCAATTTCACAAAGACGAGAGTTGAATGCAACTGAGGCTTTATTTCACTAAGATGTGTGGCCTCCTACAGCAGCTGGCAAAATGGTTGCTGTATGGGGAGCACACATATTTATACTCCGCCTACTGGGCGGAGCCAGCAGACAGGGAACTACCCCTGTACCTGTAGTACAGGGGCCTTGCCACAAATCACCTAATATATACATCAGTGGTGACTACCACACTCCTCTCACTCTCTCTCCATGCTTTGACTCTGCCTAGCTCCTCTCACTCTTCCTGCCTCCCCTCACTCAGCCTGCCTCCCATCACTCGGCCGACCTCTTCCTCACTCAACCGGACTCCTGTCACTCTTCCTGCCTTCCCTCACTCATCCTGTCTCCCTTAACGCTGCCTATCTCCTCACGCTCTTCCTGCCTGTCTTGACACTGCCTGCCCAGCTCACTCTTCCTGCCTTCCCTTACTCTTCCTGCCTCTTCTTACTCAGCCTGCCTCTCCTCATTGTTCCTGACTCTCCTCACTCAGCCTGTCTCCTCTCACTCTTCCAACCGCCCCACACTCTTCCCACCTCCCCTCACTCTTCCCACCTCCCCACATTCTTTCTGCCTCCCCACACTCTTTCTGCCTCCCCACACTCTTTCTGCCTCCCCACACTCTTTCTGCCTCCCCACACTCTTTCTGCCTCCCCACACTCTTTCTGCCTCCCACACTCTTTCTGCCTCCCACACTCTTTCTGCCTCCCACACTCTTTCTGCCTCCCACACTCTTTCTGCCTCCCACACTCTCTCTGCCTCCCACACTCTTTCTGCCTCCCACACTCTTTCTGCCTCCCCACACTCTTTCTGCCTCCCCTCACACTTTCTGCCTCCCCTCACTTTGCCTGCCCTTCCCTCGATCTGCCTGCCTTCCCTCGCTCTTCCTGCTCTACTTGCTCTTTCTGACTCCCCTCGCTCTTCCTCACTCCCCTCACTCTTCCTGCCTACCCCCACTCTCCCTGCCTACCCTCACTCTTCCTGCCTACCCTCACTCTTCTTGCCTACCCCCACTCTTCCTGCCTACCCTCACTCTTCCTGCCTACCCTCACTCTTCCTGCCTACCCTCGCTCTTCCTGCCTACCCTCACTCTTCCTGCCTACCCTCACTCTTCCTGCCTACCCTCACTCTTCCTGCCTACCCTCGCTCTTCCTGCCTACCCTCGCTCTTCCTGCCTACCCTCGCTCTTCCTGCCTACCCTCGCTCTTCCTGCCTACCCTCACTCTTCCTGCCTACCCTCACTCTTCCTGCCTACCCTCACTCTTCCTGCCTACCCTCACTCTTCCTGCCTACCCTCACTCTTCCTGCCTACCCTCACGCTTCTTGACTACCCTCACTCTCCTTGCCTCCCCTCACTCTCCTTGCCTCCCCTCACTCTTCTTGCCTACCCCCACTCTTCCTGCCTGCCCTTACACCTCCTGCCTACCCCTCACTCTTCCTGCCTCCCCTCACTCTTCTTGCCTCCCCTCACTCTTCTTGCCTCCCCTCCCTCTTCCTGCCTCCCTTCCCTCTTCCTGCCTCCCCTCCCTCTTCCTGCCTCCCCTCTCTCTTCCTGCCTCCCCTCTCTCTTCCTGCCTCCCCTCTCTCTTCCTGCCTCCCCTCACTCTGTCTACCTTCCTTGCTCCTCCAGCCTCCCACACTCTTCCTGCCTCCCCTCACTCTTCTTGCCTCCCCTCACTCTTCTTGCCTCCCCTCCCTCTTCCTGCCTCCCTTCCCTCTTCCTGCCTCCCCTCCCTCTTCCTGCCTCCCCTCACTCTTCCTGCCTCCCCTCACTCTTCCTGCCTCCCCTCACTCTTCTTGCCTCCCCTCACTCTTCTTGCCTCCCCTCCCTCTTCCTGCCTCCCTTCCCTCTTCCTGCCTCCCCTCCCTCTTCCTGCCTCCCCTCTCTCTTCCTGCCTCCCCTCTCTCTTCCTGCCTCCCCTCTCTCTTCCTGCCTCCCCTCACTCTGTCTACCTTCCTTGCTCCTCCAGCCTCCCACACTCTTTCTGCCTCCCCTCACTCTTCCTGCCTACCCTCACTCTTCCTGCCTACCCTCACTCTTCCTGCCTACCCTCACTCTTCCTGCCTACCCTCACTCTTCCTGCCTACCCTCACGCTTCTTGACTACCCTCACTCTCCTTGCCTCCCCTCACTCTCCTTGCCTCCCCTCACTCTTCTTGCCTACCCCCACTCTTCCTGCCTGCCCTTACACCTCCTGCCTACCCCTCACTCTTCCTGCCCACATTCACTCTTCCTGCCTCCCCTCACTCTTCCTGCCTCCCCTCACTCTTCCTGCCTCCCCTCACTCTTCTTGCCTCCACTCACTCTTCTTGCCTCCCCTCCCTCTTCCTGCCTCCCTTCCCTCTTCCTGCCTCCCCTCCCTCTTCCTGCCTCCCCTCTCTCTTCCTGCCTCCCCTCTCTCTTCCTGCCTCCCCTCACTCTGTCTACCTTCCTTGCTCCTCCAGCCTCCCACACTCTTTCTGCCTCCCCTCACTCATTCTGCCTTCCCTCACTCATCCTGCCCTCCCTCACTCTTACAGCCTACCCTCACTCTTACAGCCTCACCTCACCCTTCCTGCCTCCGCTCACCCTTCCTGCCTCCCCTCACTCTGCCTACCTTCCTTGCTCCTCCAGCCTCCCACACTCTTTCTGCCTCCCCTCACTCATTCTGCCTTCCCTCACACATTCTGCCTTCCCTCACTCATCCTGCCTTCCCTCACTCATCCTGCCTTCCCTCACTCATTCTGCCTTCCCTCACTCATTCTGCCTTCCCTCACTCATCCTGCCTTCCCTCACTCTTACAGCCTACCCTCACTCTTACAGCCTACCCTCACTCTTCCTCCCTGCCCTCACTCGCCCTGCCCTCCCTCATTCGTCCTGCCTGCCGTCACTCTCCTTGCCCGCCCTCACTCTTCCTGCCCACCCTCACTCTTCCTGCCTGCCCTCACTCTTCCTGTTTACCCTCACGCTTCTTGACTACCCTCACTCTCCTTGCCTCCCCTCACTCTCCTTGCCTCCCCTCACTCTCCTTCCCTCCCCTCACTCTCCTTCCCTCCCCTCACTCTTCTTGCCTACCCCTACTCTTCCTGCCTGCCCTTACTCTTCCTGCCTACCCCTCACTCTTCCTGCCCACATTCACTCTTCCTGCCTCCCCTCACTAAATCCGGCATCGCCCTAATTCGGGGCATACACATTCACTAATACCACCCGCACCCCCTGCAGCTTACCACTCACCATCACATACCTACCTCCATTGTCTGCCACGATGTTCAGCGCCTCAAACGACACCCGCTTCCCCACCAAAATCGCCACCCCTCGATTCTCTAAGTCCAACCCCGAGTGGAAAACCTGCCCTACCCACCCCTTTGTCTGTCTAACCTGATCTGCCACCCTCAAATGCGTCTCCTGGAGTATAACCACATCTGCCTTCAGTCCCTTCAGGTGCGCGAACACATGGGTCCTCTTGACCGGCCCGTTCAGGCCTCTCACATTCCAAGTTATCAGCCGGTTCAGGGTGCTTTCTCCCCCCCCCCCCCCCCCCCCCCCCCCCCCCCCCCCGAGTAGCCATCCCCTTTTCTAGGCCAGCCACGTGCCCATGCCTCCCGCACTCTCCATTTCCCCCTGCGGCAGACCCCCGCCCCGACTCTTTATCCGAGCTCCAGCTCACCTTTGGGCAATGCAGCTGCAATCCACCCCCCCCCAACCACCAAACTAGGTCCCCCCCCCTAGCTGCGTTGCTCCCCCCATAACACTCCCGTAGGTCAGCTGACTCCTGCTGACCCCGGCCACTCCCGCCACTCCATCGACCCCCCAGTGTGGTAGTCTCCCCCCTCCCCTCCTGTCCATCAGTGGGCGCTCCTCTCCAACACCGCCCTTCCCCCCCGGCCCTGCCCCCTTCCTTCCCTAGCGCGGGGAAAAGCCCGCGTTGTCCATCAGACCGGCCCCGCCCTCTCTAGCACATCTCCCTTTTGCGGCCTAATCCCAGCTCCTCACCTCAGGCCTCCCATCTCCCCTCCCCCCAACGGGGCCCCATCCTTCCAACCACCGACGCCCACACTCTCACAAAACCCCCCCTTCGAACCATTTCACCCTACCCCACCCAGTACCCAAGGAAACAATACAGAACAGAGCAGAACATCCCCCAAAGCACAGTAACCACAGTAGCCCCCCGCGACCTCCCCTCACAACCGACCCTCAGTCCGTGTCCAACTTTTCTGCCTGAATAAAGGTCCACGCCTCCTCCGGCATCTCAAAGTAATGGTGCCGGTCCTTAAACGTGACCCACAGTCGTGCCGGCTGCAGCATCCCGAATTTCACCCCCTTCCGATGCAGAACCACCTTAGCCCAATTGTACCCGGCCCTCTTCTTGGCCAACTCCGCGCTCCAGTCCTGGTATATACGGACCTCTGCATTCTCCCACCTGCTGCTCCGCTCCTTTTTTGCCCATCTTAGGACACACCCCTGCCCAAGGTGACCTGTCACCTTGGCGTCTTCTCCCGTTGTTCAACAGGGTTTCACCATTCCTTGTGGGGTAGTAGTATCTGGTCATGATTGAACTCTGCCCAGGTTTGTAGTACAGTACGAAGTCTTACAACACCAGGTTAAAGTCCAACAGGTTTGTTTCGATGTCACTAGCTTTCGGAGCGCTGCTCCTTCACCTGAGGAAGGAGCAGCGCTCCGAAAGCTAGTGACATCGAAACAAACCTGTTGGACTTTAACCTGGTGTTGTAAGACTTCGTACTGTGCTCACCCCAGTCCAACGCCGGCATCTCCACATCATGGTTTGTAGTGGTTTTGGATGTAGGGTACAGTCCTGTTAACTTAAGGTCATCACGCAGAATCCAGACCCAAAACGGACAGCGAGAATACGTATGAAGAAGTCATATGGACTCAAAATGTTAACTCTCTGGAGTTAAGTCTTCACAGAGGCTTTCAGATCTGCTGATTTTTCCCAGCATTTTCTGTTTTTATATGCGCGTATGATTGTATTGACAGGAGCAAAGAAGGGCTGTCAGGGAATACTGTCACAAAAGCCATGTGATTTATAGGGAGTCCCTGTTCAGCATCTCTGTTTCAGAAAATAATTTATACAGCATTTGTGAAAATAGCTCATCTGATGGCTTCAGGAACATCCATAATAAGGCGTAGAGTAATTAGACTTTGCTGATGTGTGTGAGGGTGTTGGCCCACAGGTTATCGTAAGGCAGGAGCCACTGAAGGCCAGTTGGGGGGAAAATGCGTTCTGCTCTAGAATGCAATTAATTAGTTCAGCTTAATTATTTAACAGTGCAAGTTGTCCTGCAGGCAATCCTTATAATTATTGAATTTAAAAGATTCTCCCAAGGAAAGAATCAGCAGCCTGTTTCAGTACATTTCTCAGTGATTTTTGAGCAATCATCTTCAATTCTATTGTATCGAGGTCAGACTGGGACTACAGTTTGTAAATAGTGGAACTCTACAAGCTGCGCACGTGAAGTGAATAACCCTGCCTGTGGCCAATGAGAAATCCGTCTTGCATCTCTGTCTGAAGCAGTGGTGCTCGTATTGCTCCAAATCTAACACTTGTTGAACAGCCGTGCCAGCTCCAAACACTTCTTGCCACAGTTTTTCTCGTCACCACGAGCAAATACTCTTTGGATTAAAAGGTTTTCTGTCATCTGTTCTGTCAACCGTCCTATTGGACAGTAATTCAGCCCACAGATCAAGCTGCAGAGACAGTGGCCTGGATCATCCCGGATTCCCTAGACTTTAGAACAGTCCCTGTTGGTTGGAAGGTGCAAATGTACCCCCGCCGTTCAGCAAAGGAAGGAGAGAGAAAGCAATGAGCTGCAGACCAGTCAGTCTGGCAGCAATGTCAGGAAAATGCTAGAATCTATTATTAAGGGAGTAGTGACAGAACACTTGGAAAATCACATTATGAGTTACGGAAAGTCTACACAGAGTAGATGCAGGAAGGAAGTTCCCGATGGCGGGGAGTCCAGAACTAGGGGTCCCAGCCTAAGGATACGAGGTAAACCATTTAAGACTGAGATGAGGAGAAATTTGAAAATGAAAATCGCCTTGTCACAAGTAGGCTTCAATGAAGTTACTGTGAAAAGCCGCTAGTCGATACATTCCGGCGCCTGTTCGGGGAGGCTGGTACGGGAATTGAACCGTGCTGCTGGCCTGCCTTGGTCTGCTTAAAAAGCATCCAGAGAATGGTAAGCCTGTGGAATTCTCTACCACAGAAAGTAGTTGAGGCCAAAACATTGTATGTTTTAAAAGAGGAGCTAGAAATAGCTACTGGGGCAAAGGGGATCAAAAAATATGGGGGGGAAAGCGGGAACAGGTTACCAAGTTCGATGATCAGCCATGAACATAATGAGTGGTGGAGCAGACTCAAAGGGCCGAATGGCTTCCTCCTATTCCTATTTTCTACGTTTTTATGTAACAGATTTATGAAGGTAAAATATTGTTGAACAATCTATTGGAGCTTTTTGGGGGACAGCACGGTGGTGCAGTGGTTAGCACTGCTGCGTCACGGCTCCGAGGACTCGGGTTCTATCCCAGCCCCGGGTCACTGTCCGTGTGTAATTTGCACATTCTCTCCGTGTTTACATGGGTCTCATCCCCATAACCCAAAAAGATGTACAGGGTAGGTGGATTGGACACGCTAAATTGCCCCTTGACTGAAAAAATAATTGGATATTCTATATTTATTTTAAAAAAGAGCTTTTTGGGGGTGTAACCAGCAGGGTAGAAAAGAAGGAAGTAGAGGATGTAATATATTTTGATTTGATTCTCAATGTATTCAATAGGTGCCACTCGAAAAATTGATCAAAATATATGGTTAATGGAGTTGGGAGAATCATCGAATTTACAGTGCAGAAGGAGGCCATTCGGCCCATCGAATCTGCACCAGCCCTTGGAAAGAGCACCCTACCTAAGCCCACACCTCCACCCCATCCAGTAACCCAGTAACCCCACCTAACCTTTTTGGACACTAAGGGCAATTTAGCATGGCCAATCCACCTAACCCGCACATCTTTGGACTGTGGGAGGAAACCGGAGCACCCGGAGGAAACCCACGCAGATACGGGGAGAACATGTAGACTCCGCACAGACAGTGACCCAAGCCGGGAATCGAACCTGGGACCCTGGAGCTGTGAAGCAATTGTGCTAATCACTGTACCACCTTGCTGCCCGCAATGTATTAGCATGAATAGAGCACTGGTTAAAGGGCAGAATGCAGCGAATAAACAAATCATTGACGGATCAGCAGGCTGTAAACAAAAGATTGCCACAAAGAACAGTCCTTGGGCCTCAATTATTTCCAATCAGTATTAATGAGATAAGGAGACCTGAGTGCAAGAACCCCAAGTTTGCTGTGATACATAGTTAGATGGGAAAGTAATCTGTGAAGGAGTGCAGAGACTGCAAAAGAATTATAAAATGATTGGGAAAGAAGATGTGTAATGTGGGGAAATATGAAATTATCCACTTTGGTAGGAAGAATGGAAAAGCAGAATATTTTTTCAAAGATGAGAGACTAGTAAGTGTTGGTATTCAGTGATTTTTGGGAGCCCTTGTACACTAATCACTGCAACGTGCAAGTAATTACAATTTTGGGGCTCAGGTGTGAGCGCTACCAGCCGAACTCTGAATAACACCGTTGATAGGTGTCACACAAAAAGTAAAAAGTAAAGTCACCATATTCGCAGATGACCATAGATGGTGAGCTGACTGGTGGTGATTTGACCAGAGGATCACCACCCCAAGGGAGCGGAAAGGTTGAGAAGGCGGCTCTTCATGAATAACCTCAGCCAGGAATTGAACCCAAGCTGTTGGCATCGCTCTGCATCATAAACTAGCTGTCCAGCCAACTGAGCTAAACCAACACTAAAATACATCATTACTGGTTATATCGGCCACCTAGTCTCTCCCATTCCCCTCACTCTCATTATTTAGCCATAGCACAAGTTGAGGTGTAGGCTAGTGACTGTTGAACTGTAAAAGATTCACCTGAAGCAGGGTATTTAGTTTGATCTCATGCTGTCCTTTCGCCTCCTCAGACTCCATCACAGCTAGCGTGCAATGAGGGCACATTTCACAGAGCAGCCCCTCAGTTATTTCTTTCGTCTGCTCCATGGCAGATGTGGTTTCTGATCTCTCAGTCCATTGTTATCCGTAATGACTCATTTGTGTTCCACACAGCCCACCCAGTTATAAAAGGAGCCATAAATCAGGTGTAAAATTACAGGTTCAAACCAGTTCAGCCATCGCCGTCTGCTAATTTTGAAAATGGCTGCAGCTCCAGGACAGGCTGCTCTCAAGTGACCTAATATATGTTCATTAAAAGCGGATTCAAATAAATAAGAAGCCTTACATAAAAATAAAGAGCAGATCGTATAAATGGGGAATACTCAGGAGGAAACTGCAGATTAGGTAATTAATTCTGTGCCCTGGGTTCTTTGTCTTTCATTGTTAGGAACCAAACACCGAATGAAAATTGTTTGGGATACAGCTAAAGATGAGGCTAGGAAAAGGGATGCAGATTCAATGAGGTAAAATATCAAACCTTGCCAACTAATCTTTTCCTACCATGCATTTCGAAACATTGAAAATTACAGAAGGAGGCCTTTCGGTCCTTTGTACCTTTGGTTTGTTGAAAGCTCTCCCTTAGCTTTCTACAAGTGTTTTCCTTTCCAAGTATTTATCCAATTACTTTCATAAAATTACTACTGGATCTGCTCCCAGCAGCCTTTTATTCCGTGCATTCCATATTGTAACAACGCTGCATTAAAAAAATTCTCATCTCCCCTCTGGGTCTTTTAATTACTTTATATCTTGCCTTCCAGTTATCGTCCCTTCTGCTTGGAGAAGCAGTTCCTCTCTAATTACTTTATCAAAATCCATCATCATTTTGAGCATAGAATCATAGAATTCCTGCAGTGCAGAAGGAGGACATTCGGCCCATCAAGTTATCACCCATCCTCTGAAAGACCACCACAAGGCATCCCCCACCATCCCCTGCCCTATCTTTGTAACCTCACCTAACCTGCACATCTTTGGACACTAAGGGACAATTTAGCATGGCCAATCCAGTCTCTTTGAAGTCGAGAAATTAAGGAGTCTATAAATATGACTGGGTCAGGGCTAGAAATCCAGGCAGCACTCAGGGAGACAGTCAAATTTAGAATATACCTAACATGCACATGAGGAAACAGAAGCACCCGGAGGAAACCCATGCAGACAAGGGGAGGAAGTGCAAACTCCACACAGACAATCGCCCAAGGCTGGAATCGAACCCGGGTCCCTGGTGCTGTGAAACAGCAGTGCTAACCACTGTGCCACCATGCCGCCCTTACAGCGCTGTTAAATCTCACCTTAACTTTCTCAGCTCTAAGGAGAATAATACCAGCTTCTTCAGTCTCTCCGCATCACTGGAGTCCATCATTCCTGAATCTGTCCTCAGAAATGTCTTCTGCGAAGAATAGCAAACATTTAAACTGTCCTTGAAATGACAGTTTGGTCACAATGCTTGTTTTGGCACTGATACTTATCATGGAATAGTTAAATTTACAGTACAGAAACATCATTTATCCCAGCACGCTTGTGCTGCTATTTTTCTCTACATCAGCCACCTGGTCTAGTCTCTCGTTTATTCCTCAAACCCCTTTAATATTGTTCTTTCTACACTCCCTCAGGCTCAGTTAAATACTGCTTTATTCTGACATATTAAGGTGAGATTCAGACCAGTGAATCGAGCAACTTGTTAATCTGAATTGGGGCATTGCATTTCATCTTGTGCTCTTCTTCCTCCCCCCTCCACCCCGAGAGTCGTCTTTAGAAGTAGGACAAAGCGAGGTCGACTTCAAAGAGACTGGATGGATCATTTGCACTGCACTGCAACAGAATGAAGCAGATTGAGCAAAAACACTTCAAAGAATGCTCATGTAGGCCATTCAGTCCCTGTAGAGAACTCAAAGACCCCTGAGCAGTCACTTTGCCAGAGATTAAAGATCAGAGTGTTCAGAACTTCTGCCTGTTTTCATCAACAACAACACACCAGGATTAATATTAGTTGGTATCCAGGCACTGCCAGTATTCTGAATTTGACTGTCTCCCTGAGTGCTGCCTCGATTTCTACCCCTGACTCAGTCATATTTATAGACTCAATTTCTCTCAAATAATCCCCAATTTCAGCATCTATTCAGTCAACATACTGGTGTGATGTCCATGCTACACCTTTCCAACCCATCCTCAGTTTTAATTTTATTCTTTCCAATTGGCACTCCTACTTTCACTTCTTCTTTGAAGATGCTGACTGACTCCGTGGCTAGAGCTCCATGGGATCTCACCCAAATGAACATTCTTTATGTGGCAACTTAGTTTGTGTGCATGTATGTATGTTTGTTGGTAACTTATTCCACAGTGATCATCACAACTGAACCTGCTCCAGTTCCGCTGTAACTTGACCATTCACACATGTACCATATAACCATAGTCATCTAAAAATCTGGATGGAGTAATCTGTTTTATGTTTTCTACCCTGGCCAGGGACACTGAGGCCAAGTGTCGCAATCATCCACAATTAGTTTCGGAATGGCAAGGGCCTTATTTGCGTGTGAACGGACAATGAGGAGGGGATTGAGGGAGATGGGTGTCATTGTCATTCTGTTGGTGGAGTCCAAAGGGCAGTGGCTGAGTGGATGAGAAACTGGAAACTTCAACTCTGCTGCAGGCTTCTTAGATCATAAGACGTAAGAGCAGAAGTAGGCCATTTGGCCATTGATTCTGCTCCGCCATTAAATGAGATCATGACTGATCATGTTGATAATCCTCAACTCCACTTTCCCACCTTATCCCCATCACCCTTGGTTCCCTCACTGATTAAAAATCTGGCTATCACAGCCTTGAACTGATTTAATGACCCAACCTTTACAGCTCTCTGCGGTAAACAAATTCTACATATTTACTCCCCTTTCAGAGAAGAACGTTTTCGTCATCTCTGTCTTAAATGGGCATTCTGACTCTTGAGATTATGCCCTTGGGTCCTAGACTCACCCACAAGGGAAATTAACCTCTCAGCATCTACCCGGTCAAGCCCCCTCAGAATCCCATATGTCACAATAAGGTTGTCTCTCATTCCTCTAAACTCCAATGAGTACAGACTCAATCTCTCTTCATAAGAAAATCCCTCCATACCAGGATCAACCTAGTGGACCTTCTCTGGACTGCCTCCAATGCCAGTATATCTTTCCACAGATAAGGGGGCCAAAACCGTTCATAGTATTACAGGTGTGGTCTATGTTATACGTTTTAGTTGCTGTGAAATGAAGAGTCTAAAGTTCTTGTTCCTTTTCACCAAACACCATTTATTTCACTTCCACAGCCTCTGCACAAAACTCTTAACAACACACCACCTGACAGAGACCACCTGAAGCCCCTTTACATATCAGTGTCAATTAATGGATACTTAACATAAATGAGACAACTAATTGCAATGTCTCTTAACCCATTACTTAACAGTCTCCCCTTGGAGAAAAAAAATAATTAGGTGAAAACAAGATTTCAAGAAACTCAAAAACACACATGATGTCCGCCCCCCTTTTTGTTTTGTTTGGACGAGAAAGAAAAAAAAAACAGTCACAGAAACAAGCGCCCTTCATTAACAATATCAAAAAGTTTCTGTGAACTCGCCCCTCTTTTCGTAAAACAGTCTGACAGTTGATAGCTCCTGTCGACCCATTTAATTTGTGTTATTTCCCCTCTGTCCAACATCTGCTTCAAACTTGCGATGTCTATCCGTAACCTCTTTTCGTTGACACTTTTTGTAGAGTGCACATTTTCCCACAGGGATTTATTGTCAATGTGACAGTCAATAGGTATATTACCCAAATCCCCTAATCCCAAAATTTCTGTCAATATCATACTTATATAAAAAGCCATATCCACCGCCTCTACAAGGCTAAACGTCTCAGCAGCCAAAGTGCTTTTTACCACTCTCCTTATTTTTTTTGTTTCCCCACACAAGTGGGCAACATTTAACATTGTTCCCCAAAAGGAAAATTATAAAACCTTCTGCGCTTGAAACCCCATCACATAAATTTGCGTAGGACGCATCACTATAAACTATGAGTTTCAAGTGCTTAAGGTTACCTAAAACCGGGAACTTCAAAACACACTCCTGCATTTTTAGTTTGGCCAACGCTTTATTTGCTCTTATTATGTCTTCCACTTTGGGATCATTCATTTTTGTACTCAACTCTAAGACATCAAAACTCACGTCCGGTCTAGTCTGTCTACCTAACCAGTTCAGTTGCCCAATTAAACTTCGCAGTTGCTCTTTTTCTATCTTTGAAACCATTGCGTCTTTTTGTGAAACTCGGCCACGACTAATTGCTATTGGGGTGATGCTTTCCAAATAAGATTGCTGACGTAAAGTTGCCCCTAACTTAGTCTGTCCAATTTCCAGTTCAATATATTTAAATGCACCGGAAGCCTGACTTCCAACCCTGAATTCTTTCCTCAAACCAGAGATTACAATAGCTTCAAAATCACTAGTCCCACCCCACAAACAATCATCGACATGCATCATAAAAATGCCAGAAAGATTTCCTTTATAGTGCCAGTAAAACATTGCAGGATCTGCTTTCAACTGGCAACAGCCTAACTTTAACAAAACTGACCATACTGAAAAAACCCATTTGTTCAACTTCCAGAGTACCCCTTCTGTGTTAGCTGCTTCATTAGGAGGACGGAGAAAAATGTCTCTCTGGGGCTGATGCCCCTGCAAGAAGGCAGCTTTCATATCTATAGATTTGCATTCCCATACCGTTGTGGCTAATAGAGCCAAGAAGATCTTTAAAATAACCTTTCCTGCTGTAGGTGAATCTACCCTTAAATCCTGATCTTCTAAGTTTTCTTCAAATCCCCTTGCCACGAGCCTGGCCTTTGCCTTATAAGTTCCATCCGGAAGAACCTTTTCCGTGCAAATCCATCTGTGGGATAGAGCTCTTTGTCCCCTATCCAGTACTTCTGTGTATACCCCAAATTCACTCCAACTATGCAATTCTTGCTGTTTAGCTTCTTTAATAACTTTTTCATCTAATTTATTTGAAGCAACCAAAATCTCACGTGCATGTGGGCTTCGTATTCGTATTAGTATTCGTAATCTTACTCATGTTCCGAGATCTTGACAAACTACGTCCCCTCTCCCGCCTGGTATCTCGTTCTGTACTGCTACTGCTTGATCTTTCCCTTCTGCTGTGGGATGTCCTTTCAATAGTTCTCGACCTTTTCCTGCGGACCTATTCACTATCCGATGTACTATCTGAACTGGCACTGCGTTTCTGTGCCCTCCATTTTTGAACTTCGTTTTCCCAATCCATTGTCTTGACTCCTTCCCCTGAATGCAGTACATTCAACCAATGTTTATACTTTCCAGTGGCCTTCCCTGCTCTACTAATAACAGTTGCATCCTTCCATTGACGAGACCCTTCAGGCAAGTATGTCACTTTTGTACCAACTTTTGGCAGTTGCCCTTTCGGAAAAATGGCCTGTTTTAATTCACCAGAAGTGTTGTGTTCCTCCACAGAAACCCTGTCTATATCAGTTAATTGGTCCTCATAGTTCTGTAACACATGTGTACCAGATGACTCTGGTTCCTCGTCATGTCTGTCTGCTCTGTCTAAATTTGAAAATTTGTAATCTGTACCCATTATCCTTGATGAATGGACCCTAACAGTTTGATTACCATGTTGCAAAATAATTGTTTTGCCATCTATGCCTATGATCTTCCCTGGGCCTTTCCATTCATTAGAATTGTCTCTCTTATAGTATACCATGTCTCCTTGCTGAAAAACGGCATCTGATGGCCGTCATTATGTCTTAAAGCTCTGCGAATTCTTTCAGAGACTTCTGCTTCCAAAAAAGCTTTTCTACTGCTATGTAATGCATTTAAATGTTCAGCAAAACCAGAGCTAATTGTAGTCCCCTCCCAAGCTGGAGGCTGGTCATCCAAAATGGACGGAATTTTAGGATTTCTACCAAACGCTAATTGATAAGGACTATAGCCCCCAACCATCTGCAATGAATTATTTGCATGTACTGCCCATGCTAAAGCTGAATTTAGCCTGCAATTTGGTCGATCTGCCAAAATTTTCCGAAGCATGTCATCGATGACAGCATTATTTCTTTCACAGACACCATTACTAAATGGACTTTCTGCAGCCGTATTCATAACTCTGATATTCATGTTTTCTCACACATCCCTAAACTCATCATTAGCAAATTCTCCCCCATTGTCCATAAGGAATTTTGCCGGTGGACCCATTCCTGTCCCTATCCATTTTTCCACGATTTGATCCAGAATTACTCTTTTCTTCACTTCGTAAAATCGTTGATTGACTAAATCTGGTTGCTAAATCTACAAAATGCAAAATAAATATATTATTTGCTTTATCCCAGATCTTATGGTCCATGGCCACAATGTCGTTAAAATCCCTGGCCAAAGGTAGGGTTACTATCGGTTGTGCTGGTGTCCTTCTGTACTTCTTACAAACTTCACAGCGGTCACTAACCTGTTCTATCGGTTTAGTATAGTCGTCATCCCTTACCCCTGCATCCTTTAATACATTTTTCAGCCTCCGAGGAGACGGATGTGCAAATTGCCTATGCAGTTTTAATACCACAAGCTTTCTATCAGCTAAAGTCACATTTTCAACTGCCATTAACACATCCTTAACCACTCTACTTGAAGAATTATTTGTCAGTAATGGAATACAATAGTGTCCCGACTGTGGAAATTGTAAGTCCACAGTCTTTCCAAAAACTGTTGCCTTATCCTGTTCCATATCCAGTTTCATGTGTGCTTTCTTCATCGATGGTCTGCTCAGAAGCAAAGGTATCTTACTTGATACAACATCCGTGCTAATGAAATGATTCACTCCGGCAATATTGCAAGGGATCACCATTCTTTTCAGCGACTTCAGAGTATTATCATCCCCAAACCTGAAACTTGTGGAACTTTCAAATTCCTTAACCTTGTTACGATTTTCAGCATTCAAAGAGTCCAGGTAACATTTTAACCAGTCAATTCCACACACAGTAGATGTGCAGCCACTGTCCAATACAGCACAGTAGAAGGATTCTGCAACCAACACCCTCATTACCGGCGTAAAACTGCTTGTCAATAGGACAATGCCTTCTTTCTGGTTACTATCTTTTTCCTCTTCTGACTCTTCCGTGTCATGTGTCGCTTCAAACACTCTATCATAACGAGTTGGACAGTTGAAAGCATAATGGTATTGAGAGCCACATCGAAAACATCGATTTTTCATGCCCCATGCATTTCTGGGGTTCATCTTCCTATTGTAGGTTCTAACTGTGTTTCTGTCTTTATAATTTCCTTGTCACGGTCTCAGTCTATAGTCTTGAGCCTTGTTTGTAGCCATACGATTTCGCCATCCTGTTACTAGTGTATCTTCCATATTCTGCCTTATTGCAGGCTGACCTATTTGGGTCATCAGAGCCATCGGAATCGAATGTTTCCCCAGAAACTTTTGTAAAGCTTTTGTCATCTGTTCGAATAAGGTATCCTTATCAGTAAACTGAACTCCTGTCAAAACCAGGAGCCTATCCATGTTGCTCACTCTAGCACAGTCAAGTAATTTAAAGGCCAACATAGACTGTGGAAATTCCACAGACTGTGGTAATTCCAGATTGTGTTTCTGCAGCCTTTTATATAGTCTGCCAAATTCCATGATATAGTTTTCCATGGAGATGTCCTCCATTTTCCGGAACTTATCAAAATCCGACCATGCTTCATACGCACTTAACAAGTCATCTTTCTTATAAATCTTATCCACATAATGTAATAAAGTCTCCAGACCTTCTTCTGAGTCTAACTCTTCCAATTCCAGCTCAGAAAGCACTTTATTTCGGATTTTACTGCCACATGGTAGAGAAATAACCAATGCCATACCTTGTTTTCTCTTTCCCAAAGCAGTTACTTTAGTCCACATAACTACTGCACTTCTCCATTGGTCGTACGATTCCCTTTCAGAAAATAAGGGAGGATAGTCATATCCAGCCATCTTTATCCTGGGTTCAGCCATGTATCTTTTTTTTCCTTTCCTTCTCACTCACTCCTTGGTTTGACCAGGAAAAGTTGTATCTTTTAAACCTTCGATCAGGGGTTAGATAGGGTGGACAGTGAGAGCCTTCTCCCGCGGATGGAAATGGCTAGCACGAGGGGACATAGCCTTAAACTGAGGGGTAATAGATATAGGACAGAGGTCAGGGGTAGGTTCTTTACGCAAAGAGTAGTGAGGCCGTGGAATGCCCTACCTGCTACAGTAGTGAACTCGCCAACATTGAGGGCATTTAAAAGTTTATTGGATAAACATATGGATGATAATGGTATAGTGTAGGTTAGATGGCTTTTGTTTCGGTGCAACATCGTGGGCCGAAGGGCCTGTACTGCGCTGTATTGTTCTATGTTCTATGTTCTATGTTCACATTTGCACAGCAACCATCCTCTGCTACCATTGTTATACATTTTAGTTGCTGTGTAATGAAGAGTCTAAAGTTCTTGTTCCTTTTCACCAAACACCATTTATTTCACTTTCACAGCCTCTGCACAAAACTCTTAACAACACACCACCTGACAGAGACCACCTGAAGTCCCTTTACATATCAGTGTCAATTAATGGATACTTAACATAAATGAGACAACTAATTGCAATGTCTCTTAACCCATTACTTATCAGTCTAACTAGCCTTGTATAGTTTTAGGGAGACTTCCCTATGTTTATATTCCATTCCCTTTGAAATGAAGGGCAACATTTCATTTGCCTTCCCTATTACCTGCTGAACTTGCATGCTAGCTTTTTGTGATTTATGCGAGGATCCCCAAAGCCCTCTGAACTTCAGCTTTCTGCAGTCTTTCTCCATTTAAATAATAGTCTGCTCCTTTATTATTCCTACCAAAGTGCATAGCTTCACATTTTTCCTACATTATGTGCCACGTTTTTGCCCATTCACTTAATTTGTCTATATTACTCTGTAGATGCTTTGTGTCATCCTCGCCACTTGCTTTCCCACCTATTTTTGTGTCATACACAAACTTGGCAATAGTACATTCACTTCCCTTGTCCAAGTCGATATATATTGTAAATAATTGTGGCCCCAGCACTGATCCCTGTGGCACTCCACTAGTTACAGGTTGCCATCCTGAAAACGCTCCTCTTAACTCAACTCACTGCTTTCTATCAGTTAGCCAATCATTTATCCATGCTAATGTACTACCCCTAACCTCATGGGCTCTTCTCTTATGAAGTAACCTTTTGTGTGGTACCTTATCAAAAGCATTTTGGAAGCTTAACTCTACAACTCCGTTGCTGGCCTTTTCAATTGACTCCCTGTCTCTCAACACCTCATCCTTGTGTTCAAATCCCTTTATAGACTCACCTTTCCGTATTTTGATAACCTCCTACAACCCTCACCTTTGATTTCTTTGTTCCAACAACTCTAACCTTGACATCCCCTCCTTTCTTCACCCCATTTGGTGGCTCTGGCTTCTGTCACTTATGCCCAATCTTCTAGAATTTCCCACCTGAACCCCTTTGTCTTTCCATCTCTCCCTCTCTTCTCTGTTAAGACCCTCCTTACAGCTCATCTCTTTAGCGGAGGGAAGCAAAGGCCAAAACGTCTGCCTATTTCTCCTCCTGGATTCCCGGATCCTGCGACACGCCGAACATTGCCACCTCTGGATTCAATGCCACCCTTGTATTTAATACCTTGGACATGATGTCCGCAAACCCCAGCCAAAATCCCCTCAGCTTTGGACATGTCCAGAACATGTGGGCATGGTTCGCTGGTCCTCCCGCACATTTTGCGCACCTATCCTCCACCCCAAAGAATCTGCTCATCCGGGCCACTGTCATGTGAGCCCGGTGACCTTGAATTGAATCAGGCTGAGTCTGGCACATGTCGCGGTCGCGTTGACTCTACTCAATACGTCCGCCCAAAGGCCCTCCGCTATCTCTCCCCCCAGCTCCTCCTCCCACTTTCGCTTAAGCTCCTCGGTCTGCGTTTCCTCTGATCCCATAAGCTCCTTATAAATGTCAGAAACGCTCCCTTCACCTACCCATCCTCTAGAAACCACCCTATCCTGAATCCCCCTTCGCGGTAGGAGTGGGAAGGTCGATACCTGTCTACGCAGAAAGTCCCGCACCTGCAGATATCGAAATTTGTTTCCCCCCGCCAATACAAACTTCTCCTCCAGCGCCCTCATACTCGGAACGCTCTCCTCTATAAACAAGTCCCCCATCCTCTCAATCCCCGCTCTCTGCCATATACGGAACCCCCTGTCCTTCCTCCCCGGGGCAAACCGGTGATTATCGCAGATCGGGGACCAGACCGATGCTCCCACTGCTCCCACCTGTCTCCTCCATTGCCCCAGACTCACAAGGCCGCCACCACCACGGGGCTGGTGGAGTACCGTGCCAGCGGGAACAGCAGGGGCGCAGTTAGCAGCACCCCCAAACTTGTGCCCATGCAAGAAGCCGCCTCCATACGCACCCATGCCGTGCTCTCTCTCTCTCTCTCTCTCTCCCCCCCCCCCCAACCAGCCACTTTCTAATCATGGCTATGTTAGCCACCCAGTAATAATTGCTAAAGTTCGGGAGCGCCAGCCCGCCCTCCCCCCCGACTCCACTCAAGCATTACCCTCCTCACTCGCGGGGACTTGCCCCCCATACGAAGCCCGCTATAACTTTATTGACCCGCTTAAAAAAGGACCGTGGAATGAAGATGGGGAGACATTGAAATACAAACAGGAATCTCGGGAGGACCGTCATTTTCACCGTTTGGACTCTGCCCGCTAGAGACAACGGGAGCGAATCCCATCTCCGGAAATCATCCTTCATCTAATCCACCAACTGGGCCAAGCTCAATTTATGTAGCCGGTCCCAATCCCCCGCCACTTGGATACCTAGGTACCTGAAACTGTCCCTTACCAATCTAAACGGCAGTTCCCCCAGTCGCCTCTCCTGACCCCTCGCCTGGACCATAAACATCTCGCTCTTCCCCATATTAAGCTTATACCCGAGAACCGGCCGAATTCCCCTAAAATTCCCATGATTTCTTCTATCCCCTCAATTGGATCCAAAACATACAGAAGCAGGTCGTCCGCATAAAGCGAGACTCTGTGCTCCATTCTGTTCATCCGTACACTTGCCACAGGAGCCTGGTACAGCAACCTGATCCAGTCAGTAAAGCCCCTCCCAAATCCAAACTGCCCCAGAACCTCCCATCAATAATCCCACTCAACCCGGTCAAAGGCTTTCTCCCCATCCATCGCGACTACTACCTCCACCTCCCTACTTTCCGAGGGCATCATGATCACGTTTGTATCCAGCCCCGAGTGGAAAACCTGACTGACCCAGCCTTTCCTCAATCTAACCTGGTCCACTACTCTGAGGTGCATCTCCTAAAGCATTACCACGTCCGCCTTCAGTCCCCTCAGGTGCGCGAACACACGTGCCCTCTTAACCAGCCCATTTAACCCTCGAACATTCCAGGTGATCAGCCTAGTTGGGGGGCAAAGTGCCCTCCCCATGCCGATAAGCCATCCCCTTTCTTGGGCCCGCCTCCAGCCCATGCACCGCACCTCCTCCGGCCCGCCCACCGGCGGCCCCCGACCTCCTCATCGTCCCTCTACCGAAGTCCCTCTCTTGTCAGTAGAACCACTCCCCCCCAGCAACACTACTCTGAAACCTAAACCAGATAATAAACTAAACATATGCACCCCCCCCCCCACTGCGCTTCCGTGAGCTAGCTCACCCAGCTAGCTTGGTGGCCCCTGCCCCCGGCACCAAAAAGTCTCCCACCTATTGTTCCCGCACTCTCCCCCCCCCCCCCCCCCCCCGCCCCCACACACTCTTACAAACAAATTCCCTCATCTAACAATCCCCACACAATCACCCAGCTGCAAAAAAAACACCACCCACCGAAACTCAAACAAGCACGTCTCCATCCCACAAAAGTGTACATCAACGAAAAAGACATTGCCAACATCCACCAAAAAGAAAACAAAAAAACTTTTTCCCCCCCACCTTCTTAAACAGAACTCAAAAGCAGAAGAGAAAAAATAAGAGGAGAAAAAACAAATTTAAAAAAAAAAGGGGCCCAATCTAAGCCAACAAGTTGCATCAAAGTTTGAGAGTTCTCAGCCCCCCACCAGTCCTTTTCTTTTCGCAAAGTCCAGCGCACCTTCGGACGACTCAAAATAATGATGCTGGTCCTCGTATGTGACCCAAAGACAAGCCGTGTACAGCAGTCCAAACTTCACCTGTTTCTTGAAGAAGATTGACTTAACTTGGTTTAAGCCTGCCCTTTTCCTAGCCACCTCCACACTCAGGTCCTGGTACACCCGCAGGATACTGTTGTCCCATTTACAGCTCCGCATTCGCTTGGCCCACTGAAGAATACATTCCTTAACCAGGAACCTGTGGAATCTTACCACCATTGCCCTCGGCTGGTCCCCATCTCGCGGCTTCCTCGCAAGCGTTCTATACGCCCTGTCCACCTCCAAGGGTCGGGAGAATGTCCCCTCCCCCAGCAGCTTTTCGAACATACCCGGTACGTATGCCCCGCCATGAGCTCCCTCAGACCCCTCCGGGAGCCCAACAATTCTTAACTTCTGCCGGCGGGACCTATTCTCTAGGTCCTCCACCTTCTCCAGAAGCCTTTTCCGCTGGTCCCACAGCATTCCCACCTCTAACTCCACTGCTGTTTGATGCTCTTCCTGCTCAGCCAGTGCCTTCTCAACCTTCTGGATCGCCCGATCCTGGGCGTCCAATCTGTGCTCCAGCTGATCAACCGACTCTTTAATTGGCTTCAGACAGTCCGGTTTCTGCTTGGCAAAGCCGTCCTGGGTGACCTGCATCAACTGCTCCATTGATTACTGCACCGACACCCCAGAGGTCCAGTCCTCGGCCTTGCTGTCTCCTGCTGCAGCTTCAGCACAGCTCTTGCTTATCTTCCTATTTCTGCCTTTTCTTGCACTTCTGGTTCTTTTCTCCATGCACCGATACGTGGAAACGGTGCCCAATTGCCTCAGCCCTCGAATTCACCGTTTAAAACCAGAAAAGGTCCGGGTGAAAGGTCCAAAAGTCCGACCAGAGCGGGAGCTGCCAAATGTGCGACTTACTCCTTCACAGCCGCCACCGGAAGTCCAAGATCATGGCTTTTCTGATTGTAAGCTCGACTTCACATTGCTTATCGAGAATCTATCTCCGCCTTAAAAAATATTCAAAAACTCTGCTTCCTCAAAAGGTAGTGGAAGCAGAGTTCCAAAGACACACGGCCCTCTGGGCGAAATCATGTCTCTTGATTTGTCTTAAATGGGCCGTCCCTTCTTTTTAAATAATGACCCCTCGTGCTGGATTCTCCCACAAAGGGGAAAAATCCTTTCCACTTCAAGGTCCTCCTGCCAGTTGTGCACATTGAAGGCAATAAAAATGGTCGTTATTGTTGCTGTCGTGTTGTTCACCCTGGGGTAACACGGATTGCACATGATGCAATTAACTGATCAAATATACACCAAACGAAGGCGTTGGTTCAATAAAAGATTCATTGAACTCTAGCAACAAAACACACAGCTGCCTGTGGGTTGACTCTCTACTACCCGAAGTAAACTAAAGCTTAACTATCTAGACCAGGCTAGCTCTGATCCACACGTTGGAGGTGTTGAACGATTTGTACACCCTGACTATCACTATAGCTATCACCAGTGGAAATAGGCAGAGTGCTGATGCCTTGTGTGTTTTATAGGTGTAAGTCCCCCTCGGGTGTCCTGTCTTGGATTGGTCGTGTTCTGTTCTGTACATTGATTGGCTCACCTGGGTGTCTGTCACTGCCTGCTTTTACCTCATGATGGACATGGGTGCATATTATGACAGTTCCTATTTTTCTCTCTTAATATGCGGAGGACTGGAGAATAGCCAATGTTGTTCCTCTGTTTAAGAAGGGTAGCAAGGATAATCCAGGGAACTACAGGCCGGTGAGCCTTACTTCAGTGGTAGGGAAATTACTGGAGAGAATTCTTCGAGACAGGATCTACTCCCATTTGGAAGCAAATGGACGTATTAGTGAGAGGCAGCATGGTTTTGTGAAGGGGAGGTCGTCTCTCACTAACTTGATAGAGTTTTTCGAGGAGGTCACAAAGATGATTGATGCAGGTAGGGCAGTGGATGTTGTTTATATGGACTTCAGTAAGGCCTTTGACAAGGTCCCTCATGGTAGACTAGTACAAAAGGTGAAGTCACGCGGGACCAGGGGTGAGCTGGCAAGGTGGATACAGAACTGGCTATGTCATAGAAGGCAGAGAGTAGCAATGGAAGGATGCTTTTCTATTTGGAGAGCTGTGACTAGTGGTGTTCCACAGGGATCAGTGCTGGGACCGTTGCTGTTTGTAGTATATATAAATGATTTGGAGGAAAATGTAACTGGTCAGATTAGTATGTTTGCAGACGACACAAAGGTTGGTGGAATTGCAGATAGCGATCAGGACTGTCAGAGGATACAGCAGGATTTAGATTGTTTGGAGACTTGGGCGGAGAGATGGCAGATGGAGTTTAATCCGGACAAATGTGAGGTAATGCATTTTGGAAGGTCTAATGCAGGTAGGGAATATACAGTGAATGGTAGAACCCTCAAGAGTATTGAAAGTCAAAGAGATCGAGGAGTACAGGTCCACAGGTCACTGAAAGGGGCAACACAGGTGGAGAAGGTAGTCAAGAAGGCATACGGCATGCTTGCCTTCATTGGCCGGGGCATTGAGTATAAGAATTGGCAAGTCATGTTGCAGCTGTATAGAACCTTAGTTAGGCCACACTTGGAGTATAGTGTTCAATTCTGGTCGCCACACTACCAGAAGGATGTGGAGGCTTTAGAGAGGGTGCAGAAGAGATTTACCAGAATGTTGCCTGGTATGGAGGGCATTAGCTATGAGGAGCGGTTGAATAAACTCGGTTTGTTCTCACTGGAACGAAGGAGGTTGAGGGGCGACCTGATAGAGGTATACAAAATTATGAGGGGCATAGACAGAGTGGATAGTCAGAGGCTTTTCCCCGGGGTAGAGGGGTCAATTACTAGGGGACATAGGTTTAAGGTGAGAGGGGCAAGGTTTAGAGTAGATGTACGAGGCAAGTTTTTTACACAGAGGGTAGTGGGTGCCTGGAACTCGCTACCGGAGGAGGTGGTGGAAGCAGGGACGATAGTGACATTTAAGGGGCATCTTGCCAAATACATGAATAGGATGGGAACAGAGGGATACGGACCCATGAAGTGTAGAAGATTGTAGTTTAGTCGGGCAGCATGTTCAGCACGGGCTTGGAGGGCCGAAGGGCCTGTTCCTGTGCTGTACATTTCTTTGTTCTTTGTTCTTTTGTTTGTCTTTGGAGAGACATTTCCACACTAACTTAGTTGCGTTGACCAAACCTGTGTGCAAGGGATCATTTGTCTCCTTTATCATATCAGTTGGTATTGGTGCAGCTTCGCTAATATTGGCCCTTGGCTGCTCTCCTGCTTTAGGTTTTGGCCGGAGTGACTTGTGGGATCTGTCTGTCTCTGGGGGTTTGGGGACATTCTCCGTTCCAACCAGGTTACCCAGCATCTGGGCCACATATTCCTTAGGGTTCCTGCCCTTGATACCCTCCGGCAGGCCCATGATAAAAGGAGGTTCTGGCGGCGCTACCGATTCTCGTGGTCCTCCACCTTCCCCTTCAGTGCCCCTTGCGTCGCCACCAACCTTGCCACTTCTGTTTCCAGTGAAGCAATGGGTCACTCTGGTTGGCTGCCACTTTCTCTAAGTCCCTGATTGTTGCCCCCTGTGCAACAATCTGTTTTCTCCAACGCCACCTTGAAGGGGGCCAAGACATCTGTGGCCGCCACCTTCACTGCCGTCATCATTGTCAGCTTGATGATATCTCTGTGTTCTGGAGCTCCTGAGCCAGGAGGTCCTTCCACTCACTTATCGGTGGATAGTCCAGCATGGGTTCCGGTGGCCCATCTTACTCAGGTGTGGCCGGCTCCTTGTGCTCACAATCGTCCCCTTCCTCTTCTTCAGGCTTTTGCTGGCTCTGCCATCCTTTCAGGTACTGGAGTTATTGCCGGGCATTTCTCGGTAGTTGCGGCTGTCTTGTGGGCGGGTGGGGTTCAACATGTTAGGTGGGCTATTTTCGAGCAAAAGATGTTGATTTTCTGAGTTCCTGAAGGAGAACCACCTGCTCAGTCTGCTCAGCACATTCCCCCTCACCGGAAGTCTGCTACATACAATAATTGTTATGTGGGGCATATTTTGTCCATCACTCCTGTTTTAAAATGCAAATTTAGGTCTCACATGAACAGTGTAATCCCCCAGCAACAGGAATGATTTATTAGATGCAGGATTAAGAATGTCTGTAATGTGTGATCGACCTTCACAATCACAATTAAAAGAAAAATACAGATAAAGAAAGGCAGGCATTTAATCCTGAATTGTCACCTGAAGTGTGACTTTTGCAATCTGTAACTTCTATCTCCAGCAATTCAACTCCAGCAATTGGTGTTTCACTTAATAATTAGATTTTGTAGGCTTAAAGGAACACAGTTTAACCTTTGTAAAAGAACACGTGGTGCAATATAAAATATCTTTATAAGACAACATATTATTTGACAAAGGGTCATCTGGACTCAAACGTTAGCTCTTTTCTCTCCCTACAGATGCTGCCAGACATGCTGAGATTTTCCAGCATTTTCTCTTTGGTTTCAGATTCCAGCATCCGCAGTAATTTGCTTTTATTCATATCAGTTTAGTGTGAGCAATGCCCTGGCAGATGTGCTTATATTTTAAATGTAAATGGCACACGAGCTTCTGGATCTTTGCGATTATACAACGTGAACACGGGAAAGTTACATATTTATAGCTTTTCCATGTCAATTATTTCCCTGCATTAATCAAGCTGTCAGCCCTTTTGACCATAGTAACCTGCTTCACAGAAGCAATCCCTGAAAAACTTTTCTTCCATTAAATTGCACTGTGGCCTGGAATACAGTTTTCCTGTGATGTCCAAGAGTGACTGTCACTCATTCTTATAAGAAATTAAGATCTGATCTCTCGCTCACACAAGGCGTATTCTCACAGCAATTATCTATTTATGCATTGCTTTCACTTCAAATCTGAATATATTCACTGGATGCTGCAGCCTTGTCAGGTAATTAGACCAAAGCTTTCCTCTTTCCAGTCTCTGTAACAAGCAGTGGCGGCCTTCCCATCTGCTGTCGCGGCATCTGTGGAATTCCCTCCTTAAATCCTTCAGCCTCTTCACCCCCTTGCTTAACACTCACCTTGTTGATCAAGCTTTCAATCATCCCTCCCGGTATATCCTCCTATGGCCCTGTATCTGTTTTTCGCCGATACAATCATATGGTCCGGAAGGAGGCCATTCAGCTCCTGTGACCAAATTGCACAGTATATAGGTATTATTCTCTATCGATATTTGTTCTGCTGTATGGTATATAAATGGCCGCATTTACCACTGTATGATTTCAGCAGTGTCGAGAGAAATTGCATTATGGCATTTTCTAACCATTAAATTGTTACCTCATGTCTACACAGCCAACTTGTCACTCTTAAATATGGTCCTGTTGGGAACCATCGATATGAACAATGCCAGTAACATGTAAAGCTTAGTTTAATCACCCCTGTATCAGGCATCTGTGATGATGTTCTAATTGGACATTGCACATTCATTCTTCTTATTACCAGCAAGCTACTTAGCTGTCGCACTGGACACATGAATTCAGGCAAGTAAAGAGAGGAATAGGTGTGTGTGTATTTGTGCAACAGCAACAACAATTTATATTTGTATGGAACCTTTAACAGAATAAAACATCTCCCGGTGCTTCGCAGTGGCCTTCTGAAACAGACTAGAGCATTTGACCAAAGTCTGGTCAAAGGGCTAGGGTTTTAAAGGAAGAAAGCGAGCTGGTGTGGTAGGGAGGAATAGGAGATTTCCAGCACAGGAACAGGCCCCTTGGCCCACCTAGTCTGTGCCGGCTGAGAAAGGAGCCTAATCCCATTTTCCAGCATTTGGCCCGGAGCCCTGTAGTTTACCGTACATCAGGTGCCTCATCCAGACACCTTTTAAATGTGTTGTGGATTTCTGCCTCTACTACCTTTTCAGGCAGTGAGTTCCAAACCCCCATAACCCTCCAGGCGAAAGGTTTTTCCTCAAGTCCCCTCAAAATTATTGCCATGGACACCCACACTTCATGAAACAATAGATAAAAATCCTTTTACTACTCACCAAGTCACTGACCCCTCTGCTAAAGTAAATAGGCTGTTCCCACCTACTCTATCCAGACCCCTCACAATCGAATCACCCCTCAATTGCCTCTGTTCCAGGGATAACAACCCCAGTCTATCCAGTCTTTTCTCATGGCTGCGATTCTCCAGTCCTGGTAACATCCATGTCAATCTCCTCTGTACCCTCTCTAATTCAACTAACATCCATTCTATAATGAGGTGATCAGGACTGCACTCAGTACTCAAGTTGTGGCCTAACTAATGTTTAGTTGCAGCACAACCTTCCTGATCTTATATTCTATGCCTCGGCTAATAAATGAAAGGATTCCAAATGCCTTCTTAATCACATTTAACAGCCTTATGGAACTGTCCTACTCGGTAAAATATTGATATAATATATCAGATGCATATTTTGAGTCTTTACTTGGCTTGTCCATGGGGTCATAGTTGGTGAAAACCAAAAAAGTCTACTTTCCATCGAAGCACAGGGCAATGTTAAAACCTCTAAAGAGGTGAAGTAAAAACATTGTAGCTGCAAGGTCAACCAAAACGAGAGCAGGTTTGCGAGCTGGGCAAAATTCCATTTGGATTATCAGAACTCTCAGAGATCTGTGGGCATTCACATCCTCTAAATCTCTCACTATCCTCCTGTTTATTGTGTAATCCTTTGCTTTGTTTAACCTCTCCAAGTGCATCACCTCACACTTCTCTGGGTTGAGTTCCATTTGCCACTTTACTGCCCACCTGACCAGTCCATTGATATTTTCCTGCAGCCTACAGCAGATCCTCTGCACTATTAACTGCTCGGTCAATTTTTGTGTCGTTTGCAAACTTCTTGATCCTTTCCCCTACATCTCTGAAGTTCCAATGAAGCTCCAGGGCTTAGGGCCCAAGCAGCTTGAAAACATGGCCACCAGTGTTGGAGCGATTAAAATCAGGGTGCTTGAGGCCAAAATTAGAGGAACACAGAAATCTTGGAAGTTTGTGCAGCTGAAAAAGATTTCAGTAGATACCTAATTAATGTTCTATAACTTGGAGTGAGCTGGTTATGAGGAAGCTGAGTCAGTGCCAAGAAAGGCTATAAATTACATCCCATAGCATTACTGTGCATAAAGAATGATTTTACCGTCAGTCTCTGCTTTTCTCTCGCACTCTTACTTTCTGTTTCCTGAGAATCCCCACAGTGCAGAAAGAGGCCATTCACCCCATCAGTCTGCACCAACCCCCTGAAAGAGCACCCTCCCTAGGCACATACCCCCGCCCTATCCCCATAACGCCACCTAACCTGCACATCTTTGGACACTAAGGGGCAATTTAGCATGGCCAACCCACCTAACCTGCAGATGTTTGGACTGTGGGAGGAAACTGGAGCACCTCCGGCACCCAAGCAGACACGGGGAGAATGTACAAACTCCACACAGGCAGTCACTCAAGGCCGGAATTGAATCCAGATCCCTGGTGCCATGAGGCAGCAGTACTAACCACTGTGCCACTGCATGCTGCTCATTATCTACCATTTTTTACATTTCTCCCTAAGTAGCACTCAAATGCTTTTCTCTTTGTAAGCCCTTACTTCAAACCTTTATAACCTCTATTAAAATGAAACCTATCACTTCAACTCTTTTTTTTCCTAACTCCCTCATGTTCTCTTGAAGCGTGGCATTCCTTCTGTCTCCTGTCTATCTGTACAATTCGTTCACACTTTACCAAAGTTATTCCAAAGGACCAGCATGGGAGAATGGCCTCCTGTGTTTCATTGCTCTGTCTTCCTTTATTTATGTAGTCAATTCCTATAAAGGCCAAGGTATGTGTAAGACATCAGCCCACTCTCACACTCCCTCACGCACCCTCACCCGCTCTCCGTCACCCACTCTCGCTCGCTCTCATACTCACACTCATACTCCCTTACCCGCTCTCTCACTCCCTCACACGCTCTATCACGCCCTCATCCACTCACACACTCCCTCACCCGCTCTCACACTCCCACACCCATTTTCATCCACTCTCACCCTCACCTACTTTGATCTCACCCATGCTCAACCTCACACACGCTCAACCTCACACACGCTCAACCTCACACACGCTCAACCTCACACACGCTCAACCTCACACACGCTCAACCTCACACACGCTCAACCTCACACACGCTCAACCTCACACACGCTCAACCTCACACACGCTCAACCTCACACACGCTCAACCTCACACACGCACAACCTCACACACGCACAACCTCACACACGCTCAACCTCACACACGCTCAACCTCACACACGCTCAACCTCACACACGCTCAACCTCACACACGCTCAACCTCACACACGCTCAACCTCACACACGCTCAACCTCACACACGCTCAACCTCACACACGCTCAACCTCACCCACTCCCGCACCCACCCTCACACTCCCTCACCCACTCTCACCCTCTCCCACCTGCACCCACCCCAACCTCACCAACCATACTCTGACCCACCCCCACTCTCATCAACCCTCACCCTCCGATTCTCACCCAACCCCACTCTCACCCACTTCATGCTTCCACTTTCACACCACTCTCTGAGTAAAGAGCTTTCTCCTGAATTCCATGGATTTGTGAATAGTAATTATAGTTTTTTAATCAGAGATCTTTCTATTGTCCACTTTCCTGTCTGCCGAGCGACTATTGCTCTGTTACTTGGGCACTATTCAATTCAAGGAATCTCTGCACAGATCATAGAATTTATAATGCAGAAGGAGGCCATTCGGCCATCGAGTCTGCACCAGCCCATGGAAAGATCACCTTACCCAAGACCACACCTTCACCCTGTCCCCACAATCCAGTAACCCCATCTAACCTTTTTGGACACTTAAGGGCAGTTTAGTATGGTCAATCCACCTAACCTGCACATCTTTGGACTGTGGGAGGAAACCGGAGGACACGGAGGAAACCCACGCAGACACAGGGAGAACGTGTAGAGTCTGCACAGGCAGTGACGCAAGCTGGGAATCGAACCTGGGACCCTGGCGCTGTGAAGCAACTGTGCTAACCACTGTGCTACCGTGTCGCCCTTCACCTCACGTTTGATGTTTTAAAATAAAGTGTTGCCCAGAGCAATCAGTAATTAGGCAAGGAGAAGGAGCCGTGGCACAAAGCAAGCCGCCGAATCTCTGTAAAGGTGAGAGCTGGTGCCAGCAGCATTTCCATATCCCAGCTCACTGCTGTTTTGCAGTTATGCCATTTGCTGAGTCATTTGCGCATTCTTCACAAATATCCAGCATTAACTAACTTTTACCATTTTACACAAGGACTAAATCCCACATTGGAAATTTACTATCAGACTTAGACTGTATTTGATCAGTAAGCACTAGTGAAGTGTGAATGAGTTGGCAGAGTGCTGTTTGGCACAGCAGTGCAAAGGCAGGTGGCAGGCTCTGCTATTTTTAGCTACAGCTAATCTGCTCAGACTCATTCCATTGTAGTGCTTTTTGTCAAGATTGAAATGATTTAGAACCGTGCAAATTAAAAGCGCTCTGGAACGTGGGGGAGGGGGGGGGGGGGTAACTGGAGTGCTGAGTATTGTGCAGCTCATGGTAATCTGAGCTCCCACATCTTTCGCTTCTCCCCCGGGCTCATTGCCTCATCAGCTGAGTCTTTATTAAAGCTATTTTTCTTCGCTGACATAATTGAGTTTGCGTGCTTTATTATGACCATCTTGAGACATTATGAATATTGGCAACTTGTGTTGATTTGGCTGGCACTTTTAATATCCCAAGGCACATCAGATCATAAGGAGTAGGCCATTTGGGCCTTTGAGCCTTTCCACCACTCAATAAGATCATGTCTGAGAGTGTCAATACCATTTTACTGTCCGTCTCCCATAACCCTTGACCCCCTTCGTCAATCAAAAATCTGTCTAACTCAGCCTTGATTATATTCAATGTCCCAACCTGCACTGCTCTCTGGGAAAGCAGATTCCAAACGTTAACGACCCTCTGAGAGAAGAAATTCCACCTCAGCTCCACCTTAAATAGATATAGATATAGAATTTACAGTACAGAAGGAGGCCATTCGGCCCATCGAGTCTGCACCGGCTCTTGCACCTACCCAGGCTCACATCTCCACCCTACCCCCATAACCCAGTAACCCCACCCAACACTAAGGGCAATTTTGGACACTAAGGGCAATTTATCATGGTCAATCCACCTAACCTGCACATCTTTGGACTGTGGGAGGAAACCGGAGCACCCGGAGAAAACCCACGCGCACACGGGGAGAACGTGCAGACTCCGCACAGACAGTGACCCAAGCTGGGAATCGAACCTGGGACCTTGGAGCTGTGAAGCATTTGTGCTAACCACTATGCTACCGTGCTGCCCTTCTGAATCTGTGCCCCTTTGTTCTGGATTCTCCCACCAGGGGAAATATTCTCTCTGCATCCACCCTGTCCAAGCCCCCTCAGAATCATACATGTTTTCAGAATATCACCTTTCATTCTTCTAAACTCCAAAACTGGGTTTGGCCAAACCTGCTCAACTTTTCCTCATAAGACAAACCCCTTCATTCGAGGAATCAATCTGGTGAACCTTCTCTGAAAAGCTTCCAATGCAAGTATATCCCTCCTTAAATAAAGAGACAAAAACTGCACACAGCAGTCTAGGTGTGGTCTCACCAATGCCTGCATGTTGTAGCAAGGTTTCCCGGCTTTGATGCTCCATCTCCCTTGAAATAAAGGCAAGCATGCCATTTTCCTTTTTAATTACTTGCCGATCCTGCATGTTGACCCTTTGTGATTTCCATGCACATCTTAGACATGTATGTAAAAAGACAATATTTATGCTGAGCCAAAGAAAAAGATATTGGGAAGACCGAGCTCTGCACTCTTCTAAGTCTGGCCTATTGTGCTTCACTGATTTCCTCATTCTGTTCTTGGTGGCTGTGCCTTCAGCTGCCAAGGCCTTAAAGTCTGAAATTCCTTCCCTAAATCTCTCTCTCTTCCTTTAATACATTCCTTAAAACTTACTACTTTGACCAAGCTTTTGGTCAGGCGGCCTGATTAATCCTATTATGCGGCTCGTGTGTCGGACTTTATGTAATAACATGCTATGAGGTGCTTTGAAGCATTTCACTAGAATATAGGTGCTATTGAAATGTAAGTTGTTGTGTGACCAGAAAACATGCAAGGAGAGCCTTAAAAGCTCCGACATGAACCCAGAGAGTGGGACTGGGCGACCAAGGTGGAAGGAAGGTGAGTGCTGGGATTTGGTAAAAGATTCGGTGTTAGGTGAATTGGACATTCTGAATTCTCCCTCTGTGTACCCGAACAGGCGCCGGAGTGTGGCGACTCAGGGATTTTCACAGTAACTTCATTGCAGTGTTAATGTAAGCCGACTTGTGACAATAATAAAAGATTAGTTGATTTGATTATATACGTCTCGATCAAATCACCCAATGCAATGGAGTTCAGAGTAGGCTCAGCCCCAGGGATGAAATAAATCACTCCGATGCAGTTTCAATGTTTGGAGACCAGAAGGAAAGTTTATTTTGGACGTGGGGAGGGTACTTTGTGTAAAGTCACAATTTGTCTTGTTTTCACTGAAGCTGGTTGTGTTCAGGGGCAACAGGGTTCCTATTACAACACTTGCTCTATCTCTCTCCTCTTCCATTCTCACTCTCTCTCTCTCAGTCTCCCTCTTTCACTCTTTCTCCCTTGCTATCGCCCCCTCTTCTCCCTCTCTCTCAATCTCTCTCCTTTTTGGGTAGCATGGTGGCGCAGTGGTTAGCACTGCTTCCTCCTGGCGCCAAGGCAGCAGTGCTAACCACTGCGCCAATGCTTCCCTAAATGGCCCTCTACTGGAACCTCTTGTGCTACCCACCAAACCTCCTTTCCCTTACCCACCGGTAATACCATTTGATTAACTTCTGCCCACTTCTCAGCTGCTTGAATATATCAAGGTCTCCATTTACTCATTAATACATAATTTCTAATCTAATAACATTCTGGTATACACTCCAATTCCATTTCCGTATATGTTTTCTGGTATAACTTCTTGATATCTCAATATTTTTGTTGTAATTCCATCACCTTCTCTGAACTAACAATAGCCGTTTCATCCACCACCCGCTCTGGTTCTTCACTACCCATCTTATCAAACATGTATCCTGACAATTCATCCACCACCTGCTCTTTACCTTGACTAACCATCTGATCAAACATGGTCCTGACAATTGAATCTCAGCCTCCCTATCGGCACTCAAGTTCTCTTCCTCCTGTTTCAGCCTTGGCTTTGTAACTGTGTTGCCACATAATCAGGAAACACTTCTGGATATCCGTCTTGCAATATCTCAGTTGTTTGACTTTCCACTGGCTTTTCAACCAGAGCAGGCTTCACTCCCACCTGTGATCCAGCTTTATCATTACATAGGATAAATTGTACCCCTGGCAAAAGTATTTCTTCTATTATTCCTGCTACCACTTCACTACTTTTGTGCAGACTCTCTAACTGTACCTTGCATAGGGCACACTGCTGCTCTCACCACAAATCCCGCATATTACACCCTTTTCTGACAATGTGCCTTCCAAACTACATATCTTCTTATCTCTCACCATTAAAGATTAACTTGCTCCTGTATCCCATAAGATCTTAATCTCCTTACCTCCTCCACTTTGTACATGAGTAAACTTTACCCTCACAAATAGAATCCTTAAAAAGTTTTGATACCTGCGTAAATACCAGCCTCTGAACGGTTTGTACACTCTGTGGCAAATCTTCCACTTGGATAATGTTTTTTTCTGCCACTTAAATACACTCTACTGGTTTATCCTGTTTTGCTGAGTCTGGCTTCCCAGCACTTTTTGTAAGCCACCAACACTGTGACTTCACATGTCCAGCTTTATTACAATGAAAGTACTTAAGTTTTCTTATCTCTCTAGCAGAATCATTAGTTTTGATTTTATTCTGGGGCACACTGTCCTTAACATCACCAATTACACCTCCTCTGCATGGACCCCCTGTGAACTTCTCATGTCCCCAGTCTCTATCCTTCGCAGATTGGAATTGATGTCGGACACTAAACTTTACTTTATGAACAAATGCAAAATTGTCAGCCATTTCTGTGGCCTATCTAGCAGTTTTAACTCTCTGCTCTTCCACATGAGTTCTCACGAATGGATGGCGTGACAGCACAGTGGCTAGCACTGTTGCTTCACAGCGGCAGGGATCCGGGTTCAATTCCCGGCTTAGGTCGCTGTCTGTGTGGAGTCTGCATGTTCTCCCCTTGTCTGCGTGGGTTTCCTCCAGGTGCTCCAGTTTTCTCCCACAAGACCCGAAAGACGTGCGGTTAGGTGAATTGAACATTCTAAATTCTCCCTCAGTGTACCCGAATAGGTGCCGTAGTGTGGCGACTCTGGTGTTTTCACAGTAACTTCATTGCAGTGTTAATGTAAGCTTACTTGTGACACCAATAAAGGTTATTATTATATGATTATTATTATTACTGCAGAAAGTGAATCTTTAAATTCCTCCAAAATAATTATCTCCCTAAGCGCCTCATATGTTTGGTTTATTTTTAGTGCTATTGTCCACCTATTAAAATTAGCTTGTTTAATTCTTTCGAATTCTATATAGGTCTGACCTGGTTCTTTCCTTAGATTTCTAAACTTCTGTCTGTATGCTTCGGGCACTTAACGTGATTTTCTTCACCACATCATAATCCCCATTTACCTCCTCTGATAGTGAGGCAAACACATCACTAGCTCTTTGTTTGAACCAACACCACCCACATGGTCTTTGGCCAATTCAATTGATTAGCTACTTTCTCAAAGGGTATAAAATATGCTTCAACATCTTTCTCATCAAATCTTGGCAAGGCTTGTATATATTTAAACATACCCTACTAAACCTTTGACTAGGTGGTATTTCTTCTTCCACTAAAACTTCTTCAGCTCTTGCCTTTGCCTCCAACACGTTACATTGTTGCTCTCCTTGCAGTGCCAGTTTCTGAAGTTCAAATTCTCTGTCTTCTCTCTCTTTTGCTAATCCCCCCCCCCCCCCCCCCCCGGACATCTTTTGCATCTGCAAGGGTCACTCCAATCACTCACTGTTCAATATTTCAAACGTGGAAAGAATGCAATGGATCCACACACACTCAGTATTTGGGTTTGATAACCCCAAGCCAAACAAGGTATTTTTATGTAAGAGTCCCAGCCACGAGCCCCAATTTGTTAAGGACGCCTGGTCAGGTCTCAACAGTGGCTAACATACTGCACCAGAGCAATAATGTTTTTAAGATGGTGCGGAAAGATCAATTTGTTCTGGGAATTAAATCATTAGAAAGAGGGCTTGGTTATTTTATAAACAAACTTTATTAAAACAAAAGAAAAACAATATTAAACTTTTAAACTTCAACCCTAACAGTAACATATTACAGCTAGTTTCTATGAATTCCCATTAAACATCACTTCAAATGAGCATACAGCTCTTATTCAACTTTCATCGGCAGGCAAAGATGACACTTGTATTTACGAAGCTATTTTATGGTTTGGCCAAGTTTGTCTTGAACCAGGGTGGCACGGTGGAGCAATGATTAACACTGCTGCCCCACGGAGCTGAGGACCCGGGTTCAATCCCAGCCCCGGGTCACTGTCCGTATGGAGTTTGCACATTCTCGCTGTGCCTGCATGCGTCTCACCCTCACAACCCAAAGGATGTGCAGTGTAGGTGGATTGGCCATGCTAAATTGCCCCTAAATTGGAAAAAAAAATAATTGGGTATTCTAAATTTTTTTTTTTTAAACTTACTTTAGAACCCTTTTCTGGGACAGTTTGTTTCATGACTGCTCTCGATGGCTGTTCAAATCCTTCTCCTCACCTGTTCAAAACAGTATTCTTTCTCTCTCTAAGCTCCGCCTTGACCCTCAAACAAAGGCTCTCTCCTGGGGTGCCCAAACATGAACCCATCAGTGGGATCTTGTCTGTTTGATTTCTCACTCCTGTTTATGTAAAAGAACAGAATCATGTTATTGATATGCAGCTAACCACCCATTAACATACTGTCATGTGAGAGTACCTTTAAGAAATGGGTGTTTACTACTGCAGTGATGTCAGAGTGTGGGTGGAGCTGGGCTGTCTGTCAGCTTTTTACTTTAGTTTTTGAGCAGGCTGCAGGGTGTGTTGTAGTTTTGTTTTCAGTGTTGGAGCTGAAGCCAGACCAAGCAGGTGTACTTCTGTTCTCTCTGCCATCAAAAGACTATCTCTTGATCATTTGGTGAATTCAGAATTATAAATGTTTTCAATAGTGTCTTTAACCTGGTGTGCTTCTGATAAAGGTTTTGTTTTTAAGTCGCATGGATGTTAAAAAGGAAAGCTTAAAGGTTGACTTAGTGTTGTAGACTTTGGGGGTTGTATTTGAATTAATGGTTGCTAAGATGTTCACTGTATGTTTTAAAAAGGTTAACTTGAGTTCATAGAATAAACATTGTTTTGCTTTAAAAAATACTTTTCCATTTCTGCTGTACCACACCTGTAGAGTGGGCCGTGTGCTCCCCATGCCACAATCTATTAAAAGTAGTGGGTCAGGTGAACTCCATGATACACTTTGGGGTTCTCTAAACCCTGGCCCATAACAATACAAAGAGACCATCAGACTCCGGAATAGGCTAATGGCTGGTTAGATAGGAGTGTCCCAAAAAAAATGGATCTCGAGTGAATCATCCTTGCTGAACAGGGGCATCCTGTGTATTCCCACTAACGAGTTTACGTCTGAATGTGACAATGTAACTCAGGCCGGGTGTGGGCGTATCCATCTGACTCCATGCTCGCAGTTTTTCCCTAAATTGCCTGCTACATCTTTGATCGCTCACTCTCTCCCCCCACCCTCCTTCCCTCCTCCCCCTCCCTCCCCACACCTCCCCACCCCTCCCCCACCCCTCCCCCACCCCTCCCCTCCCAACCCCTCCCCTCCCACCCCTTCCCACCTCTCCCCTCCCACCCCTGCCCCCCCTCTCCCACCCCTTCCCCCTCTCCCGTTCCCCTCCCCTTCACCTTCCAGTCCCCCTCCCCTCCACCCACCAATCCCCTCTCCCCCCCCCCCCCTCCCCCTTCACAGCACCAGGGTCCCAGGTTTGATTCCCCGCTGGGTCACTGTGCGGAGTCTGCATGTTCTCCCTGTACCTGCGTGGGTTTCCTCCGGGTGCTCCGGTTTCCTCCCACAGTCCAAAGACGTGAGGTTAGGTGGATTGGCCATGCTAAATTGCCCTTTGTGTCCAAAAAGGTTAGGAGGGGTTATTGGGTTACGAGGATAAGGTGGAAATGAGGGCATAAGTTGGTCGGTGCAGACTCGATGGGCCGAATGGCCTCCTTCTGCACTGTATGTTCTTTGTAAGTAGGCTTATATTAACACTGCAATGGAGTTACTGTGAAAATCTTCTAGCCGCCACATTCCGGCGCCTGTTCGGGTACATGGAGGGAGAATTCAGACTGTCTAATTCACCTAACAGCACATCTTTCAGAACTTGTGGGAGGAAACCGGAGCACCCGGAGGAAACCCACGCAGACACAGGGAGAATGTGCAGACTCCGCACAGACAGTGATCGAACCTGGGGCCCTGGCGCTGTGAAGCAACAGTGCTAACCACTGCTATTTCTGGCAGGTGTCGGCTGTTTTGCAGCACCCACACCCTCTGCCCCACATCCTGGGCGGGATTCTCCACCCCACGCCGAAGTGGCCGCGCCGTCGTGAATGCCGTCGAGGTTCACGACGGTGCGGAACGGCCCCGGTCCCGACCGATTCAGGCCCTGACAATGGGCCAGTATCGGGGCCGCGTCATCTACCTGCGCCAGGCCTTGTCGCCCGCGTAAAAGCGGCGCCGAATAGATGACGCGGCCGGCGCCGCATAACGGACGTCATCCGCGCATGCGTGGTTGCCGTCCTGTCCAAATCCGCCCCGCAAGAAGATGGGGGACGGATCTTGCGGGGCCGCGGAAGGAAGGCGGTCCTCCTTCAGAGAGGATGGTTGACGATCGGTGGGCACCGATCGCGGGCCACCCCACATTCAAGGTGAAGCCCGGTGCAGGATCCCCCTCGCCCCCCCACAGGCCGCCCCTCCCAGCGTTCACGCACCGCCCACGACTGTAGTGACCAGGTGTGGACGGCGCTGGGGGGGGACCCGCCGTTTTGGTCTGGCCGCTCCGCCCATCCGGGCCTCAGAATAGCGGGGGTGCCGGAGAATCGCCATTTTCGGTGTCTCTGGCGATTCTCCGGCCTGCGAAACTCGACCGGCCCATTCCCACCGCTTGGTAGAATCGCGGGAGGGCGTCGGACCGGCGTCCCCGGAAATTTCGGCGGCCCAGGCGATTCTCCCAACCGGCGTGGGAGTGGAGAATCGCGCCCCCTATATCCCATCCCGAGCTTCGCACATCCGAGGCCAATTGCAACACTGCGTAACGGCTGCCTCCGCTAATTTAGCACAGACCAGGACGGGCCCTGACAGCCTTCTGGCTGCTTACGTAACACTTCTGAAGGAGTACCACGTTGTCAGAGATGCCATCGCTGAGATGAATGAGATGTTAAACCGAGGTTCTGTCTGCCATCTGAGGTGAATATAAATGATCCCACAGCGCTATTTTAGAAAAAGAGCAGGGTAGGCCTCCCTGTGGCCTTGGCCAATACTTATTCCTCAATCAACACCACTTAAGCTGAGTAACGTATTGTGGCGTATGGGCTCTTGCTGTGCACAACATGGTAGCTGTGTTTCCTGCATCACAATAGTGACTGCGCTTCAAACTACACTACGTTTCATTGGCTTCGAAACACTTTTGGACATCCTGAGGTCAAGAAAGTCTCTAAATGACTGGAGGTCTTGCTTTCTTTCCATTGGTTAGCAATTTTCCCATTAAACCATGAAGGGAGCTGAGCCAAACTTTGTGAATGATTTCACCCACTGTGCTCATTCCTTAACAGCAGCAGATGTGATGAGATCCAGACATGAATGCATTTGTTTCCATCTCACTTAATGCAGCCTGTTCTTGATTTTAAACCTGGTTAGCATTGGTATATTAGCGCAGTGCATCATGCTGTAGGCCACTCTTCTGGCTGTACACATTAGGACCCGTGGTGCCAGTACTGGTTAGATTTAGTTTTAGTTTAATTCAACGGATTTGCAGTAGGAGCTTGCCGCGCAGTCATTCTTTTGTGAGGCTCATTGTAAACTGAAAGTTTGATGAAAAATTGAGAGCACAGCGTGAGGACCATTGTTGGAAATGAATGATTCTAAAGATAGAAGGCAGAGTCACCAGCTCTTGTTGTGATCTCTGTGTACTCCATCCTCTTGAATTGAACTGTTGAGCAAAGTGGCAATTAAGGTTCACCAGATTGGGCTGAAAAAAAGTAAGCACTGCTGCAGACCTTGGATTTTCCCAATTCAGCAATGGCACAAAAAAGATTGGACTGAGTCCATTCAACTTAACAAAACTACTCCTTCCACACCCCATGTAAACTCCTACCCTATCATAGCCTCTACGCCCCTTTCACACCGCATGTACACTCTGCCCTATCATAGCCTCTACGCCCCTTTCACACCGCATGTACACTCTGCCCTATCATAGCCTCTACGCCCCTTTCACACCGCATGTACACTCTGCCCTATCATAGACTCTACCCACCTATTTAATCCCCTTCCACACCCCATAGACCATGTACATTCTACTCTATCATAGACTCTACCTACCCATTAATCTCCTTCTACCATCACATACATTTGATCATGGATTCGACGGAGCTGTTGTTTTTGACTATCATTGGCTAGTTTTGGCTGAGATTCTGTTTCGCACATCTACCACTGGTATGTCGTGTCAGATGAAAATGCTTCTTAATTTTATCACACACCACGCAATCAGAGTAAAATCTAACATGATTGATTCTAGTTGAGAACCTATCTAAATAAGTGGCCTGGGGGTGGCTATTTTTCAAAAAATGCACTTTATTCTTAAAAAACCTGAAAGAAAATTACAAACATTTCAAAATGGCCATCACACAAAGTGCAAAAATATTCAGTTTTTCCATAAAAAATCAAGTTGTAGTCTGTGGAGCTTTAGTACCATCAAAGAAACATTATACACATTTCAAATGGTCACTTACAAATGGTGCAAAGGTATTTAAGTTGCCTTCATAGATCAAGTTGCACACTGAGGTGCTTCTGTAAAATGGAGATCATTGTGTTGAATGATCTTGTGCCCCAGAAAACCACAGGCCAGTTTGAAACTTCTGACTTCTCCATTCGCTTTCTTTTGCTGGCCAGGCTGTATAAACTCAGTTTACATATCGACCTGACCAAAACTCTGACTTTCTCCACGGAGCCCCTCAGAAATCATGAATTCACTTCAATTTCAAGCACAGCTTCCAAACATCTTTCATTTCTTTGCTAATTCTCTTTAGCTAGGGTCATGTGTTTTAAATAACATGTTTATTTTATGTTTTTATGCCTCGGGCATGAAATCAGGTGCGATGTACCAAATCCAAGTTTGTGCTGTTAACCAGGCCTCTGTGTGAAAATTCACCAGGTGTCTTGCCAATAGGCAATCCGAGCAACTCCTCCTATACCCAGATGGTGGTGGCGTGCAACCAATTAAAATATTGTTAGCAGTTCCAAATATTGATTCTGGCATTAAATTCAGATTTCCTGTATAAGGATCCTGAAGAAAATTCACGTGTGGTACTATTCCTTATAGAATTACAGAAATGGACAATGGTTACAATGCAAGGAGGCCATTTGGCCCATCATGTCTGGGCTAGCATTGGATTTTGGTTAAGCCGCACCATAATTTAAAAATTCTCAGCCTTGTTTTCGAATCGCACTACAGTCTCGTCCCCTCCCTCTCTCTCTAATCTCCTCATCTCTATAATCATTGGAAATATCTGCATTCGTCTAATCCTGGCCTCTTGAGCATTCCTGTTATTAATCGCTCAACCATTGGTGGCATTGCCTGTAGCTGCCTAGGGCCCAAGCTCTGGAATTCCCTCCTTACATTTCTCCATCTGTCTCTCCTCCTCGAAGATCTATGTTCCAGACAACCTACTTCTTTGACCAAGCTTTTGGTTATTTGCCCTCATATCTCCTTGGTGTCATGTTTTTGTCTTATGTCCCTGTGAAGTACTTTGAGAGGTGCGATCATGTGAAAGGTACTACATAAATGTACGTTGTCATTATGGTTCTGAAAAGTTGGGCTTTGGTGCCACATTCCCGATTCTGTACCTGAGCAGTAACCTTGAACATCCGGAGATAAAGTACACTTAGTGCTGGAGCCATGTAGGCGGGTGAGAATTCCAGCTGCCTCTCTGCCTTTGCCAGGGATTGTAGCTTTCCAGCCAGTGTTTTACTCTTGACTCTGAGAATCTGCCTCACCTTGTGTTTATTGTCTGCTGGCCTGAAGCATCTACTTTTTTATATGTTCAATGGTGGATCAAGTGTAGTTTCCAAGATGTGGACTGATGACTGAGTGAAGACTCGCCCAACAGCCCAAGATAGCTGCTTTTGAAACCATGAAACTGGTACTTACCAGAGGGGAAAAGAGACTCCCCATCTTTGAATCCTTCAGAAGAACTTATTGTGTTTGTAATGGCAGGATTGAGTTGGGGAATAGATTTGTCTTGACTGTGAGCCTTCTTTCAGCTGCATGCTTTACAACGCAGCATGGAACGATGGCACAATGGTTAGCACTGCTGCCTCACTGCGCCAGGGACCGGGGTTCAACTCTGGACTTTTGGAGTTTGCACGTTCTACCCGTGCCTCCGTGGGTTTCCTCCGGGTGCTCCGGTTTCCTCCCACAGTCCAATGATGTGAAGGTTAGGTGAATTAGCCATGATCAATATGTGGGGGTTACGGGGTTAGGGTGGTAGAGTGCTCTTTTGGAGGGTTGGTGCAGACTGGATGGGCCAAATGGCCTCCTCCTACATGGTAGGGATTCTATGGAACAATGGCTCTGTGGTGATTGCTGCCAATTTTTCCCATGCTGGACCATGTTGCTGGAATGAATTATTGGACCTCACTCGTTGATGAAGGAAGACAGAGGCACAAAATTATTCCTCCCATGGTACTTTCTTCTTCACAACTACATTAGGGAAGCAACACTTTTGAGAGCCATTGAATGCAGTGGATGAATGCCAACTTGGGTCAACTAGTAAAGTTGACAACTTCAGAATCGATATGAACTCTCATGTGAAAGGGGCAATTTGGCATTGGCTTTATTTCAAGCTGCTGAATGACAGAATGGTAGCAAGCACAGGGATGGAACGGGGACTGAAGGACAGAATGAAGAGTGGCAGATGGAAGGCGGAATGAGGGATGTAATGGACACCGAGGGACGGGAAGGGGAATGAGGTGATTAAATGGAGAGCGAGTGAAGGGAGCTGAACGAGAAACGAAGCAGGGTCTGAGCAGAGAGAGAGGCAGAACAGGGACAGAGCGAGGAATGAGCGAAGGGATTACATGAGGAAAGCGCTGGAGAAAGCAGTAACAGAAGTAGGAGTAAAGGGCAGAATGGGGAATGAACTGGGCACAAGGCATGGACTGATCCAGAAGGTGAGATCACAGGGGATTGGGGGGTAGAATACTAGATTGGTTGAGGATTGTCTGACTGACAGAAAGCAGAGGGTCGGGATAAATGGGCCCATCTTTGGCTGGTGAACTGTAACTAGTGGGATGCCGCAGGGGTCAGTCCTCGAACCGCAACTGTTTACAATCTATATAAATGATCTGCAAGCAGGAACGGAGTATAACATTGCAAAATTTGTGGGAAAGCAGCTAGTGAAGAGGAGATAAAGGGTTTACAGATGGATATAAATAAGCTAGGAGAATGAGCCAAAATTTGGCAGATGGAGTTTAATGTAGATAAGTGTGAGGTTATCCATTTGGCCGAAAAAATGGAAAGGCAAACTATTATCTAAATGGAAATAAGATTCAAAATGAATCTAGGCAGAGGGATCTGGGTGTCTTTGTTCATGAATCGCAGAAAGTCGGTATGCACATACAGCATATAATTAAAAAGGCAAATTGATTAGAATACAGGAGTAGAGAAGTGTTGTTGCGATTGTATAGGGTTTTGGTAAGACCACATCTGGAGTATTGTGTCCAGTTTTGGTCTCCTTGCTTGAAGAAGAATGTGGTGGCATTGGAAGCAGTTCAGAGGAGGTTCACCAGATTGATTCTGGGGATGAAAGAACAAAGAAAAAGAACAAAGAACAATACAGCACAGGAACAGGCCCTTTGGCCCTCCAAGTCTGCATCGATCACGAGTCCTATTCAGACCAACCGCCTGTATCCTTCTATACGCCGTCTATTCATAAGACTCCAGATAAGTCTTAAAAGTCACTAACTTATCTGCCTCAACCTCACTTGGCAGTGCATTCCAGGCCACCACCACGCTCTGTGTAAAAGGTTTCCCCTGCACATCTCCACTGAACCTATCCCCCCTCACCTTGAACTTGTGTACCCTTGTAATTTTCAATTCCGCCCTGGGAAAAAGCCTCCCAACTGTTCACCCTATCTATACCCCTTATAATTTTATAAACTTCTGTTATGTTGCCCCTCAGCCTCTGTCTCTCTAGGGAGAACAATCCCAGTTTATTCAATCTCTCCTCATAGCTAAAAGGTTTACTTATGAGGAGAGATTGAACAGTCGGGGCTTATACTCACTGGAGTTTAGAAGAATGAGAGGGGATCTAATTGAGGTTTATAAAATACTAAGAGGGATTGATAAAGTAAATGTAGACCAAATATTCCCCCTGTTGGGGCAATCTAGAATGAGAGGTCACAGATGTAGGTTGTGAGGCTGAAGATTTAAAAGTGAGAAAAGGAGGAACTGCTTCTATAATATGCATAATATGGTAGAGTCTGAATCATTAAATGGTTTTAAGAAGGAGATAGATATATTTCTGACATAAAACAAAACAGGCCAAAGGGATATAGGGAACAGGCAGGAAGGTGGATTTGAGGGCAGGAAGAGATCAGCCATGATCTGATTGAATGACGAGTCAGGCTCGAAGTGCCTGTGTACCTATGCACCTTTGAGGGTACAGCATTGGACAGATGGGAAAGAAGCTGAGACAGAATGGGGAGTCTAGGATGGAATGAGGGTGGTACGGGCAGTGTGGAACAAAATAGGGAGTGAACTGTGGGATGGAATGGAGAATGAGCAATGAACAGATCAGATAGTAAGCCACAGGCGGAAATGGGGATTGAACAATGGACAGATCAGGGAGTGAGCTACCGGATGGAATGGGGAATGGACAGATCAGGGAATGAGCTGTAGGATGGAATGAGGAATTGGATGGATTAGGGAGTGAGCTACCGGATGGAATGAGGAATGGATGGATTAGGGAGTGAGCTGCGGGATGGAATTGGGACTGGTTGGATCAGGGAGTGGGCTGCAGGATGGAATGAGCAACGGCGGATCAGGGAGTGATCTGCTGAATGGGAAATGGACGGATCAGGAAGTGAGCCACGGGATTGATTGAGCAATGGACGGATCAGGGAGTGGGCTGCGGGATGGAATGGGGACTAGTTGGATTTGGGAGTGAACCACGGGATGGAATGAGCAATGGATGGATCAGGGAGTAAGCTGCAGGATGGAATGGAGAAAAAGCAATTGATCAAGCAAGAAGTGAGTATTGGGATTGAACAGACACAGAGCAGAGAGTGAGGAACAGGACGGAATGGAGCTGAAACAGAAATGGCCTACCAAGTCACTCAGTTGTATCTCTTACACAGATGGGCAGCAAAATGCAGCAAAAAAAGATTAAAATTTATTATCAAAATATGAAAAGGGACTATGGGTGAGCTCTCAGAAGGTCAGGACTCAGGATGAGGTAGCTTTGTTGTGATGAGGAATCCCCTTGTCTTTTTTCAACGCTTTTGCTGTGAACTCCTTCTGTACAATTCAATTAATTCTTGTTTTCAATCGCCTGAGGTTTCTTCAGGATAATCTCAGGAAGCCGTTTCACATGGTGCCCATCAATGTTCAAAAATAGATGCTGCTATTTAACTCGCTGCACTCCTGTGAGATTTAAATGCAAATCCCTTACCACCGGACTCCACACAGAAAAGTCGTCTGCAGCATTAAACAGAACTCTGCTGCTGACGGTGACGTTATAAAACTGGATTTGTGCCGAATTAAGTGTCTGAGCTTTTGACCTGTTTTCACCGAGGATGTGACTGCTACATTACATAGAACATAGAGTGCAGAAGGAGGCCATTCGGCCCATCGAGTCTGCACCGACCCACTTTAAGCCCTCATTTCCACCCTACCCCCCGTAACCCAATAACCCCATCTAACCTTTTTGGACACTAAGTGCAATTTAGCATGTCTAATCCACCTAACCTGCACGTCTGTGGACTGTGGGAGGAAACCGGAGCACCCGGAGGAAACCCACGCTGACACGGGGAGAACGTACAGACACCGCACAGACAGTAACTCAGTGGGGAATCGAACCTGGGACCCTGGTGCTGTGAAGCCACAGTGCTAATCACTGTGCTACCGTGCTGCCCCAGTGTCTACACATAGTGACTACACACTGACTACACTCTTAAAGTCCTTCATTTGCTGGGGAGCATTTTGGGACATGCTGAGGTTGTGACAGGCACTGCAGAATTTTTTTTCTACGTTCTATATCATCAAATCTGATCTCAAAAGACTGCATTTAGTAAGTTTTGAGGACAATAGTATTTTCTTTACCACTTAGGTCTACCTTTGTGGATCTCCATCGTCAATGGGCGTATAAATCATCTAATCCGTGTGATGCAGGAGATATTCGACCGTGGCCAGAACACGCAGGTGGAGGGGTGGGGTAGGGTGCTGATGCACGGTGGTAGCTTGTGTAGCTAATCAGAAGACAGTTGACTACTGGTACAGGCTAAAAGTTCTCTACTTTATCTGCCAGGCTGGGTGGAAGGGCATGTGAGGCCACAGGAACAAATTACACACCTCTGTGTGTTAGATTGTGATCTGGATCTGCCTATCTTTATGCCTCAGTCAGACTTTCAATGCCCAGCTGTGTGTAGTCTCACCCACCTTCAGGTGCCAACTTTTATTTTTAGTGCTGCTTTCTTCTGAAGGAACAGCCTTCTGGTAACCCTGCTTCTCCTAGGGCAGCATGGAGGCCCAGTGGTTAGCACTGCTGCCTACGACAGTTAGGTCCCACGTTCGATCCCGGCCCCGGGTCACTGTCTGTGTGGAGTTTGCACTTTCTCCCCGTGTCTGCGTGGGTTTCACCCACACAACCCAAAGATGTGCAGGTTAGGTGGATTGGCCACGTTAAATTGTCCCTTAATTGGAAAAGAAATAATTGGGTACTCAAACATTTTTTTAAAAAACCTGCTTTTCCTGCTGGTGGAATAGCAGAGTACAGTGGAGCATCCGACGCACAGCACTACAGTCTGTGCATTGCTGAATACAGCAGTGATTTTGTAGCATCCATGAAGTAGCTAAAGCAGCTGAAGATGTTTGGCTTTGGACATTGCACTGAGAAACTTCTACAGTAATGTACTGGAACTGAGGTAATTGACCTCCAACAACCACAACCATCGTCCTTTGTGCCAGGTATGATTCCAACGAGCTTTCCTCCTGATTCGCACTGACTCCAGTTGTACTTGGGCTGCCTCAATGTCAATGGTGGTCACTCTGGAGTTCAGCTCTTTTTTTCCATTTTTAAACCTAGGCTGTAATGAACTCAGGAGCTGAGTGACCCTGGAGGAACCCAAACTGAACGTCAGTTGAGCAGGATATTGCTAAGCAAGTGCTGCTTGATAACGCTGTTGATGACCCCTTCCATTACTTTACTGATGGTTGGGTAAGACCGATGTGGCAGAAATTGGTTGTGTTGGACTTCGGGGCGACCATGGTGCGAGTGGTCGCACATTTGGTGGCTCCCGCTCGTGGTAGACTTTTTGGACCTTTTTCCCCGATTTTCGGTGGAACTGAGTGATAGTACAAGGCGCTGGTGAGGTGAAAGAAGAGAGTATCCCACCGGTTTATGGATTTGTGGACCAGAAGTGGCCTAAAAAGAAGAGAGTGTTAATCGAAAACTGGTTTGGAATCTGCGACAAGGGAAGGTGGCCGGAGGGTCAGGGTCTGAGTCTGCCAGCTCAGTGGTTGACGGATCAACATGTGGCCTTTCTGCATGAGAAATTTGCTCAGCAGAGGAAGGAATATCTGGAGGACCTGGCCAGGGTGATGGATCCTATAAAGGCGGGGATCGACCGCATGGAGCTGAGGTTAGAAGCCCAGGGCCAGGTGATCCAGAAAGTGGAGGAGGCGGTGGGCGAGCACGATGAGCAGCTGGCTGCGATGGCAGTGGAGATGGGGCTGATGACCATCAGAAGAGGCTGCAGGACAAAGTGGAGGATCTAGAGAATAGATCGTGCAGGCTGAATCTAAGGATCATCGGCCTGCCGGAGGGCAGCGAGGGAGTGGATGCTGGTGCATATGTTTGAGAAGTTGCTGGGTGAAGGAGCGTTTGCTCGGCCCTTGGAAGTGTACAGGGCCGCCGAGGGCGATGGTGGTATAAATGCCCTGGTTCCTGGATAAGGAACAGATTGTGAGGTGGGCCAGGCAGACTGGGCACTGCACATGGGAAGGCAGCGAGCTGCGTGTCTTATCAGGACCTAGGTGCAGAGCTGACCAGAAGAAGGGCGAGCTTCAATAAAGCGAAATCGGATCTCTTTAAGAAGGGGGTGAAGCTTGGCATGTTGTACCCAGCGCGTTTGTGGGTCACGTACGAGAACCAGGAACTTCATTTTGGATCACCAGAGGAGGCGATGAACTTTATCAGGGACTGGCAGGAGATGGAGGACATCGAACTTTGGAGCGAGGGTTTATGTTTTAAAACTTTTGTTAAACTTCTTTTCTTCTGGTTTGTATGAACTATTTTTGCACCAAGTTTGGGCCGTTGCGTTGTTTTGTTTGTGGATTTGCTTTGTTCTTAATGGAGGATGATGGGTTGATTTTTCTTCTTTGTGTTTGTTGGGGATTGTAATGTTTGTACATGTAAGTTGGCTGAGCGGGGGGGAGGGGAATCAGTGGGGGTTAGGATGCTTGGCGCCATGGGCGGGGACTACCAGGCTACTGGGTGGGCCAGCTCACGGATGCAGAGTGGGGGGCGAGCAGACGATAAGTTTGTCGATGGGGTTTGGGATTGTTATTTTGTTATGGGGAGGGGCTACAGATCTGCTGACAGATGACGGATTGACGAATGGCGATAGGATGGGGTCCGCCCGAGGGCGGGCCTGGAGTGGTGCGGGACACGGGCTGGAGGCTGGCCTAAGAAGGAATATGGTTGATCGGCGGGGGGGGGGGGGGGGGGGGGGGGGGGGGTGGCGGCGTCGAGGCTGATCACGTGAGAGGGCTGAATGAGTCGATCAAGAGGACCCGTTTGTTCACGTATCTGAAGAGTTTAAAGGAGACACACCTGAAGGTGGTGGATTAGACTCGGCTGAGGAAGGTGGGTTGGACTGCCATTTGCACTCTTTCCCGTTTGTTTCTGTGGTATCAGCACCCCATTTCCCTGGGTTTCTGTGGCTATGACTCTTCTTTCATTCTCGCTCCATAGTATATGTTTCTGGGACCTACCTCTTCATTCACCTGAGGAAGGAGCAGTGCTCCGAAAGCTAGTGATTTGAAACAATCCTGTTGGACTTTAACCTGGTGTTGTCAGACTTCTTACTGGTCTCGAAACGTTAGCCCTTTTCTCTCCCCGCAGCTGCTGCCAGATCTGCTGAGATTTCCATCAATTTCTCTTTGGCTAATGAATAGATCATCCGTTTAGTTAGACTGGATAAGGGTTA